>NC_067407.1:131497051-131814398 GCF_009764475.1 Pristis pectinata
CATGACATTTGTGGCTTGAGCTTAGTTCACAGATGTTGACTTGTTGGTGTTAATAAGAAAACAACCAGAACTAAAACTGGACTCTGAAGGGGTATGAGGAGGAGTATCAAATGAGACCAGTCCAATTTAGGTAGCTGTGGAACCTCACCCTGAAGTACAATTTTAGCAGTTTGCTTTATTGGGTGTTTTTGAAGATCCTCATCAGCTGCTGTTTTGTGATGCAAATTAAGATCTTGGTTGCCATGTTGGCTTTTGGGTCAGGTATCAAAAAAAGATTGTGAGTCCTCGGGCTTGGGTTTGGATTGGTCATGGTTGGACCAGGTTCTAATTTTTATACCCAAGTAGAGCTCTGATGCAAATATCTGACGAAGATCCTTAAACCCATGGGCTTTTAGATGCGTTGCACAACATTAAATTGTGTTCATTTGCAAATCTGTTTCATTTGGTTAGTAACATATTTTTCTCTTCACAGGAAGGAATCTCTGCTGCGATGTTCTCAGTGCAAGTTGGCAAGATATTGCAATGCAACATGCCAGGTAAGCACTTAGATAGAAACCAGAGAGATTAGTTGTGTGCACAATTTATCTGTAGGGTAACAAAGTGAATATTGACACCACTGTCTCAGGCAGGTGACTGGGCTGATTAATGACTGGACTGCAATAATCAGTCCAACTGACAACAAAAAAGTAGATATAAGGAAGATCTTGGTGAACTGCAACAAACTGAATTTGTGATCAAAAATGCTTCAAGATCTCCTGATAACAGCAGGATCATTTGTTTCTGTGAAATGAATTGACGGGAGGATAGATACATATGTCTGCAAAACCAGTTCCAAAGTCATTGACCTGAAGTGTTAGACTCAAGAGATTGTGGATGCTGGAATCTGGAGCAAAATGCTGGATAAATGCAGCCTGACCCTCTGAGTTCCTCCATTGTTTTGTGTGTTGACCTGAAATGTTTACTCTGTTTCTCTCTCTACAGATGCTGCCTAATTTGCTGAGAATTTCCATCATCCTCTGTTTTTATTTCATATTTCCAGCATTGGCAATGTTTTGCTTTTTGATTCTCATTTATGTAAAGCAGTGCAGATATCAGTTGTGGTTACTGGGTGAATGACCCTGTCATCTTTATTCCGACCAGGAAGTGAGGTGCCATTTAGTGCTAAGTTAAAGCATGGTCCCCCAGGTGGTGTTTGCCATATTGAGTATCCAGTTTGAGCGTTTGAAGCTAAATAAACAAAACAGAATCCAGAAATAGATGGACAAAGTTGGGATTTAGTTTTCCTGTCTAAGAATTTGGCACAAAAACTTCTTTGTCTCTGTGGCAGATTGAATTTCTGCTGCCTTATCATGCTGTCCCAGAAAATAGTAATTCAGTGTGTGAAGATCCCAGAGATATTTAAGCACGAAAGGTGCAAATTAAATGATTATTGCAGATACAGTACTTGTTGATGGACTGGGTTTGGTTTCGTGCTTCACTTCAGCTACTGCTCGGTATTCTGAACGCACCACAGGTTTTTGTTTTGGCAGACAGAGCAATGTAGAAATGGGTTATATTTGAGAGTTTTTTGAAAACATCTCAGTTTTAAGGCAAAGTTATGGAACCAAGCTGGGTCAAGGAAGTTCCATTTGACTGGTGGAATAGGCTCAAAGAGCAGAGTGGCTTACATTCTTAGTCACTTGTTGGGTGATTGTGCCTTTCAGATATTCCTTTGGATTAAAATACTTTCACGGTTTTCATATTTCTTGTATGTTGTCTGTATGGTGTGTGGCTTTATAATCCTGATTGTAGAAGTCAAAAATGTACAGGGCTTGAGTTGAGGTGTTTTATTCTCTGGTGAAGTTCTACAAATCTCAAGGTCAAATATGCTTCTAGTACCAGTCAGGGGGAATTATAATGAAAATGAAAATTTGCAAATGGTTTAAAAGCAAAGCCCTCAATTGGAATGAAAAGCAAAATACCACAAGTAGTCTGAAGGAATAATATTTGATGGAAAAATATGGAATAATTGATGGAATTCAAGTGCACGTAAAACGATTCCATTGTACATATGAAGAAGGGGAGGGGAGCTGAACCCCTCTACTAACTGAAGTATCTCAATCAGTGTTACTTAAAAAAAAAGTGTCTGCTTTTTGTAGGGCCTTCCACAGTTTGGCTGCTGTGCTTTCTTAGGTTCCAACATGGACTAAGCTGCAAAAGTACTTTATTGTCTGTGAGGTGTTTTGACAATGGTGTGTAATGGTTGCTAAATAAGTGATTTTTCTTCTATTTGTCTGTATTGGAGGGAGGGTTATTCTATTGATAAGGACGATTGGCTTGATGACTTTTTTTCTGAGGGACTGTCATGATGGCTTCTAATTGTGCCAGCTTCCTTGAACTTGGACATGACTTTGGCAGTGCACTCTTCCATTTGGCTCCATTGACTTGGGCTTCTTGGTGCCATTGTGAATTTGACCTCTCTTGCCGCCTCTGGCATTCATTTCTTCCATGTGAGATGGTCTGAGGCTGACTCATGTTGTCAACCCTGGGGAGTTTTTAACTCTCCCTTAATCACCACCACCATTGAATATGGTGGCTTCATTACCTACTGATTTTCCCATTTTAAATCCAATTGTTTTGTGTTGGATGAGGAATGTAGGGGTCTGATAATTCTAACCCATATCCCTGTAGCAAGGAAAGCTGTTGGGGAATCAGCAAACTGTACTTCTAGGGCTAGGAAGGGTAAGATTGGGCCTTTAATCTCCTGTGTGACTCCCTCCCTCTCTCCATTAATGCATGAAACCCTCATGACAGTCCCTGGTTGCCTCTAATTCCATCTTAGCCTTCCCTTCTGCTTACTCGCTGACCAGGCTAGCTTTTTACCCAAGTAGTCCACCTGATGAAACAGATAAAGCTCCAGTGAGACTCCTGAATGGAACTATCTTGAATGGAACTATCTTTGTCTATCACTGAGTGATGGGTATCATAGAGTCATTCAGCATAGGAACAGGCCCTTCTGCCCATTTGAGTCCATGCCAGCCATCAAGCAGCATTTATGCTAATCCTGCATTAATCCCATTTTATTCTCCCTACATTCTCATCAACTCCCCCTAGATTCTACAACTCAACTACACACTAGGGCAATTTACAACAGCCGATTAACCTACCAACCCACATATCTTTGTGATGTAGGAGGAAACCGGAGCACCAGGGGAAACCCATGCGTTCACAGGAAGAACATGCAAGCTCTACACAAACATCATCTGAGGTCAGGATTGAACCTGGGTTACTGGAGGCAGCTCCACTTGCTGCGCCACTGTTCTGCCCATCAATCAGCTGAAGGAGAAGCTTGGAAAGTTGGGAGGAAGCCACATTACCTCCCTTTTGATTGCTGTGTATCGATCACCTAAACTAACATGTATTTCAAGTGGGGTTTAGAGTTTGCTTTTGGTGACCGACACTTGCTGTGTAAGGGCAGAGCTTCCCAGTTTTTCATCAACATGAACATCACCTTGCGGCACCCATAATAACCTTGGGCAGCAGACCTACCAAGAAGATCGATAGTTTTCCACTGAGATAACGTCTCCCATAAAGACGTTAGAATTACCTGATCTTGTAAGACAAGTTTTGAACCCAGACACATCCTTGTCCAAAGATAATTGGTTTTTAAGTTGTGATGAATTTAGTGCTGCCTGGTGATGGTGCTAGTGAGGGAATTGGAGAGATTGTGCAGCTGGTTTTAATGGGTTGTACTTCTGTCTTTGTGTGGAGTGAGCTGCACTTGTTACTCAGCTTCCTGTGTAACAAAATCCTCTTCTATTTACCATGTCAGATGTCTCCCTGTGTGGCCAAGATGTGTTCAATCTCCCCCTTTCATTCTTGTCCAGTGCAGAGAAATTCCAATTTTTCAATTCACTTCTACCTTTCTGTTGTTTCTACCTGTCATTATTTGTGTTTCTTTTTCATTTTAGTTCTCTTTGTCTATCTTTTTTTTAAAAAAAGAATCTTTATCTGCACTTAAAATCCATAATTCTCAGGGCATTAGTGTTTTAAGAAACTTAAAAGCTAAATGAAACACTCATCCGGTCAGGCAGCATCTGTGGAAAGAGAAACAGTTAACATTTCAGGTCAAAGACCCTTCATCAGAATTCAGTGAAATATTTGTTTTGAAACTTGACTCTCTGCCTTCAGTTATTGAATATTGAGTTTCTGAGTATTCGTATGCATCTTATCTCTCTAGGTAGTCCCACTCGGAATGCATGGTTCCTCTTATCTCTCTCTTCTGACTATCACTAACTATAACTTTAGTTGACTGGGACCAACAGTCTGAAGCCAGCCCATCTGGGACAAGAATCAGAATCAGATTTATTATCACTGATGTGTGATGTGAAATTTGCAGCAACAGTACAGTACAAAGACATAAAATTTATACATTACAAAAATAAATAGTGCAAAAAAAAGGAATAATGTGGTAGTGTTCACGGGTTCATGGACCATTCAGAAAACTGATGGCGGAGGGGAAGGAGCTGCTTCTGAATCATTGAGTGTTGGTCTTCAGGCTCCTGTACCTCCTCTCTGATGGTAGTGATGAGAAGACGACATGTTCAGTATGGTGGGGGTCCTTAATGATGGATGGCACCACCTTGAGGCACCGTCTCTTGAAGATGCCCTCGATGGCGGGGAGGGTTGTCTCCATGATGGAGCTTCTCAAAGGTCATGAGGGATATTTGTGTGGACTTGAGGAAAGGGATTGGCCTCCCAGTAACAACAGGGGACACCATGAGGGTACGAGGGTGTTTAACTTTAATGTCATGATTTCCAGTTTATATATTACTTGATTTCACATTTTCTAAATGATTTCTAAAATACAAGCAACACTGAAATATGTTCACCTTTAGGGTACATAACACCTGTCAGTGTGCAGACAGAAGCCACAGTGGTCTGGCATATGTTGGCATTTCCACCTACCCTGTGATGCCCTGCCAGCAAGCTTGCTAATGTCACACTTTTCAGATCAATGCACTCAAGGTCAGTCTTGAATGTCACTAACCAGTTAGAGATTTTTTTCGGATGCAAAGGATTGTCTCACTGCAATACAGTGTAAGTGTGAACTAGTCGGATTGATGTCATGGCTGTCAAGTAATTAATGAGCGTGCCCTCCAATGTGAAGTTAATTCCCATTTTGGGATTCTACTCCCCTGTTGTTTGTGTACTTATGCTGAGGCCAAAGATTATGAGCAAGATTACATTTTGTGACAAAATATACAATTGATGCACAGGATTAGAAGCTGCAGGCACTACTGAAATCATAACAGTTATTCCTTGAGAAGGTTCATATGACAATGCAGTGGAGATGTCTAATTGTGAACAGACATTGCTTCTACTTCTGAAACTTCATCATCCCCTTCACTGATGAATAGTCAGTGGTTCAATGGCTTAAAATGAATGGTAATTGGATTTCCATGTGGGATTTCTTATCAGTGAACACGTGTGGACTTCATTAGCTTGATCCTTCAATGCATCTCCCTCCCCATTGTATGCACATTTGATCAATGTAATATAAAGTGTCTCCCATCCATAGACTCTGTCTACTCTTCTTGCTGCCTTGGTAAGACAGCCAACATAATCAAAGACCCATCCCACCCCGGACATTCTCTCTTTTCTCCCGTCGGGCAGAAGATACAAAAACCTGAAAGCACATTCTGTACTACAAGGCTCAAGGACAGCTTCTATCCTGCTGTTGTAAGACTATTGAACAGATCTCTTGTGTGATAAGATGGACTCTTGACCTCACAATCTACCTCGTCATGGCCTTGCACCTTATTGTTTGCCTGCACTGCACTTTCTCTGTAACTGTAGCACTATATTCTGCATTCTATTATTGCTTTTCCCTTGTACTACCTCGATGTACTGACGTTGTGAAATGATGTGTATGGGTGGCATGCAAAACCAAGTTTTTCACTGTGCCTCAGTACATGTGACAATAATAAACCAATTACCAATTAATCTTACCTACATTGGCTATAGTTGTGAATTTCCATATTTCCTATGACACAGGAGGAGGTAATTCAGCTCATCATGTCTATGCCGGCTCACAGAGCAATCCCACTCTGGCATTAATTTTCCCCGCAGCCTTTCTCCCCATGTTCCCATCACTTCTACTATCTGCACTATACTCGGGCTAATTTACAGCAGCCAATGAACCTACCAACCCCCGCATGTCTTTGTGATGTGGGAGGAAACTGGAGCACCCGGAGGAAACCCACATGGTCACAGGAAGAACATGCAAACTCCACATGGACAGCACCAGAGGTCAGGATTGAACCTGAGACACTGGAGCTGTGAGGCAGCAGCTCTCCTAGCTGTGCCACTGTGCCAGCTGAATATCCACCATCAATGTTGTCCACTTGAACCGACTGTAGAATGCTTTTGTCCACTGTTAGCACCTGCGGGATGATACTGTTCTGAGAAAATGTGGTTAGTGCAGAGGTCAGGGTGCTTTAGGTGAGATGCATTCATCAGGAAGTATACACTGTCCCCGGGTAACATTAGAAATCCATTCCTGGGAACTCTCCAAAAGCCGATTTTCTCCTTAAGTCAGAAACGTCTGTTTTCTCTGGTAACCCATATCGTATCACTCTGCACACACGCTGTAATTCTTCCATTTCATTCAATAATCACCCTAACACTACCTATAATTAAACTAATGCAACATATTACTGTATCCAGCCTTTAATGAATACCATGAAACATTATTCTTATCACTGACTTGAAAAAAAACTTTTAAAAATGCATGGAAGAAAGTCAGATTTCCATAAGTCAGGATATTTATAAACCGGGGAGACCCTGTACAGATTTTGTAGCAAGCCACATAAATAATTGGAACAAGGTTTAATTCATTGTTATAAGCAGTGCGCATGGTTCTGGAAGGCAGCATGTGAAGGAATGTCATGTGTCATCTGGGCATTCTCAGCTGTTTATTAGTGTGCCCTGGTGGTGGGGAGGCT
Organism: Pristis pectinata; assembly: GCF_009764475.1. NCBI lineage: Eukaryota > Metazoa > Chordata > Chondrichthyes > Rhinopristiformes > Pristidae > Pristis > Pristis pectinata. The sequence goes on from NC_067407.1 coordinate 131,504,038, forward strand.
TGGTTTGTATGGTGGATAATGAATGTAGAATATGTTCAGAAGAGTCACTCTGAGGGAATTCCTTATTGTCTGTCCTGACATCGCCTTCACCCTCTCTGATCTGGAAGATGAAGTGCTTGATGTTGGGCAGGAATGTCGTCCCCTCAGACCCTTTGTCACTCTCCTATCCTCCTCTCTCCTATTGTCCTCTGCATGTACTTCATAGCTCTCGGGCTCTGTGCTTCCTGGCTGCTGTTCCTCAGGCACTGCTGCTGTCTTCTGATGCCAAGTTATGTCACATTATTATGATTATAATTGTACTGCAGAATGTCCCCAGGCTGATGAAGGCAGTAGATTCTTATTTTCAGGAGACTGAAGGCATTTTCCATGACTTTTCTCGTGCTTGGCTGTTGTTGTATCGGGGCTCAGCTGGAGTTGGTGGAGTGCAAACGGATCAAGAGCCAACAGAGGTAAAAGGCAGCCCATGACTGTCCCCAAGATCCATCTGTCAGGCAATACTGGAGACTGAAAATGTCACAATGCAGATTCCCAAGAATAAAAGGCTGGAGAGAGCGGCCAGGGAATTCTTCTCATTATCCACAGCCATCTGCACATTTAAGGAGAGGAAACTCTTTCTATTAATGATGAAGTCTGGGATGTTCAAAATTAGTTTAGTATTCTCATATTTACTGAGATATAGTGGAAAAACTTTGTTTTGCATGCCATCCATACAGATCATTTCATCCCATCAGTACATCGAGGTAGTACAAGGGAAAGCAATAACAGAATGCAGAATGTAGCATTAGATAGTTGAGTGTAATCACTGTGTGTCTGTAGTCTGGGAAGCAACAAATGCTGGTAAATCCCAGTGTCCAACAAGCACCATCTCACTGAGATCAAAATAAATGAAGTGAAAATAATTTAATAAAACAATGACTTTAAGTACTCAGCAGGCCAGGCAACAGCCTGTCCTGGTCAAATCACATAGATGCCACGGCCAAGAAAGCTCACCAACGCCTCTACTTCCTCAGGAGGCTAAAGAAACTTGGTTTGTCCCCTTTGACTCCCACCAACTTTTATCGATGTACCATAGAAAGCATCCTATCTGGATGTATCATGGCTTGGTACGGCAACTGCTCTGCTCAGGACCGCAAGAAGCTGCAGAAAGTTGTGGACACAGCCCAGCACATCACAGACACCAGCCTCCCCTCCTTGGATTCTGTCTTTACCTCTCGTTGTCTTGGTGTAGCAGCCAGCATAATCAAAGACCCCACCCACCTGGGACATTCTCTCTTCTCTACTCTTCCATCGGGTAGAAGATAAGGAGCCTGAAGGCACGTACCACCAGACTTAAGGACAGCTTCTACCCCACTGTGATAAGACTATTGAACGGTTCCCTTATACAATGAGACGGACTATGACCTAACGATCTATCTTGTTGTGACCTTGCACCTTATTGCACTGCACTTCCTCTGTAGCTGTGACACTTTACTCTGTACTGTTATTGTTTTTACCTGTACTACTTCAATGCACTCTGTACTAACTCAGTGTAACTGCACTGTGTAATGAATTGACCTGTACGATTGGTTTGTAAGACAAGCTTTTCACTGTACCTTGGTACAAGTGACAATAATAAACCAACACCAATACTAACATCTGTGGAGAGACAAGCAATGTTAACATTTCATCAGAATGAGGAATGTTGGAGATGAAGATTTTACATTGCAGAGCAGGAGTGAGGGGCACAGAACAAAAGGAACGACCTATGATTGGGTGGGGTCACGAGGGATTGAATGACACTAGCAGTGGTGGTGCTGGCTGAGGGAGGATGGTCAAGTCTTGTGAAGAACAAAAGGTACGTTTAGCAAATGTATGAATAGGAGGTGATGAATGAAATCCAGTTTTTACCAGAAGAGAAAGATGCTGGATGTCGAACATGGGAGACACAAAGCTGGAATGGCTGATTATACGAAATTGTTGAATTCATTGTTAAATCTGGAAGGTTGATATGTGCCAAGTTGGAAAATATTGGAACCAATGCTCGGCTTTTTTGCTATAGCATAGCTTTTATTTATTGTGAAATAAAGAAGTATTTGTGTTTATAATAGGGATGAGGCACTAAAATGTCAATCCGTAACCTCCAGCAGGCATTGTCATGAATTGAATGCTACCGACTCATATTGGTTCCATTAGAGGACACATTTTTCATCAATCTTAAGACTCTTGCAAGTGAAGGTCAGGTCTCAGGTAGGCTTCGAAGTGTCCTCGTGTTATATTGCTGCTCTGTGAAGCAAACATGGCTGTGTACCTGCAGGCAGTTAATAAAAATGTCGTAATCCAGTTTTGCAAAGGCACCTTAGATTGAGTAAGTAACTGCATCAATGTTGGTGGCCTGGCTCTGTGTAACTAAGGCATTTCAGTTTTCTTTTTTTAGCAGTCAGCAAGAACATTGTGGGGAGAAATAAAAGCTTTAAGCTGCATCTACAACGAATCAAGTTTAAATTCTGCAGATGTCTGTAAACCATCATCAGCGAGTGATGTATATCACTGGGTAACATGCAAGCACAATCAACCATAACTTAACCCAGGTTGTGTGTGAGTGGTTGGGCTGAAGAAGGGATTTTAAAATTAACACAATCTCCTCTTGGGGGCTGCTTTCTCTGTTGACTGGAATTTTTTGATTGAGCGGGGAATTGGTGGGGAGAGATGATGGAAGACATAGGAACCGGGGGAAGGGAGTGAACTTGTGGCACAAATCAGTACAAACGGGTATGATTGAGTGGCCTTTACAGAAACATGGTTGCAGGGTGGAGATAATTGGGAATTAAATATCCAAGGGTATCAGGTAATATGGAAGGATAGGCAGGAAGGTAAGGGAGGTGGGGCAGCACTCTAATTAAGGATGAGATCAAGGTGATAGTGAGAGACGATATATGATCTAAGGAGCAGAATGTTGAGTCCATCTGGGTAGAGATCAGGAATAGTAAAGAGAAAATATCACTAGTGGGAGTTGTCTATAGGCTACTGAATAATGTGTAGGCATGGTAGTAGCAGTTAATGTAAATCTATTACAGGGCCAGCGACCCGAGTTCAATTCCGGCCGCTGTCTGTAAGGAGTTTGTACGTTCTTCCCGTGTCTGCGTGGGTTTCCTCCGGGTGCTCCAGTTTCCTCCCACATTCCAAAGAAGTACAGGTTAGGAAGTTGTGGGCATGCTATGTTGGTGCTGGAAGCCTGGCGACACTTGTGGGCTGCCCCCAGAACACTCTAGGCAAAGATGCATTTCGCTGTGTGTTTCGATATACATGTGACTAATAAAGATATCTTAATAACATTGCAGTGGCACAGGCAATAAACCAAGAAATATTTGATGCATGTAAGAATGAAATGGCAGTTGTCATGTGGGACTTTAACTTCCACATAGATCGTGCGAACACCTTATAAAGCCCCAGCATTACATCCTTGCTTTTATATTCTATTCCTTCCAAAAGGTTCTCCACCTCTCACTCTTTTCCTTTAAAACCCACTTCTTTGATCTAGTTGTCAGTTACCCCCACTTATGTCCTCCTTTCACGTGGTGTTTTTTATTTGCATCTCCGGGAAGCACCTTGGAATCTTCCTTAAAGGTATTAAAAAAAAATGCTGAGGCAATCAATGCTAGCAGTAATATAGTAGAGGGCAGGCCATGAATAGTGTACAAGATTAAAGAAGTCCCTTTTTTAAAACCACATCTGGAGCGTTCTGTCCAGTTGGCATCTCACTTTAGGAAGTGTGGGAAGACCTTGGTGGGGGTGGCAAAGAGATTTACTATAAAATAATTTCAAGAATGATGGATTTCAGTAGTATTGATACATTGGAGGGGCTGGAGCGGAGAGAGATCTTTTAGAGGTTTTCTCAATACTGAAAGGTTTAGGTTATTTAAGTTATTTCCATAGGCGGAACAAGAGGATATAGAGCAAAGGTGATTGGTAAAAGAACAACTGATGTGAAGAGTAGCTTTTTATGCAGTGAATTCTAGAATCTTAAATGCTAGGGGAGTAACAGAGGTGAGCTTAATCACGGCATTCAAAAGGCAGCTGGATAAGCACGTGAATAGAAAACATTTACATGACTATGGGGAGAAGGTACAAGAGTGGGATCACCTGCTTTTTTGCATGGATCCAATACAGTGGGGCCATGCACATGTGTACGAACTGCTTCAGTGAACAAATTGGTCTTCATTTGCATCAACTGTTTGAGAAGGGAAGCAGTTGGGTGTGGGGAGAAGAGAATTGGAGGAAGACAAGCCAAAAAAAAAGTCACAGAACCATCTTGGCTACAAGCCTAAGTGTGAAAATCTAGTTATGATAGCAATACAAGTGTCCATTGGGGAGCAAAACATTGTTATGTTGTCAAATGTCCATTGGGTGGTGGTAAATGATGTAGTGGGTGGTGAATGCTGGTAGGATAAAGAGCTTTTGAGGGTTTTCCAGCTGAGTTCAACCTGATCCAATGTCCACAACCCTGGCACCTTCTATGAAGATCACTAGGTTATGATTTGGAATGGGAAATAACCACAACTTGTATTTATTGACATTATGAAATATCGGAAGGTGCTTCACATTATAGTTTTCAAACTAAATTTGTCTTTCAACATCTTAATGTATTGGCACAGGTAACAAGAATATTGGTCATTGATGTATATTATAAAAGAGGAGAGGCAGAGAGGTTTGGGGAATGAATTCCATCATCACCAGTGATGAAGGGATGAAATTTGAGAACACTCAAAACCAGATTTATAGTTTTGTACAGCTGCAGGAAATAAGAGAGGTCAGGAAAGACAAAATCATGGAGGAATTTGAACAAAGGATGAGAATTTTAGCATCGAGGCTTAACTGGAAGCCAGCACATCGATAATGGATGAACAAGACTTAGTACGGGTTAGGACATGTTAGTGTACAGAGAGTGCAACAATAGCTGGCCATGAGGGGGTTGGAATAGTCAAGTTTCCAGGTAATTAAGACACAGATAAGTTTCAAGCACAGGTGTCCTGAGGCAAGAGAAGTATCAGGCTAGCTTATGAAGGTGGACATATCAATGTTGTCACTAAGACTACTAGGTAATCTGAGCACATTTTGTTGTCAAATATGCCACCAAAGTTGTGACGGTCTGGTTTAGTCTTGGATGGTTACCAGTGAGAGCAACTGAATATGTAATGGAGGTAGAAGACAATAGCTTATGTCTTTCCCATAGTTAGTTGGAGACTAATTCTATTGCTATTGTTCGCTCACAGAATGAGTGCATCACTGGGAAGGTCAGTATTTCCCAGCAGCATTTGAGCTGAATGGGTTGCTGGTCCAATGTTGTCAGTCTGGAGTTACATACTGGCCAGGTAATGAACTAGTTGGGTTGTTTAGATTGAGTTTCATTGTAACTATATGAGCTTTTTAAAATATCTGTTTATTTGTTAACCGAATTTAAACTCCCCATTTTCCATGCTGAGATTTGAACTTGTGTCTCTGGATCATCAATCCAGGCTTCTGCATTCTTAGACTGATTACTTAACCACTATGCCACCATACCCTGGTTCTGGTTTGCACCTTGACTGAGAGTAGTTGAACTTACTACATCAAGAATGAAATTGGGATTTTCCTGATGTGTATTGCTCGAATCTACTCTCCATCAAAAGCATTTAGTAAATAAGCCTATTTTTATGAGCTCTGTGATGTCAGAGAATATTGGAAAATATTGACTGAAAATACTGCACATGTTGTGTTGCCATGGTACTGCTGTGCTAACTCAGCCCCTCAGTTATACATGCTGAACACAAGATAACATACACCTGCCATGAATTTGAACAGTACATGAAACAACTTGTGTGTTTTTCATATGTGTATATGAAGAAAATTTAATGAGTAGCCACCTGATCAGCCACCCACTCATTAGGAACTGACTGGTGAAGTAAGAGTCACTAGACGTCTTAAATTAAGTGGTGGTGGTGTTGTGGTGTGACATTTATTAGGCATTAAAACATCTTCACTTTGTGGTCAGATGTGAAAATGCATGGTGCATTGCATTAAAACTGCAGCCTATTAATCTGTGTTTGTCATCATGCTATGTTGCTTCTTCTGATTTACTGATGGCCACACCAATCTGACCATTAAATCCTGTGTGCTAAACAGTCAGTGTCCCTGTGCAATTAAACTTGAGAACTAATGTGTGAAGAATTGGATCCGCTCCCAGAGGTGGGCTCTTCGCAGTAATTCCTGTCCTGGGGATTAATGCAGGTTCTGGACATGTATAGTTGCTGCTGTTTTGGTAGGAGAGTGTGCTGACAGGGAGCACTGCGTTACCCAGGAAACCTAAAGTAACCCAGCTCTATCTGTCATGTCAAATATCGAATTCATAACTTCAAGCCAAGATTAGTTGTATATTGGTTTTTGGTTTCCACCAGACAGCTTCACTTCAGTTGGAAGAAGTCTGTTGTGAATTATATCTGGGTGATTCAATCCACTTTTAGAGCTGGTGGACACTAGACATGATCATTAGCCTCATTTCTGTAATAAATTACACATTTGGGCAATCTTGTTCTATTGCTTAGTTGACTTAGGGCCACAATACAAACTGCACATAATTGTATGAGGTGACAGAAGAATCCCACCTTTGTAGAGAAACTACTGGATTGGTAATCCAGAGGCCTAAACTACTGATTTGGAAATAAAAGATCAAATTGCAACCCACTGACACTTGGAATTTAAATTCAATTAACCAAATCTGGATTTTAAAAAAAATGCTGTCAGTGATGATGACCACGAAACTATCAGAATGTGGAGTTAAAATATATTTGGCCCACTAAAGGGGAGAAAATCTCTGTCCCTGTCACTTGCTATAGAATAAATTTATCAGAACATAGAACAGTACAGTACAGGAACAGGCCTTTAGGCCCACAATGTTTGTGGCAACAATTTGATGCCAATCCAAATTAAACCCATCTTAAACCTATGCCCTTTAGTACTTGACATTTCCACCCTGAGATAACTTCCACTCTGACTATACACCCCATCTAAGCTTCTCATAAATTTATATACATCTATCGGGTCTCCTGTTTAGCTTCCAACACTCCAGAGAAAACACTCCAAGTTTGTCTAATGATCTCTAAGTGAGGCAACATCCTGGTGAACGTCTTCTGCACCCTCTCCAAAGCCTTCGCATCCTTCCTGTAATGCTGAGACCAGAACTGCTCACAATATTCCAAAGGCCTAATGAAAGTTTTACGCAGCTGCAACGACTTTCTGGCTTTTATATACTCAATACCCCAACCAATGAAGGCAAGTATGCCGTACAACTTCTTTACCACCCTATCTACTTGTGTTGCCACTTTCAGGGGGCTATGGAATTCACCCCAAGGTCCCTCGGTACAGTGGTCATAATGGTCTTGCCATTTACTGACCTCCCAAAGTGCATCACCGTATACTTGTCCGGATTAACCTCCATCTGCCATTTCTCTGCAAACACTTCCAACTGCTTTACATCCTGCCGAATCTTTTGACAAACTTCCTCACTATCCACAACTCCACCAACTTTTGTGTCATCTGCAAACTTACTAATCAGCCCAACTACATTTTCATCCAAATCATTTATATGTAGACAGCAATATCTTGGTATTGAGGTCTCTCCATGCTGTGAATCCCATCGAAAGGGCAGATCCTGTCTCCACTTCACTGGTTCTCCAGAAACTAAGCAATGTTTCCATCATTGTGTTACCTCCTCCATTTAAACCATCTTGTTCTGTCACTTCAGTTGGGTTTGGGATTGGAAGTTTTTTCAGATCACTTGGTATAACGTCTCAAATGTTTTGTTCGGGGGTGGTGGTGGGAATCTTCTTCAGTCTACATGTATCGAATCAGTTGATAGTAATTAAAACTACCAACCTCTTTTTGGACTGTTACAAATACCTGTCATTCAATAAAATCCAAGCCTTTTGTCAAACTTATTTTTCTGTGGCGCTCTCCAGCTTTTACAAACAATACTGAAGTGATTAATAAAAACTTAAAGTGGCGAGTTTGATCCCTTCTCAAGTAACAAAAAAAAGTCTGATGTTTAATCTCCATAATGACATGTTGCTTGTTACCAACGTCACATGTAAGCAGTCAGTTTGGGGTTGTAACAATTACTGTCTTCTATTCACACTTTCTGGAATATTCTCGTTAAATATAACAAACAACGTGGGAAAACCTTGGAATGTAATTGCTACATGAATCTGCTAGCTTTCAATTTACAACATACAAGTAAGTAGCTGATGTAATTAGTTTTGTACATTTTCATTGTCTTCTAAGTCTTCAGGGTCTTGCTGTCAGTAGATGTGTAACCGCATCAATGTGTGACTTGTTACACTGGGAGGAATGTTTTAATTGAAGCAGGAACATCAATCATGGTCGACAGCTTAATAAAGATTCCATTTATCTCTGTGTATTACAGTTGAAGTACACCTTGAAGGGACTATTCAAAATTAATTGCTGTATATTAAAAACAAAATCGCATTGCTGTCCATGGTGTTATGTATCCTTCACATAATCATTTATATTGGAATCAATGCCAAGCTCAGAGATAATGCACTTTAGGCTTTGTTAACTCTTCAGCCTTGTAATTGACCATCTTATGCCCACTAACCACCTTGTTTGAATATCATTTTTCATTGTGGAAGTTATCCACAGTAACTTGTCAATAACCTTGCAAGGTTTTATTTTAATGAGCTTCTGTTTTAAATCCAGTTTTGAATGTTGTTATCGATGACTGTTGGTCAGCGATTCAGTTTGACAGAAGCCCTTACCTGTTATAACAGTTCTCTGACGAGGACGGTCAATATCTCTGGTCATTTATAGATTTAGCAGTTCTCCAAGGTGACAATGTGGGAGTCACACAATGTGTCCTTGGCTTAGGGACGGGGAGAAAAACTCATGATCACCATCCATCAGCCTGTGGGAAATTCACATGTAATTTTATTGAGTTAGGAACAGCTTTATCAACAATTATTTGGTAACTCCGTGTAAAATTATTATCATGGCGTAATGTGAGTGTTTATTACACTATTTAAATGACGGCCTCCTCTTTCTCACCTGCTTTTCTCCCATCTCGCTCCCCCCTCCCCTCTTTTTATTCTGCATTCTGTTATTGCTTTCCCCTTGTACTACCTCGATGCGCTGATGTTGTGAAATGATGTGTATGGATGGCATGCAAAACCAAGTTTTTCACTGTATCTTGGTATGTGTGGCAATAATAAACCAATTACCAATTTATTCTCCCTTTTCCCACTGTACCTTCTCTTTTTCCTTTCTCTGCCACCCTTCCCTCAGTTTTACACCCTTGATTTCATTTCCCCCCCAACACTCACTTCATCAAAAACAGAAAATGCTGGAAGAACTAGTTTTTTTCTTTTCGCAGATGCTACTCAACTAAGCTCTTCCAGCATTTCTGTTTTTGTTTCAGATTCCAGCATCTGCATTTTTATTTGTTTTCTACTCTTTAACTTTGCCTGTCTTTTTCTCTCTCTCTCTTCCCTCTGACCTGCCCCAGCTCCCCAGATTTATTAAGTTGTATCTTTGCCCAAAGCCATCACAACTGAAGCTCATCTCACACAGTGTGTTATCAACTGTGGATCACTCCCCGCTGTTTTCACTTGATTAATTCATGCTCTGTGTTTTAGTAAAGTTACTAAATTAATGTTAATTCATGCAGATTTTAGTCAATTTCGTGTTGAACCTTCAGGTCTGTGAGGAAGTGAATTGAGACATGTCTAACTATATTTCCTTCAGGATCCTTAATAGACACTTGTTGCATCAACGGGGATGCGAGAAGAATCAAAAGAGTCGTTGCTGCATGCCTCTGATTATTAGCTTTTGATGCAAATTATGTTGTTGCACTGTTCTGTGAGTTTTTATCAGCCTATCACTTTCCATGCTTGCAATTCACCCTGTGATAGTTGTTAATAAACTTTGTTTTCAAGTCCCTCCAGTTTATCTCTGCAATGCGCTACAACCCTTTGAGATTTCTGCATACTTACATTTCTGGCTTCCTGCCCTGTATTTATTTGTTTAGAGTCATAGAGCGATACAGCATTGGGACAGGTCTTTTGGACATTGAGCACCTACTTGAATCGCATTTGTTTTATTCTCTTCACATTCTCATCAATTCCCCCCAGGTTTTACCACTCACCTACACACCAGGGTCAATTTACAGTGGTCAGTTAACCTACCAACCTCCACGTCTTTGGGATGTGGGAGGAAACTGAAGTTCTCCGAGGAAACCCACATGGTCACAGGGGGAACGTGCAAACTCTACACAGACAACATCCAAGGTCAGAATTGAACCCGGGTCTCTGGTGCTGTGATGCAGCGGTTCTACCAGCTGTGTCATTGTGCTGCCCGGTACTTGCTCCAATATTGTAAAATTCCCTGAGCTCATTAATCTTTGTTAACAATTATCCTGCCTCTTCCTCATTCTCTTATTTACTTTCGTGCTATAAAATGACATGCTTATCTTCATTTTGACTTTGAGCTGCCTTATTTCCCATGGCAAGCATGCCATACAATTGCAGCCCTGTTATTTTTGGCTTGGTTACCATTTACAAATATGCCTTACAGTAGGCTCTCTATAGCAATAGTCTTTGTTGATGTTCCCACTCTGTAGACATTATCTGATTGTTCTCTTAAGTGTTTGCTGGAAACGTTAACCTTATTTTAGCGCTGAATTCTTTATTCACCAGTGCACTATTTTCCTAGCTGTCTCACTCCCATCTCATATTTCTCATCTCATATTTCCTTAGGAACGAAGCTATTCAGCTCATTGAGTCCATACCTCATACCTCAGAGCAATCCCATTCTCCCATTGACTTTCTTGTAATCCATTTTATCACTAACAATTAACAATTCCCCCTCCCCCACCCCAGCTTTTTTTTTAACCACCCACGTATAATAGAAACATAGAAGAAACATAGAAAACCTACAGCACAATTCAGGCCCTTCAGCCCACAAACCTTAGAGACCCATGGCCCTCTATTTTTCTCAGCTCCATGTACCTATCCAAAAGTCTCTTAAAAGACCTATCGTATCTGCCTCCACCGCTGTTGCCGGCAGCCCATTCCACACACTCACCACTCTTGAGTTAAAAAAAACTTACCTCTGACATCTTCCCTATACCTACTCCCCAGCACCTTAAACCTATGTCCTCGTGTGGCCACCATTTCAGCCCTAGGACAAAGCCTCTGACTATCCACCCGATCAATGCCTCTCATCATCTTATACATCTCTATCAGGTCCCCCCTCATCTTCCGTCGCTCCAAAGAGAAAAGGCCGAGTTCCCTCAACCTGCTTTCATAAGGCATGCTCTGCAATCCAGGCAGCATCCTTGTAGATCTCCTCTGCACCCTTTCTATGGCTTCCACATCCTTCCTGTAGTGAGGTAACCAGAACTGAGCACAGTACTCCGTGGGGCCTGACCAGGGTCCTATACAGCTGCAGCATTACCTCTCGGCTCCTAAATTCAATTCCCTGATTGATGATGGACAATACACCATATGCCTACTTAACCACAGAGTCAACCTGTGCAGCTGCTTTGAGCGTCCTATGGACTCGGACCCCAAGATCCTCCGATCCTCCATACTGCCTAGAGTCCTACCATTAACACTATACTCTGCCATTATATTTGACCTACCAAAATGAACCACTTCACACGTATCTGGGATGAACTCCATCTGCCACTTCTCAGCCCAGCTTTGCATCCTATCTATGTCCTGCTGTAACCTCTGACAGCCCTCCACACTGTCCACAACACCTCCAACCTTTGTGTCATCTGCAAACTTACTAACCCATTCCTCCACTTCCTCATCCAGGTCGTTTATAAAAATCACAAAGAGTAAGGGTCCCAGAACAGATCCCTGAGGTACACCACTGGTCACCGACCTCCATGCAGAATACGACCCTTCAACAACCACTCTTTGCATTCTGGATCCACACTGCAATATCCCCTTGGATTCCATGCCTCCTTACTTTCTCAATAAGCCTTGCATGGGGTACCTTATCAAATGCCTTGCTGAAATCCATATACACCACATCTACTGCTCTCCCTTCATCGATGTGTTTAGTCACATCCTCAAAAAATTCAATCAGGCTCGTAAGGCAGGACCTGCCCTTGACAAAGCCATGCTGACTATTCCTAATCATATTATACCTCTCCAAATGTTCATAAATCCTGCGTCTCAGGATCTTCTCCATCAGCTTACCAACCACTGAAATAAGACTCACTGGTCTATAATTTCCTGGGCTATCTTTACTCCCTTTCTTGAATAAGGGAACAACATCCGCAACCCTCCAATCCTCCAGAACCTCTTCCGTCTCCATTGATGATGCAAAGGTCATCGCCAGAGGCTCTGCAATCTCTTCCCTCGCCTCCCACAGCAGCCTGGGGTACATCTCATGCGGTCCCGGCGACTTATCCAACTTGATGCTCTCCAAAAGCTCCAGCACCTCCTCTTTCTTAATATTCACATGCTCAAGCTTTTCAGTCTGCTGCAAGTCATCACTACAATCACCAAGGTCCTTTTCCATAATGAATACTTTACTTCAGTATTCACTGAGTACCTCTGCTATTTCCTTTTGGATCCATACACCCTTTCCCACTGTTACACTTGATAGGTCCTATTCTTTCACGTCTTATCCTCTTACTCTTCACATACTTGTAGAATGCCTTGGGGTTTTCCTTAATTCTGCCCACCAAGGCCTTCTCATGTCCCCTTCTGGCTCTCCTACTTTCCTTCTTAAGCTCCTTCCTGTTAGCCTTGTACTCTTCCAGATCTCTAACATTACCTACCTCTCTGAACCTTTTGCAAGCTTTTCTTTCTCTTTTGACTAGATTTATTATAGCCTTTGTACACCACGGTTCTTGTATCTGATCGCAACTTCCCTGTCTCATTGGAACATGCCTATGCAGAACTCTGCACAAATATCCCCTGAATATTTGCCACATTTCTTCTGTACTTTTCCCTGAGAACATTTGTTCCCAATTTAATCTTCCAATTTCCTGCCTGAGAGCCTCATAATTCCCTTTACTCCAACTAAATGCCTTTCTAGTCTGTCTGTTCCTATCTCTCTCCAATGCTATTGTAAAGGAGATAGAATTATGATCACTATCTCCAAAATGCTCTCCCACTGAGAGATCTGACACCTGACCAGATTCATTTCCCAATACCAAATAAAGCACAGCCTCTCCTCTTGTAGGCTTATCTACATATTGTGTCAAGAATCCTTCCTGAACACACTTAACAAACTCCACCCCATCTAAACCCCTCACTGTATGGAAATGCCAGTCGATATTTGGGAAATTAAAATCTGCCATCACAACAACTCTGTTATTATCACACCTTTCTAGGATCTGCTTTCCTATCTGCTTCTCGATATCCCTGTTACTATTGGGCGGCCGATTTAAAAAAAAAGCACCCAATAAAGTTATTGACCCCTTCCTGTTCCTAACCTCCACCCACAGAGATTCCGTAGACAGTCCCTCCATGATGTCCACCTTTTCTGTAGTCGTAACACTATCTCTGATCAACAGTGCCACTCCCCCACCTCTTTTGCCTGCCTCCCTGTCCTTTCTGAAACATCTAAAACCCGGCACTTGAAGTAACCATTCCTGTCCCTGAGCCATCCAACTCTCTGTAATGGCCACCACTTCATAGCTCCAAGTATTTATCCAAGCTCTAAGCTCATCCGCCTTGTTCACTATACTCCTTGCGTTAAAATAGACACATCTCAAACCGTCTGTCTTAGCATGTCCCTTCTCTATCATGTGCCTATCCTCCCTCTCATACCGACTACAAGCTTTCTTTATTTGAGAGCCAAACACCTCTTCCCCAGTCTCTCCAGTTCGGATCCCACCCCCCAACAATTCTAGTTTAAATTCTCCCCAGTAGCCTTAGCAAACCTCCCCGCCAGGATATTGGTCCCCCTGGGATTCAAGAGCAACCCGTCCTTTTTGTACAGGTCATACCTGCTCCAAAAGAGGCCCCAATGATCCAGAAATCTGCTCCTTACTCCAATCCCTCAGCCACGCATTTAACCTCCTCCCCATTCTATTCCTATACCCACTGTCACTTGGCACAGGCAGTAATCCAGAAATTACTACCTTTGCGGTCCTGGTTTTCAACTTCCTTCCTAACTCCCTATAGTCTTTTTTCAGGACCTCTTCCCTTTTCCTACCTATGTCGTTGGTACCAATATGTACCAGGACCTCTGTCTGTTCTCCCTCCCTCTGCAGGATATCTTGGACGTGATCTGAAACATCCTGGATCCTGGCACCTGGGAGGCAAACTACCTTCTGAGTTTCTCTCCTGCGTCCACAGAATCGCCTGTCTGCCCATCTAACTATAGAGTCCCCTATCACTACTGCCCTCCTCTCTCCTTGTCTACCCTTCTGAGCCACAGGGCTGGACTCTGTGCTGGAGGCACTGCCACTGTTGCTTCCCCCAGGTAGGCTGTCTCCCCCAACAGTACTCAAGCAGGAGTACTTATTGTCAAGGGGTACAGCCACAGGGGTACTTTCTAGTACCTGACTCTTCCCCTTCCCCCTCCTGACTGTGACCCACTTGCTTGACTCCTGTGGTCCCGGTGTGACCACCTGCCTATAACTCCTTTCTGTCTCCTCCTCATTCTCCCTGACCATACGAAGGTCATTGAGCTGCATCTCCAGTTCCCTAACGTGGTCCCTGAGGAGCTGCAGCTCGACACACCGGGTGCAGATGTGGTTGTCCTCGATGCTGGGAGACTCCAGGACCTCTCACATCTGATACCGAGCACAGAAAACCGCACTCATTCTACTTCCTTTCCTCAAATCCCCTACCTTGCCTCATCCCTTTATGCTTAAGCCCCTTGAGCCAAAGCCCAATCACTCTGCTCCCTCTCACTCCACTGCCCACTCTGACGCTGCCCGCGGGATATGGCAGTTTGCTTTTTAAACTGCCCGCACGCTAACTGCTTACGTCATGCATCTGTGCAGACTTGCCCCACTATCCCCAATTAGAGAAAAAAAAACTTAGCTGCTCTGAAGTCCGCTGAAACGACCCGAAGACGAAAATGGGGGGCAATTTACAACAGCTAATTAACCTAACAGCCAGCACATCTTTGGGATATGGGAGGAAGCCGGAGCACCCAGAGGAAACTTGAGCAGTCACAGGGAGACCATGCAAACTCCCTGCAGGCAGTATCAGAGGTCAGAATCAAACCTGGGTCTCTGGGGTTGCATCACCTTTGGTGTCTTGAAGTTCTGATTGCTGTGAAGGCGTGAGACAAATGTTGGTTTATTTTTACTACTCAATGTTTTAAACCCAGATACCTATTGGTCATGGAAATGTGAATCTAAGTGCAGAAGACTTTCTGTTGGGTCATACCAGGACCAATCTTCATGAGCAAGACTTTTTTTTGGAAAAAAGAGCTTTTCTTTTTTAAAACAAAAATTCATTTTCAGGATCTTGGTATCATTTTTAATGCCAGATTTATTACCCATCCTTCATTGCCCTTGAGAAGGTGATGTTGAGCAGCCTTCAGGAGCTGCTGCAGTCCTTCTGGTAAAGGTGCTTCCATTGTGCTATTGCGGAGGGGTTACCAGGACTTGGATCCAACAAGGATGAAGGAGCAGTAATGTATTTCCAAGTCAGGCTGGTGTACAACATGGAAGGGAACCTGTAGGTGTTCAGTTCAGGTCGCCTCATTATAGAAAGGATGTGGAAGCTTTAGAGAGGGTGCAGAGGAGATTTACCAGGATGTTGCCTGGAATGGAGAGCATGTCTTATGAGGATAAGTTGAGCGAGCTAGGGCTTTTCTCTTTGGAGAGAAGGAGGATGAGAGGTGACTTGATAGAGGTGAACAAGATGATAAGAGGCATAGATCGAATGGACAGTCAGAGACATTTTCCCAGGGTGACAATGGCTAACACGAGGGGACATCATTTTAAGGTGATTGGAGGACGGTGTAAGGGGGATGTCAGGGGTAAGTTTTTTACACAGGAGGTGGTGGATGCATGGAACGCATTGCCTTCAGAGGTTGTGGGGGCAGATACATTAGGGACATTTAAGAGACTCTTAGGTAGACACATGAATAACAGAAAAATAGGGGACTATGTGGGAGGGAAGGGTTAGATAGATCTTCGAGCAGGATAACATGTCGGCACAACATCGTGGGCCAAAGGGCCTGTACTGTGTTGTAGTGTTTTATGTTCTATGAGGTCAGTTCGATTAATCCAGGTGAATAACTGCTGTGTCTACAGTGGTTGTGAACTGTCTTGAATTTAAGGATGTAGTCTGTGTAAAGTGATTTCTTTGTTAATTTCCAGAACGTTTTAGATGGGTCAACCTTGACATTTCCATTTCATTGGAAATATTAATAAGTTACTAAGAATCCAGCTTTTATGGGTGAAATTCTGCTTGGCTGGGGAGAATGCAAAATAAGTACCCCAGTCACACTGCAATTGATAGTCATCGCATATCAGTGATTGCTTTCAGTTTGATCATTTGATGCCCACCTCAACAAAAAATATATTATGGGTACATCACGTCAATGCATTGCAAGGGGCTAACACAGGAGGGGAAGAAACCTATCCAGATGCATCACAGTTTGATATGGCAACTGCTCTGCCCAAGACCGCAAGAAATCACAGAGTTGTGAACGCAGCCCGGTCTATCACAAAAACCAGCCTCCCCTCCATTGACTCTGTCTACACTTCCCGCTGCTTCAGGAAAGCAGCCAACATAATCAAAGACCCCTCCCACCTTCATCATTCTCTCTTGTCCCCACCCCCCCCCCCCTTCTACCAGGAAGAAGATATGAAAGCTTGAGAACACGTACCACCAGGCTTAAACACAGCTTCTATCCCTCCGTTATAAGACTCTAGAATGGAGCTGTACACAATAAAGATGAACTCTTGATCTCTCAGTCTACCTCTTCATGGCCCGTGCACTTTATTTGTCTACCTGCCCTGTACTTTCTTTGTAACTGTAACACTATATTCTGCATTCTGTTTTGTTTTCCTTTTATTCTATGTAATTATCTATAGAATGATCTGTCTGGATGGCTTGCAGAGTGCTGGATGTGTGGAACGCACTGCTGGCAGAGGTTGTGGGGGCAGATACATTTGGGACATTTAAGAGACTCTTAGATAGTCACATGAATGATAGAGAAGTGGAGGGCTATGTGGGAGGGAAGGGTTAGATAGATCTTAGAGCAGGATAAAATGTCAGCACAACATTGTGGGCCGAAGGGCCTGTACTGTGCTGTAATGTTCTAAGATCCAAGGAGCAGCACAGGCTCAAGGGGCTGTACTGTGTCCTGTAGTCGTGGACATTAAGGGGAGTATTATTAAAAAGCAATAGAGAGAAGATAAAACATATTGCAGGATATATCTTGCATGTAGATGAGGATTTACCAGTGACCACTTCTGAAGTTTGACTGTTAGATCCTAAAGGCAATACTCCAGGCCATTGAGAAAAAAAATCAAAAAAACTAAGTTTTTATTCTAAAAAGCTTGCAGTGAACACTTTAATCTCAGAGGACATGCTCGGTCTCTCCAGTCAGGAAGCTGGACACATTCCCATATTGTTCCTTGCAGCCTCAGCTTTATCTGGGAATCTCTCAAATTCACATACAAGTGCCTGCCTCTAACAAGATTAAAATCTGTGAGCGAGGCCAGGACAGTGAGGTTATTCAAAGGCTCTTGCAGTCCATTGTGTCTGTGTCTGTAACAGCTCCTTCAAAGAGCTCTTTGAAATTGCATTTGGTGCTCGTGAGAGACCTCCCAAGAGTGGTACCTGGCACTGGGTGAGCTGGGAGCCCAACATTACATGGTAGCCAGGTGGGTTCCAGGCTCCCTGGGAATTGGGAGGACACTCGGGGGAGTTAGGATCTCACTTCGAGTTTTCAGTCACAACCTTGTGGCCGCCCCCTTGGTCATCAGGGTTTCAAGGGTAAACTAGGTGATAATGTCAAATTTCTCTCCCTTTGAGGAACTGAGTTTCAGGCATTCCCAACCCCATCTATGCCTCCATGACTTCTATTTATTACTTTGGAAAATTGAATCCGATATCAATGTCATGTGTGACAGGCAATTTGTATGTGATGCAAGCAGTCCTGTACAATACAGGATTGTTAGCAACTTCGGGAGCACTCCCTATCTTTTTTAAAAAAATACCTTGGGATCTTTTCCATGAACTTGGCTTAACATGTTATCTGATGCATGGCATGTGTAACATCGTAGGACTGTTGGAGTTTTCACTCTCCCTCTGATCTGGGGCTCAAACTCACTACCTATTTTTATTCCAAGGTGAGATTACTAACCAGTGAAGCACAATTGATACACTGTGTTTAAACGAATAAAGAAACAGGAGCTGGGTCCAGAGGAGATAAAAATGCTTAGGGCAGAACCGTTGCCAACATCTGCTGGTAATACTACTAACTCCAATGAGGTGCCATAGCTCAGCCTTGCTCTGAGCTTCATTGGGAGGCTGGAGACAGAGAGATGGGCGGGCAATCTTCTGCTTTATCTCATTATGACATAAAGATGGCGCCACATCCTCTCCAGAGTTAATTTGCAGTAAATCTGGGAATCTACTGGCATATATTTGTGCACTTCCACTGCCATGTCTTTTTCATTTATGCACATGCAGAGCTCAGAAATGCACATCCCCGCCTGTGCTTTACAGATACAAGGCAGCTGGTTAATTGTACAGTCCTCCTCCAGAACAATTGCATTACTTTCTGCACCATTTAATCTTCCTTGCATTCTTTTCTTGTGCTTTGAATGTTCTAATCAAATGCGTGTTATTGCATTTTGCTACATTTTCTCTTCTGAATCATCTCTCGGCTATTTTTGAAAATATCAAATCTGTTTCAGATTTGGGATGATTGGCTCAGGAAACATAAGGCAATCAAATCCCTGTGGTCTGGCACCTGTCCAGCTCATTTTATGTGGGTGAGCTGTGCTGTCTGTAATGGAGGTGGATACAGCAGTTGGACTAGAACTACAAAGTTCTGACCTTTTTTTTAACTGCTTGCACTTCTGAATCCTTCGTATTAAAAAGCAGACTGTACATCAGATACTAAGGATTCTTTCTTTCCTTCACTATTTGAATTTGTTTAACTCTGCGATTACCATAGTCTGTAACAACAATCCAGCTAGAACCTTGACAAAGTACCAAAGATTTGAGCAGTTGGAAGTTTTGAAAATGGTGTTATTTTTAAGAAAAGTTGATGAACAAATGATGTAGAAGTATGGGCCAACAGTTGGTGGATATATTTGAATAAAGAAAGGTACAAGGTGACAGGTGCTTGGAAGGACAAAGGATTGTATTGATTTCCTAGTCTGAGGCATAGAGAAACCTGGGTTTCCAGATTTGAGTAATCCTTGGTCAAGTTTAAAGTTATGAGTATTTTATTTGGAGGAAGCTTTTTCCTTAAACGTTGATTTCAGCAGAGTCTTGGCAGGAAGGGAGACCGCATTGGTGCATCTCTTTCCTATTATGGATATTAAGGGAATAGAGTCATTTGAGGTCAATGCAGGAAACTGCAGCTGAGGTATAAGATAAGCCATGATCTTAATAAATGGCAAAGCAGACATGGACGTTTGAATTACCTACTCCTGCTTCTGTCTGTTATGTTCAGTGGATCAGCCGTGGAGAAGCAAGTCTCAGTTCGGAGACTTGAGTTTAAAAAAACTAGGCTGCACTCGAGTTCAGTTCTGAGGTATCTTTGCTGCATTATTAAATTTGCTGTCCTGGGTTTACATAAAGCCTAGCCTTTCAATCAGGAGGGTTTGCACCCCTAATGCATTGTGCTAAAGTTAAAAGGGGGTGCAATTTTTAAAAACTTGGCTTTTATTAAGCCGTTGTAATTAGAATGGAAAATATGTGTGGAAGTGGTGCAGAGAAAACAAATCTCTCTGCAGTAGGAATAGCAAAATATAGTATGGGGACATGTAATAAGTGAGCAGGGCTGTTATCGCTAGTGTCCTGGTCAATGTTTATTGCTCAACCATCCCATAGAAAGATGATTATTTGGTTGTTATCCCATTGTATTTTTTGTGGGGCCTGGCAGTATACAAATTGCCTGTCTTGGTTTTCATATTATGAATTTCCTAGTAACAAAACTTACAAAAAAAACATTGCTTTGTTGGCTGTAACATGACTTGGGAGATAATCCAGTCACGAGTCACTAACTAAATGCTTGATTTCTTGAGCATCTTACATAAGGTAGATTGACAAATGAAGAGCATCTTCATGTTGCACGTATGACATCATAGAACATAGAACAGTACAGCACGGGAACAGGCCCTTCGGCCCACAATATCTGCACCAAACATGATTCCGAATTAAGCTAGATCTTTTCTAGCTGTACGTGATCCAAATCCCTCCATTCCCTGCATATTCATGTGTTTATCTAACAGACTCTTAAACACCACAATTGCATCTGTTTCCACCACCACCCCTGGCAGCCCGTTCCAGGCACCCACCACTCTCTGTGTCAAAAAACAAATGTCCCACACATCTCCTTTAAACTCCCCCCCCCCCCCCCCCCCCACCTTAAATGCATGTCCTCTAGTACTTCACATTTCTACCCAGGGTAAAAGATTCCGACTGTCTACCTTATCTATGCCTCTCATAATTTCATAAACTTCTATCCCCTCAGTTGTGGCATCTCAGGGAGGGGGAGGAAAGCAATAATTTCTTTCTGAAAACAGAGGAGTATCTGGAAAAATAACTATTTACGCTCTAAAATCTAAATATGTTTTCATAATTAAGATGGGAACAGTTGTGATTGAGGGGAAGAAGGGGAAGAACTTGATTCAGCCCACTTTACATGGGGGTGCTTTTCTTACATAATGAACTACATTCACTCAGTGAGTTGAGAAAAATCGAAGCATCTGCGGAATATATAATTGGATGGATCAGAGCTGATATTCTGAAGTTTGCATCATCATCCAGTGGTTTATGTACTTCAGTTACAACCTGTCTTCAAAAGTAGAAGACGAGGCCTGTTTAAACAAGCCTACATTTTACCTTGGGCTTTTCAACTGAGGGTATCTCTGGAAGGTTGACAGTGGCTTTTTCCAGTGGTTGGTTGCTATTTTCCTAAAATAACCGTTTTGAAAAAATGACTTTTCTGTTACCTATGTTGTGTTATGAAGTGGTATTGGAAAGTAAAATAGCTTTTTACTTTCAAATGGGGCTCGTTTGCTGATTAAAGAAGTATTTACAGCATTTGTTCATTTAGATTTGCTTGGAGGACCGGGATGTTTTGCATCAGGTTGCAAGATATTCTAAGAGGGGGCAACCTTATAAAAGTTTAAAAAATTTATGAGGAGCATAGGCAGGGTAGACAGTCACAGCAAATGGGATAAGCGCAGATAGGCAGCAAAAAACAATCAGTTGGAGAGGCATCAGCAGGTTGGACAGCAGCTGTGGAGGTAGAGGGATGGTCAACTTTTCAGGTCGAGACCCTGCATTAGGTCCCGTCAGGTCCTGGGGATTTATCCACCCTAATGTGCTCTGATATCTCCAGCACTTCCTTAGGGAGAAGTATTTGAGAACATGAGTTGACCCCTCCCTTAACTCCAGCCGCCACATCCTTCTCCCTGGTGAATACTGATTAGAAGTATTCATTTAGGATCTTGCTCATATCGGCTGGCTCCACGCAGAGATTATCCCACTGGTCCTGAAGGGGACCTATTTCTTCTGTAGTTACCCTCTTCTTATTGTTGGAGGATTTGAGTACAAGTGCGAATATGTCTTAATATAATTATTTAGGGCCCTTGGTGAGACTGTATCTGGAAATTGGTGCATTCTTTTGGTCTTCCTACTTGGAAAAAGGATATAAAGGATATAATTGCTATCAAGGGTCTGCAGTGCAGGTTCATCAGACTGATTGCTGGGATTGTGGGTCTGTCATATGTAGAGATATTGAGCAGTTTTCTTAGAAAAATGAGAAGCAAATTTATTGAAATATACAACATTCCTATGGGGCTCGACGGAGTCTAGAACTGGGGGGGATGTGGGGGGGGGGGTGGTAACAGACTCAAAATAAGGGATCTCTTATGTGCTAAAAGATGAACTCTTGATCTCCCAATCTACCTCATTGTCGCCCTTGCACTGTATTTGTCTACCTGCACTGCACTTTCTCTGTAACTGTAACACTATATTCTGCACTCTGTTTTCCTTTTGTACTACCTCGTACTTATCTATATGGAATGATCTGTCTGGATGGCATGCTTAACAAAAGCTTTTCACTGTATCTTGGTACACGTGACAATAATCAACCAATTCCATTATTGTATTCCCTCGGTGGCAAATACATTCTCTCTTAGGTAGGGAGCACAGACCTGATTCGAGATGGGGGAAACATCATAACTGCATCAACAAACAATCTGCTGGAGGAACCAAGCGGGTCAGGCAGCATCTGTGGGAGGAAAGAAATAGTCGCCGTTTTGGGTTGAAACCCTGCATTGTATTTCTTTCCTCCCACGGATGCTGCCCAACTCGCTGAGTTCCTCCAGCAGATTGTTTGTTGCTCCAGATTCCAGCGTCTACAGTCTCTTGTGTCCTCATAACTGCATCAACCCCGTCAAATATTCTATTCGAAATTTACTACTACAGCTAAATTCAAGGCAGTCAGCTCAGCAGCAACAATTTGGCTAGCGTGATTCCAAGTCACGAAACCATTTCAGTCATCAGTTAACGTTTTTGGAACAAGTTGCTCTCAACTTTAGCAAAACAGCACTGCTGCCTTCTTCCTCACTTTTTTGTTCCAAGTGTGCGTAGCTGTGGAAGGTAATCACTCCTGAAGTATGTCCAAACCATCACCACCGTCCTGTTTTGGATCTTCTGAATAGACATGACCTCATGACGATGCAACATAATTTCAATATTTAATCAGGATCGATATGTAATAAGATCATTTAGTCCATTTGACTATTTAATGTCTGATGAGGACAGATTTATGCCCCAGATCTGTTCAAGAGTCTGATAACAGTGAGATAGAAGCTGTCCTTTAGTCTGGTTGTACTGTACGTGCTCTCAAGCTTTTGTATCTTCTGACTGATGAGTATCTTATTGAATGGTAGAGCAGGCAGGAGGGGCCAAATGGCCTACTTAAGCTCTTAATTCATGTAGTTGTATACTTCTGTTTATGTTCTTGTGGAACCTGCATTTATAAATGAACTATCAATTTACTAAAGTGTCCCTTTGTCCTTCACAGAGGCAGTAGAAAGTATGATGGGAAAGAAGGTTTGTGAAGGCGGTTAAAGGGATGTTTTGAACAATGTCCTTTGAGAATGGGTAAGACCTGGCCCAGGCCTCAGGTCCACCACTGTGAACCAGAGTGATTCACCAGTGGCAACTGGGCCTTTGTGATGGATTATAAGTCCCTGCCTCTGGACTTTGTGGATGACCTTTCAAAGGCCTTTTCATTGTCTCTAAATGCCATCTTGATTTTCTTCCCTGGCTGAAGACTTATTGCCAGAAGTAACATAAGAAACTCATTTAACACAAATGTTGCTTTTCTGAACAAAACACATGTTGTTTAAAGTAACTTGAGTGATGGTGGTATAAAGTTTTCTCTCAGAGCTGCATTCATGTGTTGGAAACCTGGAGTACTCGGCTATGACTTGAATTATTAGAATGGACTTTGTTTTATTTTATGTCTCTACCAACGCCTTAAGTCCTCCTGATTTGGCTTTGAGCCACGTAAATCAAAGGCATGTTTCTGCATCATCATTTTGGCTACACCCACCAGCTATGTTTAAAGTTCTGGGCTTAGTCAGTTCCCCCGAGGTCATTTCAACAACCTCCGTGGAATCCATTACAACATGCCTGACTTTCCCAGAGTTATTTCCAGTCTGGGTCCTCCATCACCTGTTGCTATTTTCGATTGTATTTGTGTCAACACTTGGCTTGTGTGCTATTTTGTTTATCTTGATGAGCCGGTTGTTCTGATCTGCCTGTTTGTGTAACTCTTTCTGCTGAGTTCTTCTTGGCCAGCCTATTTGTTTAGTCATCCCCCCTGCTTTCCAGTGCAAGACTGCCTCATTGCCCCAACATTTTGCTCAATCTTCCTCACCACCATGCTGCACCTGACCTCCAACAAGGTTTCTGTGGGAGTGGACAGTTGTGAAATTGTTCAGCCTAGGTCACCTTCCCTCCAGAGCCAAAGTCAATCCAATTTTGTGGTCTCTGAAGTGGATAATGAAACCAGTTTTCACACTGGTTTCATCGTCCACTTCAGAGACCACAGAAAATGACTGGATACAAGTCACCTAGATCCCAAGGACTGCCTAAGAAGTAGTGGTGACTGAGCTGACCTTATCCTCACTTCTTTGCAGCTAAACCTTTCAGTTTCTCTCATTCCTCATTTAGCATGCACCGTAACTCCCATGATTTTGTGTTACTTATCCTTGTTTCCCCATACGAGGTCTCAATGGCCACGTTGTCTGATATCTCTCTTGTGAATCTCTTGCATCATTGAGTTCTAGATGTTCCTTTGTGGGCTTTTTTTTGGGGAGGGGGCGGAGGTTGAAACGGCGTTGCAGGTCACACCAATGCGGTTTGTGAAAGTCGTATAAAGAGGGAGAACTTCACTTGCAAAGTTTGCACAGTGCTGTCAGTTTCACCATGTGTCAATGTGTTGTAAGTTCAGGCAGCTGTTGAACTTAACAGTTGTGACTTCATAGGGAGCTTTTAAAAGGACATACCACAACAACCACCTACTGGGGAGAGATGCTACTGAACTAATGGATGTTGCAACAATGGGAGTGTGGTGGGTGTTCCAAGGATACCAAGGTGATCAACAGTTCTTACAGGAAGCATGTTCTTTGAGGATAAAAGCCACAGAGGTGCTCTGGGGCTACAGCCGGGTGCTCCTGACAAGAGGCGTAAGAGACTGCAGATGCTGGAATCTGCAACAGCAAACAATCTGCTGGAAGAGCTCAGCAGGTTGAGCAGCATCTGTGGGAGGAAAGGAATTGTTGACGTTTCGGTTGAAACCCTGCATCGGAACTGAGAGTGAGGTGGAGATATGGGGGCACAGGTTGTTTCCCCCACCACCCCCTGCCTTCGTCTGGTTCCACATGCCGTTCACCTCTACCCTAATGGTTCCCATTTTCACCTCCTTTACTTATCAGTATCTGGCACTGGTAGCACTTTCTGTTCCTGCTTATCTCCCTCCAGCAGCTGTCTCCAACCTTCACTCTCCCCTCCCCTCCCCTCACCTTGTTCTATTTGTTTTTTTTTCCCTTTTTTCCTCTCTCTCTCTCTGTCTGCCTCCATCTATCATTCAACTGCCACTGTCTCCCGAGTCCACCCCCGCTCCTCTCCCCTCCCCTACCTGGCACCAGCTGCCTGTCATCTTCCATACCTCCTCAGTCCACCAATCGCCTCGGACTCCTTTCTCGCTAGTCTCCTTCTCCTCTTCATACCGGCCATCTCGCCTCTCCACTCTCAGTCCTGATGCAGGGTTTCAAACCAAAACACTGACAATTCCTTTCTTCCCACAGATGCTGCTCAACCTGCTGAGTTCTTCCAGCAGATTGTTTGTTGCACCTGACAGGAAGTTGCCTCTAAAATACATGAGTGCAGTCTATGAATTGCTACGCTGTGGGGAAGCCTGTAAAGGAGATAAATACCTATGTTCGCTCTGTCTGCTCCTGTGGGCTGAAGGAAAAGTATCTGAAGTCTCGTCTCACTGAGCATGGAGCTGGGAGATCTTGCTAAAGTAGCAGCAAGCAATGGACTATGAGATGTGGCAGAAATCAGCAAATGGCGCTGAGGTTAAGAACCTGAGAGTTGCCTGTGACCCCAATCTCATACATATGAACGCACAAACAAATTAGGATCAGGACCACATGGCCCCTCAAGTTTGCTATGCCATTCAATAAGATTGTGGCTAATCTTATTGTAACTTAAACTCCACGCTCCCAACTACCCCCCGATAACCTTTCAACCCTTTTCTTAGCAAGAACCTATTTACCTCCGCCTTAAAAATAAAGTAGTCAAGGCACACACAAGGCTATATTTGAGTTTACAGGAAGTCACTGGCTTTATTAAGGACAAAGAATGTAGTTCTGAGGGAAGCAGAGTTAGTAAAAAAACAAAAACCTTGTTGTCCTGTCTTTGAATAAGAACTCTTGTTTTTCAGACATGCAGAAATCTTTCTGTGGATGAATTTTGATTGTTGCACAGCTATTCACTTCATTTCCAGATGTTTTGTGCCAGAAAGTAGTGATGAAGGGAATGAAAATTCTACTGAAGAATGAAGAGATGAATTTCCAGAAAGGTGCTAAGGCACCAGAAATGTCTGCAGAATTGTTCTGCTCCTGGTTCTCTAAAATTAAATTCTGCCATGCGTTTTTTGTAAATGAATTTATAGCTCTGAATCTACGTTAATAAATGTTACTTGAAGTATATGAAAAAAACCTTTGCAAGTTATTGAACTCAAGCTGACTGTTTTAGTATTTATAGTCATCTTGTAGTTGACAGTTCTGCTCTTATTCCTTCCAATTAATTTTGCCAGTAATGCTAAGAGGTGGGGTCTCTCTTGCTTATCCAAGGTCTCAATAGGATTTTCTACTGAAATGTATTTTCTGTTTCCAGAGTTTGTGATATATACTTCTTATTTGTGATTCAGATTTAGTTCATTCATCTGTGCTGCTTATTCCTTACCTTGGATCTATTTTTTGTTCCAGAAATTGGCCTGGCCAGAACACAAGCGTGAATGCAAGTGTTTGAGAAGCATCTATCCTCAAGTTCCAACTGATATGGTTAGGCTTGTTGCAAGGATAATCTTTAAATTGGTAAGTTGATGGAGCGTGGACAATAGGTTGAATTTGATATTATAGAAGGTTTAGCACATTTGTGAAGGGATTGAAATGTAATATCGGATTAAGGCATGGAAGGAATATTCCTTATGCACATCATGATCCTTTTACAGCCCATCTCCCGTTCACCTCTGGTCTTTGACAGACTTGAGGCTCCATGGTGCTCTTGGGCCTGCCTTCACTGTGAGGTGTTCAACAAGCTACAATTCAGAATTATTCACTCAGTTTTTCCTCCTTTTTTCTGAAAAGAATACAAAATTGTCGTTATATCCTTTCAGTTTAAGCTGTGTTGCCAAATGGCTATTTCAGTGTGTTTTCACTTGTTTGAAACCTAAAGAAGTAAATTAATATAGTTACAACAATATCAATGCAAATCTTAGAGCAATTTTGGAATCCTGATCTTAACCTTCCTGCATACTCCAGTAATTAGCTCCCGCTTGCCTGCCCAGTTCCCTCACTTTCTCCCTAAAATAAGCTGTAAATTGAAGGAACTATTCCTTAAGCTCTGGCAAAACCTCTCCAGCATATTTTATGCAACCCTGGTCAAACACAGTAAGGAATCTTTGAAAGTGATGTGGAGAAGAGCCATGACACTGAGGATATATGGATATATTATAAGGATAAATGAGGCAAAACTTAGCCATTCACACTCTCACTTTTTCCCTTTCATTTTCATCCACTTTCACACTTGTCCACAAACAAACTGGTGTTCTCTGTCTCACTTAAGTTCATGTCCCCTTGCTCAGTCACGGACATTTGCTCACTCACAAACTTGCTTGTTCACGTGTACTTGTTTCATCAGTCACACCCACTCACACTTGTATGCCGACTCAACTCATGCACTTGTGCACTTTCCAAATTCTTCAGTGAATGCGCCTTGATCTCCGGCTGCAACACAGGCTTGCCAGGGAAGATGTCGGTATCCATCCATCATCACTCCACTGCTTTACTGGTTTCTTACTCATAGAGTCATAGAGCCTTACAGCATGGAAACAGGCCCTTCAGCTCGACTCGTCCATGCCGACTGTGTTGCCCAGCTAGTCCTATCTGCCTGCGTTTGACCCCTCATGATCTTATATACCTCTGTCAGGTCACCCCTCAATCTTCTATGTTAGTCCTAGTCTACATAACCTCTCCTTGTAATCAGGCCCCCAAGTCCAGGCAACATCCTGGTAAGTCTTTCTGCACTCTTTCTAGTTTAATAACATCTTTCCTATAATAGGGTGACCAAAACTCCAAGTGAGGCCTAACAACGTCGTATTTAACTGCAACATAACGTCCCAACTCCTATACTCAATGCCCTGACCGATGAAGGCCAGCGTGCTTTCACCACCCTATCTACCTGTGACGCTGCTTTAAGCGGACTGTGCACCTGCACTGTGAGGTCCCCCTGTTCCATAACACTCCCCAGGGCCCTACTATTCACTTTATAAGGTTACCTTGGTTGATCTCCCAAAATGCAAAACCTCCCATTTATCTGGTTTGAAAGCTCTATTTTATGCTGTTCACCAGAGTATTGAACCAATTGACAATTTTTTGAATCCTGTGTATAAATGGTGTGCAAAACCAGTAGAAGCAGGAATTTGGAAGAAAAGCATGAGCCACAGATGTATCACAGCTTGGTATGGCAACTGCTCTGCCCGAGACCACAAGAAATTGCAGAGTTGTGAAAGTGGTCTAGTCTAACCAGCCTCCCTTCCATTGACTCCAACTACACTTCCCGCTGTCTCAGGAAAGCAGCCAATGTAGTCAAGGACCCTCCCACCCCAATCATTCTCTCTTCTCCCCTCTCCCGTTGGGCAGAAGATAGAAAAACTTGCGAACACATACACGAGGCTCAAGGACAGCTTCTATCCCGTTGTTATCAGATGCTCAAATGGACCTATTGTACGATAAGGATGAACTCTTGATCTCAGTCTACCTCGTCATGGCCCTTGCAATTCATTTGTCTACCTGTCCTACAACTTCTCTGTATTCTGCATTCTGTTTTGATTTCCTTTTGTACTATCTAGGTGTTTTGATTGATCTGTCTGGATGTCATGCAAACAAAAGCTTTTCACTGTATCTTGGTATATGTGACAAGAATAAAACCAATTACCAATTTTACAGAGGCTAATTCCTACTTTTGTTGGAGTAACTTCAGTTCAGCATGTCCTCCCTACCTCCCACTATGCATTTTAATGATCTTCGTTGCTCAACAACCCCCCCCCATATAAATTTTGTTATTAGTAATTAAGAAAAGGCAGCATTCTTCACTGTAATTATACTTGGGGGTACAAACCAAGGTGAAAACAGAAACAGTAATGATTTATATTCTATTTCATTGTAACCAGCCTCTGATTGGCAGTTCAATGATCAGAAAGATCTGATATAATAATGTCCTCTACAAATACATGTACATTTCCTAATCTATGTAGAAAAACAAATAACAGATGAGATGATTCGTGCTTCAGAAAGATTAATGTTCTTCAGTGACAATTCAACGTTAATTATAATTCTGGTGAGTTTGAAGCCCTTCAATTATTAAAGTTCCTTTCTTGTTGGTTACAAATCAACAGAAGCTGTTGTTTAACCAGGACCAGGATCAGAATGTTTCGCTTCATAGTCAGAAAATGCTGGAAATACTCAGCAGGTCAAGCAGCATCTGCAAAGAATGATTTCAGTTAGCATTTCATCAGATTTCAGAAAAGATAGAAATCAAAGGTATGGGGAGGGGTGAAAAGCACAAAGGAAATGTCTGTGATACGGTAGAGACCGAAGTAGCAGTTGGTGCTGGCTGGGAGAAAGTTTGTTAGTCACTGCTGAACTGTTTGAAGAAGATGGTATTGGAAAAACCATCTGTTTTGGTGATATTGGTTGAGGGGTCAATATCGGCCAGAACACGATTAAAATTCAGCAAATTTTATGCCTCAGTTCCATAACACGTGGGGACTCTAAGAGTGAAAGAGTGGGCTACAAATTTTGACTATTTTATAAAATACAAGACGTGTTTTAAATTGACAAGATCACAACAAAGTAATAAGATTGTTTTAAATTCACATGCAGTCTTAACAACAGAATCATTTTGGACTGGATTGCCTGTCTGTATGTAGAGTGCTGACCTTTGGCAGTGCTGTTTTCAATCACTACAGCTGGTTTTGCAATCCCAGTTAACGAGAGAGAAAAAAATCAACTTGGGTCCTTGTTTGATGGCTGTCTGAGAGTTTGTGTTAAAAATACATGAGAGGATGTAAGAATGAAAAGAAAAAAATCAGCAATTGCCTTTGTATCATTGCCTTTCACAACGTTGGGATGTCTCAAAATGCTTGGCAACCAGTTAGCTATCATTGAAGTGTGACCCCTGTCATAATGGATGCAACACATGGTCAAATTTATGCATGTCAAAGTCCCACGAGCAGCAAAGTGAGTCATCCTGATTGAAGGATAAATTTTGGCCAGCACTCCAGGGAGAAATCCCTTGCCCTTAATGAAATGATGAAATATACATCTTAGGCAGATGGATGTCAGTTTAACATCCCAACTGAAAGAGACCAAGAGCAAGGAAAAGATTAAACATGGTGTGATCTTATGCCCACTTGTGATTGCTTACAATGTCTACAGAATCCATACAGAAGGAGCTGGGTATTATCATTCATGAAACATAGAAAGATAGTATGCAGGTGAGGAAGTAATTAAGAAGATGCATGTAATGGTGGCCTATATTGCATAGGGTACGGAGTATAAAAGTCTTGCTAGAGCACCTTAGAAGATTGGTGAGATCACACTTGAGGTGTTATGTACAGTACAATAATCTCTTTATTTAAGGGGGGATGTATTTGCATTCGGAAGGTTCACTGGGTTGATTTCTGGGATGGAGGTGTTATTTTCTGTCGAAAGTTTGAGGAGGGTGGGCCTTTGTGTTGGTGTTTAGAAGAATTGTAGGTTGCCTTATTGAAACATAAGGGGGCTAGAAATGGTGGATGTAACAGAGTGGATAAAGGGGAACCCCTAGATGTAGTGTATTTAGATTTCCAAAATGCTTTTCTGTAGTTACATAAATGGTTCTTGCACAAGGTAAGAGCAAATGAGGTTCATTGACATGTATGGGGGAGTGCTGACTAGGAGAAAACTGTGTCAGGATAAATGGGTCATTTTCAGCTTGGCAATCAGTAACTAGTGTGGTGCCCACAGGAATGTCTTGGATAAAGGGACCAAGTGTACTATAACCAAACTTAGTGATGAAACAAAAGTAGGTGGGTTATGAGGAGGACATAAAGGACCAGCAGCACTCACTTAAGAGTGGACAAGAAGTTGGCAGATGGCGTCTATTGTGGGAAAATGTGAAGTTATCCATGTTGGAAAGAAGAATGAAAAGCAAATTATTAAATGGAATGAGACTGCAGAATGTTCCAGTACAAAGGGATCTAGGGTTCCTAGTACCTGAAGCACAAAGTAGAATAAGTGAGTAGGAAGACAGACGGAATATTGGCCTTTATTAAAAGGGTTATGGAATCTAAAAGTAGAAAGGGTTGATGCAACTTTACAAGGAGCTGATGAGACCACACCTGAAGTACTCCCTACAGTTGTGATCTCTGTGTTGGCTGCAGTGCAGAGAAGCTTCACCAGGTTAACTCATGGAATGAAGGAGTTGACATCTGAAGAAAGGTTGAGTATGGAAGAATGGGTGGTGATCTTATTCAAAGGTAAGATTCTGAGCAGGGTTGACAAGGAGGATGCTGAGAGAATGTTTCCCCTTGTGGGGGTTTCTAGAACTTGGGGGCATAGTATCAAGATGGTATTGCCCATTTTAGACTGAGATCAGGGGGAAGTTCTTCTCTTGGAGGATCAAGATTCTTACCCAGAGAGCCATGGAGACAGAGTCAGTGAATATATTTCAAGGCAGAGATTGACAGAGGGACCTGAGAGTGTGTGAAAGTGGCACTGAGGCTAAGATTAATCAGCCATAATTTTATTGAATGGGGGGCAAGTTGGATGGGTGATTGGCCTGCTCCTGCTCCTGTTTCTGATGTTCTAGTGAGGAGATGGGTCTTCAGGATCATCAGAGGATGGAGAAACTCCTCATGTGATATTAAAGTGATCTACATTTGTTTCACAGATGACTGGGTCGTCCTGCTCATCAGAGGAGTTGTACCCTGTGTCAGACCTACAATCCAGTAAGTGCTTGGTTCTGCTCTTTGGGGTAAGCTGTGTCAACTGCCTTGTTTAGTTGGTCACACCATTATAAGATAAGATGAAATAAAACAATTCAACAGAGTTGGAGGTGGGAATTGGTGGTGGTGGTGGTGGGGGGGACAAGGGTATTGTGGTTAGAGGTGGTGTGGCCAGTGGGGAAATGGTGAAATTATTTTGAGATTTTAGTTTGTTGATGCATAAATTACTTGACAATTTGCCTAATTTTGTTTGGGCCTGTGGCTACGCTTTGTATTCATGTTTAAGTATTTATTCGGGGCCATGCACTAGTTAAAGCCCAAATAATGTCCAGTCCACTACCTCCTATGCAAGCTAACAAGTTGAAATGAAGCAGGAGATGTGTATTACCAGATTCGGTGCCAGCTTTGCTATGATGTGTCTCCGTACCACAACCAGCTGCACAGACCTTGAGCTCCTATCATTTACAGTTTAATTTCCAAAGTAACAATCAGTACCAGTGGTGGGCAATGCTTTTGTTTAATAACATGCTTGATTTTTCAGATAGCTCTGTGGCTTCATAATCAGTTAACGGAACTGGCTGGTAGGTTGGGTTCAAGTGTAGCAGCATGACTTTCTTATCCATAAGAAGTAAGGAGTATTTTCACCATTCAGTAATGTTACAGCTAATCTTTCACTTCAACTCCATTTTTTTTACTGTAAAACTGCAAGACATTGGAGCAGAATTAGGTCATTTGACCCATCGATTCTGCTCCACCATTCAATCATGGCTGATTTTTATTTTCAACCCCATTCTCCTGCCTTCTCCCTGAATCCCTTAACCCCACTTACCAGTCAAGAACCTATAAATCTCTGCCTTAAGTACACCCAGTAACTTGGCTTCAACTCCCCTGTGTGACCATGAATTCCACAGGTTAACCTACACTAACTCTATATCACCTGATTCCCTTATTATATGATGCTCTGTGCCTGTGATGCTGCTGCAAGTAAGTTTTTCATTACACCTGTGCATGCATGTACTTGTGCATATGACAATAAACTCGACTTTGACTATTATCTAAAAATCTGTCTTGAATATAAAAAATAGATTTGAATGCAAATTCCACGTCTGCAATGAAGGGATTTGAGCTCTCATCTTCGGATCAATGGCCTAGAGCTCCAGCAACTAACCAAATAACTTAACCATAACATCACCACACCTCATTATGAAGTGTAAACAATCACCACAGTGTCATCTATTATTACCTACCTTACAATTATTACATGTGGTCAAGGCTGCACAGGGATTTAAGTTTGTATATTGCTTGCAGGGGCAGCCACATGCGTCCTTAATGTTATGGCGTGATTGTATTCTTGTGTGTTTACGATCTTGTGTTAAGCTATTTTTAGATGACTGTTGGGGGGATATTATGTGCCTGCATGCCCCCTCTTCCATTCACACACACCCACATCAGTGAGAGAAACAGACTGTGGGCCCTGTGTGCCTTGGGGGTAAATTATAAAGCATTATTTCAGTTGGTTAGCGCACATGTTTTGTTTGTGAAAAAAAAAGCCAAACGGTCATGTCGCTATTAAAGGACATGAACCCTGAAGCAGCTGGATCAAATCTCTGTCCGTGACACACATCTTGGGAGATGACGCGAAAAGAAACGTAGGCATCACTGGACGTTTGCTCAGCCAACACAGTGGGGTGACACAAGATCTTGCAGACTGTTAGGTTCTTTGGAAGTTGAATTGGAAGAAGAATTACTCCTTAGGCCCCATATTATTCACAGCGCCATAGTTGCAGTGTGCTGTAATATAGTCATAACCCTATGCATGACGGAGTGGTTACATTAGCAGATGCTGATTCGGCCGATGATTGAATTGATTTTCAATGTAACTGTCCATCTTTGGTACATTCTTCAATTTCATTGATCATCAGTGATTTCATGGTCTGAAAGCACAAGATATTTTGCATCTTGGATGTTTTGTGCAGAGATTTGTGAGGAGCAGCTGGTTTTCATGTTGATGTGTCTGTTCGAATTGAAATCTCCATCTTGAATTCTGAATATAATGTTTTTTGTATTCTTTGGTCTTGTCAGTTGAGCTTTTTCTTTGTAAAGAGAAGTAAGGGCAAATATCTGGTGCCTTCTGTCGTGAGCTGGAACAACCTCACAACTAGTGGCAACTAGTAGTAATATGTCATCATTAATATGGTAAAATATTCCAAGGTGCTTCACAGCAATATTAACTTATAAACTTAGAAACTAAGCCACAAAGGAAATATTAACTCAGGAGACTGAAAGCTGACTCAAATGTTTTGAAAGCATTTGAACTAAGGGGAAAGAAGCAAAGCAACAAACAATCTGCCGGAGGAACTCAGCGGGTTGAGCAGCATGTGTGGGGGGGAGAAAGGAATTGTTGACTTTCGGGTCGAAAACCTGCATCAGGGCTGAAAGAAGCTATGGATTTTAGGAAGGGAATTCCAAAGCTTGCAGCCGAGGTAGCTTTGGGACATGGCTGGCAGTGGTAGAGAGATGTAAATCAGGGATGTGCAAGAGTCCAGAATTTTTGGAGCACACAGATCTCAGGCGGTTATATGCCTGCAGTAACTTACAGAGAAGTGGGGAGCAAGAGGTCATTTTAAAACAAAGGTGAATTTTAAAATTGATGCTTTGCCTGATCAGGAGCCAATGGACTTCGTTGAGTGCAGGGATGATGGATGAATGAGACTTGGTGCGTGCGAGGATGAAGTCTTCAGCAGTGGAAGGGGCAGAGATGGACGTAGTTTTACAGATGTCAATATACTATTCTGGCTGGTATTTCTACACTTTAACTAACCTACCCTGTTTGCAATGAGAAAATTTGATTTTTCTCTGAACAAAATATAGCCTGATGAGGTATTTTTCAGTTATTTAAGTTGCTACAGTCATGTAATTTATTGTCACAAAGATTTTTGAGAGGTTGCACAGGTTTAATTAAGCAATTGGGGAATAGATACTGGAGATGGAAATTTTCATTGGTTGGGATGCTTAGGACAAGGGGACATAGTGTAAAAGTTAGAGCCAGGAATTTCAAGAATGAGATCAGCAACACTTTTTTGGCTCTGAGGGTGGTTGTAGCTTGGAACTGTCACAAACTGCAATGGATTCTGAACCAATTGGTAAAACAGGGATAGGTGATCCTTTTGGTGAACAAAAACATTTAAAGTACAGAATAAAGAGAAATATGAGACAGATTGACCATGATCCCTTGCAATGTCAAATAGGTGAAATGGGCAGTTCATTTTCCTATGGTCTTGCATGAATGCTGTTCCTTTAATCAATTTTAACATAGAATATTACAGCACAGTATAGGCCCTTCAGCCCACGATGTTGTGCCGACATTTTATCCTGCTCTAATATCTATCTAACCCTTCCCTCCCACGTAGCCCTCCATTTCTCTATCATTCATGTGTCTATCTAAGAGTCTCTTAAATATCCCTGATTGTATCTGCCGCCACAACCTCTGCTGGCAGTGTGTTCCAGACACCCACCACTCTCTGTGTAAAAAAAAACTTACCTCTGACATCCCCCTTATTTCTTCCTCCAGTCACCTTAAAATTATGCCCCCTCGTGTTAGCCACTTTCGCTCTGGGAAAAAGTCTCTGACTGTCCACTCGATCTATGCCTCTTAACATCTTGTACACCTCTATCAAGACATGTTCTCCAATCCAGGCAGCATCCTGGTAAATCTCCTCTGCACCCTCTCTAAAGCTTCCACATCCTTCCTATAATGAGGTGACCAGAACTGAGCACAATACTCCAAGTATGGTCTTTGTGGAATCATTTTGCCAATGATTCCACAGAGCTCACAAAGCTGGAGTATTTTAGAACTAGTTGCAATGAAATCTATAACTATTGAAACATTTAAAAGTCAAGGTTCACACTGATTGTTTGTTTCACATAATTTTAATGTAATGATGAGCAACAGGCAGTACTGTACAGCACAAATTTCACGCAGTGATTGAAGCATTTACAGGAAGCAATTCCTTCTTTATTTTGGTGTCACTGAGCCCATTTATGTGCAATGAGCCTTTTGCAGATTAATGCTTTTGGAATAGTCCACATAATATGCTTTAGCAAGGTAATCTAAAAAGCTGAGACATAATTTAAGTCCTTTTTTTTATAGGAAAGCTAATTGTTAGTGAATTTTGTTTTAAAGTGAAGCTTGATTGCATTTAAACTTGCTGCAGTCATCAATATATTGTTACTGTAGGTTGAGTAATTAGAATCAATTGTGAATTTCATAATGTATCTTCAGTACCTTTTTGGCCATGACTACCATAATTTGACTGACTTAAATGTTATTGATGTGTGTGTGGTTATGAAAGGTTATGAATGTATGAACATTCACTGTGTGTGAATGTGAAAACAGCACAATTAAATGTGACTGGAAAAACACTTTGGAGATTTCCTCTTTCATCCTTAATTGTTACATTTTATGTTCAATTGTGTGTAGTTTATTCTTTAATGATAAATGTTGTCAAGAGGGCAGTGCAAATACTGTAAATTTATGGTAATGATTCACAGGATCATACTTCTGCTCACAGAAGATGCTGGAGGATTTGAATTGTGATGTGTCACCCATACTTTAAATAGGTTAGTTGACCAGCTGGAAACATATTGACTTAATTCTTTCACAGTGTAATTGTTTGGCATGCTACCAGTATCATGAAAATCTTTTGCTGCTCCGTTGTAGCTGAGCTATGGGGTCTCAAGGGGGTTCACTGAGAGGTTTTGTTGGTCAATGATGTCTCCTGGTCCATTGCTTTCATTATAATTTCTGCTATATATGATTGTCTCTTTCTGGTGTTCAGCTTTAAGGATGTTGCCAGCCATCTGCTATGTCACCCGTAACCATTGTGTGAATCCTGCAGTGTTGACTGGGTAAGGAGGTGGGAAAAAGCCCTGGGATCCTGGTCCTTTCCCTGCCTGATATTTATATATTTCTAGCTGGGTTCATAGGAGCATAACTTATCCAATCAGTCTCGCAAATATTTTCCTTCACTCAATGAGGCCATGGCAAATCTGTGTCCTATTGTATTATGGCTCCATATCTTAATATTCCCGAGGAATGGGCATCCCAGTTGTTTAAAAACAGAAAATTGCTGGAAGCACTCAGCAGCTCAGGTAGCTGTGGAAAGAGAAACAGAGTTAACATCTCTGTTTTAAATTCAGATTTCCAACATCTGCTGGTTTTTGATTTTCACTTTTGTTTAGAACAGTACAGCACAATACAGGCCCTTTGGCCCACAATGTTGTGCTGACCTTTAAACCTCGCCTGACTATCTAACCCCTTCCTCCCACATATCCCTCTATTTTAAATTCCTCCATATGCTTATCTAGTAATCTCTTGAATTTGACCAATGTACCTGCCTCCACCACCGCCCCAGGCAGCGCATTCCATGCCCCAACCACCCTCTGGGTGAAAAAACCTTTCCCTGATATCTCCCTTTAACTTCCCACCCATTACTTTAAAGCCATGCCATCTTGTATTTCCTCGTGTCGCCTCGTCCATGAGTCATGTTGATAGAAGGTCTGTTGCCTTGATTGAGTTCAACTAATTCAATGTGGGACTAGATTTCACTGAAATAATGGTCTAGTTGTTGTTGAACCCATAATAGTGACTGCAGGAATGCCTATGATTCTGTCAAGGCATTGGGTTTACTGACGTCTTCTGGTGGGGAAAAGATCTTCTAGTGTGACCTATCTGCTAGTTTCAAACACGAGTTCTATTAAAAAGAGCATATGTTTTTATGGCCACTGTCTAATGTAGGAAAGCTTTGCTTTGTGAGTTAGCTAGAGACTGACAATTTTTCTCAAGAAAAAATATTTACCTGAAAGATAAAAAGTATAAAAAAAGAAAAATCTCCTTTATAGGCAGAAGTCGAGCTTTGTATCAAGTGATGGTGAGAAAATCCCACTCCCACCAAAAATACAAATACCCAATGCAAAATTGTCTTTCCACAAATTTAATTATGGAAAGCCTCAGGCTGTTTACATAAACAATTGAGTAATGATTGACAAATCTTCTGGTACTCCACTATCAAAGGTATTGAAGTTTTTTTAATTGTCATCACATTTCTTTTTGCAATAATACAGGAGCTTTATTTAAGAAAAATATATAATTTGTGGTATGTGAGCATTGCTGCATATACTGACCAGGGCTAATTGCTCTTGAAAAGTTTGTAATGAACCGCTTTATTGAACCACTGCAGTCCTGTGGTGAAGGTGTTCGGTGGGAAGTTTCAGGATTTAGACATAGCAATGATGATGGAATGGCAATAGGTTTCCAAGTCAGAACGGTCTGTCCCATTGGTACTGATGTCTCAGAGCTCCCCTTAACCATTCAATGTATTCGAGGCCAATATAGACATGATTTTTCATCCAAACTGGAGTCAAGGGTACTGGGAAACGTGCTGAAAATAGAGCTGAGATCAATGACTTTTTGAATGCCTTGAAGGATGGTATGGCCTGGTCCAGTTCCTCGATCTTATATCCTCAGTGGTCGAGATAAAGCGTCTAGGAAGTGTTGTTTAAATAGCCTGGGTGGGTAAGCACAGTGTGCGTTGTAGATAGTAAACACTGCAAGCCACTGTACACCAGTGATAGAAGCAATGAACTTCTAGGGTGGTAGATACGGTTCTAATCAAACGGTGGCTTTGTCCTGGATGGTGTTGAGCTTCTTGAGGGTTGGAGCTGTGTATATCCAGCCGGGTGGAGGGTATTCCATCACATTGCAGACTTGTCCATTGTTGATGGTGGAAAGGGTTTGAAGACTCAGGAAGTGAGTTGCTCACTGCAGGACACCCAGCCTCTGACTGGTCTTGTCACCACATTGTTTATGAGTTTGGAAAAGTTTAGTTTATCTTCGCTAATCAGCCCCCAGCATGTTGATGGTGGGGGAACTAGATGATGGGTAATGCCAATGAATGTCAAGGAGAAGTGGTTGTACCTTTTCTTGTGGGAGAAGGTCACTGATTGACGTTTGTGTGGTGTGAATGTTACCTATCACTTATCAGTTTCTATCTGAGCGTTGCCTACATTTTGCTGCATGCAACACTGACTGCTTCATTTGCTGAAGGGTTTTGAATAGAAATAAACATTGTGCAATTGTTAATGAACATAAAGGTCGGAAGGAAGAAGCTGAAAATGGTTGCACCGGGAAATCCTGCAGTGGTGTCCTGGGGCTGAGATGGTTGACCTCCATCAACCAGACCATCTTCCTTTGTGCAATGTATAACTCCAGTCAGTGGAGAGTTTTCCCATTTACGTTCAGTTTTACCAGAGCTCTTTGATACCCAGGGCATTTACTCTTACCTCTGCCCTGGAATTCAACTCTGGTTCATATTTCAAAGTCAAAGTCGAGTTTATTGTCATGTGCACAAGTGCATGTATGCACGGGTGCAATGAAAAATTTACTTGCAGCGGCATCACAGGCACATAGCATCATATAAGCAGCATTCACAAGGAAAACGTAAATTATACACAATTTTTACAAGAAAGAAAACAATTAGAAAAAAAACAAAGTCCATTTTAGTGTAAAGTGATCGAAGTGGTCATGGTGTTACTAAACTGTTGTGATTAGGACTGTGCCAGTTGGTTCAAGAACCAATTATTTGAAGGGAAGTAGCTGTTCTTGAACCTGGTGGTGTGGGACTTCAGGCTTCTGTACCTCCTGCCCGATAGTAGCTGCGAAAAGATGGCACGGCCCGGATAATGGGGATCTTTGATGATAATGTTGCCTTCTTGAGGCAGCGGCTCCTGTTCATCCTATTTCGATGAAGAACAAGATTTTGAGTTGAGTGATATTTGCAAAACTCCAAGCCGGGCACGTTGATTTGTCACTGTCACCTTAATTATCTCTTCATCACCACTCTACCTCTTATCTAAAATTTGTTTTTGTCCCAGAGTGTGATGACATTTTATTTACTGACAATTTTCTCCATTTGAATTTGCAACCAGTGTACATGCAATTTACATCATTGTAGATAACTCGGATCCAATTCAATGCATTGCTTCCAGCTACTGAAAATAGTCAAATTCTGCAAATACATATGAAAGATAACATCAGTATTTTCAAATGTATGGGAAGTAATTACAAAGCAGACAAATTGGTTGGAAAGGAAATCATTAGAAATAAAATATAACCACGAACTTACATAATGTTTCATCACCTCTCTCACAAGGTTCTCAGGTACTTCACATACAATGAGTTACATTGGATGATTGCTTCCCAGATAAATGTGGCTACCTATACATGGAGAACTGCTTTTTGCTTTTTGCTCAGTTACCTTGTGCTACCTAATGCAAAGGTACATTGTTACTCTGTGTTCCCAAAAGGTTCAGACTTAGAAGGCTGAAGGCCTTTGCTGATGAACGGACCCTGAACAATTGGCTTTTTTTTTTGTTAATACATTAGTAGTAATAAAGAATTATTTAATTGTATAGCACAGCAAAGGGACTGTCAGTCCATTGAACCTGTCTTAGCTCTCAAAGAGCAATCCAGCTAGTCCCATGCCCCGCTCTTTCCACCACTATTGCAGTATTTTCTCCTCAACTTTATCTCCTTCAACTATTTAGCAGTTACCCTTCTGAAGTGTATTGAACCTGTGTCCACTAGCCTTTCATATATTATACTCATTTATTGATGATTCTTTTTTATTGATGCACCATAGAAAGCATCCTATCTGGATACATCATGGTTTGGTATGGCAACTGCTATACCTGTGACCACTAGAAACTGCCGAGAGTTGTGGACACAGCTCAGCACATTACAGAAATCAACCTCCCCTCCATGGACTCCGTCTATACTCCTCGCTGCCTCAGTAAAGCAGCCAAAGACCCCACTCACCCTGGAGATTTTCTCTTCTCTGCTCTCCCATCAGGAAGAAAATACAAAAGCCTGAAATCACCTACCACTAGGCTCAAGGACAGCTTCTATCCCACTGTTATAAGACTACTGAATGGTCCCCTAGTATGATAAGATGGACTCTTGACCTCACAATCTACCTTGTTATGACCTTGCACCTTATTGTCTACCTGCACTACACTTTCTCTGTAGCTGTGATGCTTTACTCTGTATTCTATTATTGTTTTTACCCTGTACTACCTCAATGCACTGTGTAATGAATTGATCTGTATGAACGGTATGCAAGACATGTTTTTCACTGTACCTTGGTATAAACCAATGTCAATTCCAAATGTGATAGAATTTAATGTTTCAGCTGATGAAAGGTGGGGGGAACAAGGTTAATTAACCATTTTCAGCCCATTAGGGTGACAAATATGAGCTTCTATAGATACAAGATTTATAGCAGGAGGTTTAGAACAAAGTAGCAGGAGTGGATGAGGTGTTGCAGGGTCAAGTTGGGTTTGGGAGGGTACAGATTGACTGGCTGGGCCAAATGGCCTATTTCTGTGAGATAGCCTTCAATGTATTTCCATAATGTCTGACTCATAGATTATATGTCATGGAGTCATACAGCATGAAACAGGCCATTCGGCCCACTACGTCAACACTGACCAGTGGACACTAATCCATATTAATCCCAGCTTCCAGCACTTGGCACATAGCCTTCGATGCCCAGGTGATTCAAGTTCTCCTCTGTACACTTAAATGCTGTCAGGAACTCTGCTTCCACCACTCTCTCCGGCAGTGTGTTCCAGGTACTCATCACTATCTGGGTGAAAAAGGTCCTCCTCGGATCCTGTCTGAACCTCTTGTCCCTTACCCTAAATCTAGGTCCTCTAGTTTTGTTTGCCTCTGTACTGTGCAAGCCAGATATACGTGTCAGCTTGATCCAGGGCTTCACTGAGAGAGTGGGGGGTAAGGCAGTTGATCCAGATGCAATTACCAGAGTGAATGGTGAATGCACAGAGCTATCTGGTGGTGAAAATTCATTGGGAATGACTCTCAACCTTCCAAATAGGGAGGTCGCACACATTGACCCTGTGAGCTCAACAAATCACAGTCTGCTCATCCATGAATCCATCGTTTATTAGTTCTGAGGTACAAGGATGTTTCCTGACATGATTTACTATTTTTGCCACCGGCCTCTGTCTCATTGAAACAGAAACAAATTGTGCCAACCGTCACCACAATGGTTTGAAGAAAACACATACCTTCCTGCAGCATGTCATGGTTTAGATTGATTGCCTGTCCCGAACATTGCTGTCCAGCTTTTCTTGGTACATTGTGATGAGTGGCAGCAGCTTGTCGTCTGCTCCATATATGTTATTTACCTGTCAAAACTGTGGAGATGTATACTTGCGCCTTCTTCGAATTGGGGAGTAGATGTGTCTGGACGGAACAGCTGCCATGAAACATTATTTTCTTGTGGTTGATGGTAAGTTTGTTCGTTCCTTTACAGATATCAAAGAGATGAGTGAAGAAGTGAAAGAAGGCCTTGGGCAACTTGCAATCATGCTGCAATTTTATATGAAAGAGGAAATTCACGATGCATCCCAGCTGGTTCCTGGTTTAAATCTTCTTCACCTCTTTGGTCAAGTAAGTTTCTTTTTAACTTACTGCCATAGGATTAAAATGTTATTGAACTGACCGTGGCAGATCTCCATAGACTGGTCATGTGAATTGCTGAGTGTGCTTGCTGGATATGCTGAAGTATTTCAGGTCTCTGAATGGGATAAATCCAACATAGCTGTGTACAACTTATGCTCTGAGGTCCTGCTGTGCAAGACTGTTATTCTGTGAAGATATGCATCTTGAGACTGCTACAAAGGGAACAGAAGTCTAAAGAATTCATCTGCTGCCAATTAACAGTACTTTTTGCTGAAGAAAATTTATTCTTGGAGCAGATATTCCCCCTTGGTGAATGTTTTAACTGTCTTTCAGTGTTTTAACTTGGTGAATGCCAGTTAGCTGTC
The DNA here is from genome assembly GCF_009764475.1 of Pristis pectinata. Classification (NCBI taxonomy): domain Eukaryota; kingdom Metazoa; phylum Chordata; class Chondrichthyes; order Rhinopristiformes; family Pristidae; genus Pristis; species Pristis pectinata. Next base: position 131,546,950 of record NC_067407.1, read on the forward strand.
AGTGAATTGTAACACAATTGAATCTCTGGTTTCCAATGAAAACATTGACAAGTTGAGTTTTATTTGTGCACTTAGTCTTTGCTGAAGGTATTGATTGAAAAACTTTGACGTTATTTCACTTAATGCTGAAAATTCATATTTCCCAGTTAACTCCACAATTTCAGCTTGAACTTTAGCAGTAAACCCCATCCCTGCCTTGCAACGTGCTTCTCTTTTGATTCATCCATTATTCTATTTGCTTGAGTTCGGAGTACAAAATCGTCTCGGGCTGACGTCATTGCAGTTTGGTTCCAACTAGCAAAAAAACCAGCAATATTTTGTGTTTCATTCTGATGTACAAGCTGGTCACAAGGGCTGCAGTTCATCCCACTTTGTTCCATTTAATGATGGACGACATTTCTCTGATAAACAGGGTGAACTAGCGGCAACAGACTACCTGGTTAATGAAACCCGTTGATTCTGCTTAGCAGCACTGCTAGACATACTTGAGATTGCTTCAATCTTTGCTAATGTCAGTATATACACAGATTCTTCAGTCTTGAAAGTTCTATTTGTAAATTTCTCAGTTGTTCTGAGCAGAAAATGGTGATGGGTTTCTCAGTACCAGACATCAGGCAGACAACAATCTTTCTGTGCGCATCTTAGCCATGATTGGTCTGACTGATGAAATCACCATATCTAAGTCTGGACTGGTAACTTGGTATACAACTTCCAAAATGGTCATTCAGTGGTAAATAAAATGTTCAGAATTGATTTAAGACATGTAAAAGCAGTATTATACACTTCTCAAGCTGGCATTTTCAGGGAATGCTAACATTCTTACTTCGTGTGTACTCTCAAACACAACAGATGCACTGATAGGGAAGATGGCTACCTTGTGGTGTGTCCAAACACTAGAGATGATTTTTCACTTGTATAAGCCACCCAATACATTTTATGTTGCCTATGTGTGGGAGAAGGATATAAGATTAACAAAGGAGTTGTTGTTGGGCAAGCAGGAGTTTATACTTTGCTTGATAGTAATTGTACGTACAAACCTTGTGCTGTGCATACACCTTGTCATCTTTTCCACTATACCCATATTGCCATTTGTTAATATGTCACACAGAACTGCACCATTTGCTCAGTGGAAGTGATTATACTTACTGACTTATTGCATCATCTTCTCTAGTGCAGATTTACTGGCGGTGCTGTAACATTGCTCATGTTATCCTTTTTACATGTTTTTATGATCTAATATGGCTGTGCATGTTAATATTTGCAGTTCTAATTTTGTGATTTTAACTCTGATTTTCAAATATATAACTGATGTGAAGCGTGCATTCTCTAAAAAGGTATCTGTGACAGTGTTATGGTAACGTGTAATTGCTCTGAATTTTATCCATGTCTTGACAAGTTTTTCCGTACTGAGATGTTGTACTTGACATGGTGTAATTACGGCTATATGTAAGACATGTCGTCTTGGGTTTACCATGCATGAAGTGTCAAGTGATGGTGCCGCTCTGTGCACATTCATTGCCTGGGAGAAGTTGGTGCACTTCAGAGCAGACTCAACCTGAGCTGGGCTACACCAGTCTTGTACCTTTTTACTATCAGGGCAGTACACTTTCACACTTGCGTGATGCCCGGCTTCCCAGGAAGCAGGCATGAAGCAACACTGGTCTCTTTCTTTCAGCTTACTACTGTGAGGGAGCCCTCAGACTTCTGCATTCCCTTTGTGCCCTTCGTGTAGTATGAGAGAATGGTGGCTGTGAGTTAAATCTTAAAAAAAAAGGTACAACAGAACTTTCTACATGGTTTAGCAAACTAGAAGACGTGGAGATCCAAGTAAATCCATGCACATAGATCTTTCGAGTACCATGAGTAAGTTCAGAACATAAGCAAGTACATTGTTGGGTTTTAGACCTGGATTGCAAGAGTGTGACACAGTGGCACAGCAGGGAGTTCTGCTGCCAGACACTTCCAGCGATTCAGGTTCATTCCTGACCTCTGGTGTTATCTGTGTGGAGTTTGTGTCCTCCATGTGACTGTGTGGGCTTCCTTTAGTCCCTCCGGTTTCCTTCCTCATCCCAAGATGTGCTGACAGGTAAACAGGTTGCTGTAAAGTCGTCCTTTTTTTTGGTAGGTGGTGGGAGAATCCAGGGAGGAGATGGATTTATGACAGAGAATAGGTTGTAGGGAAATTAATGGGAGAATGGGATTATTTGGACTACTCTGAGAACTGGCATTGACTCGATGGGCCAAATGGCCTCGTTCCATATCATAAGGAAATGTAATGTATAAGAAGATTAAGTCATGCTACAGCTGAACAAGTGCCCTGGTTAGGTCACACCTGGAGGACTGTAAACCATTCTGAACACCACATGTTGGCTTTGGAGGGAGTACAATGTAGAAATAATACCCAAGATCAAAGAGTTAAATCATGAGGTGAGGCTGAATAAGCTTGGGCTCTATCACTGACATTTAAGTCTGCAGAGTTACTGACGTAACTGTTGGGGTAATAATGTGGTTAAGTTTCTTCTGCCGGGTGACACCAGGTTGCTTTGGCAATTTTTGCATCAAAGCTGTGTAACACTTCACAAAGACTAAGAATATTAAAGTGAATCAGCTGCTGAAGTATCTTGTCTTTCTGCAGATATGCAGCATGATCGCTGTGGGGCTATTTTGTAGATTGTGGTCCAAAGTGGGAGCTTGCTGTGCAGAGGGTCTGAATTCATATATTGAAGCTGACTAATCGTGCATAATGATTTTATTTGTAATTTTCATATTCAAGGGAATTCTTGCGTTCATTTTCCTCCATTCATTAATGCTTGTCAATTTGGAGCAAGTTTCTCTGCTGGCACAGATTATTTTGTTTTTGCTGACAATCAGTTTCCTTTTGCTTTATGTGTGTGATGTTTCATCATTTAATACCAAGCAAAATAAACTTGGATGTCAAGTGCAGTTATTAGTTTTTTTTTGCCAATATCCCAAGGTGTTTCTGCATGTTGACTCATGATGCAGAGTACATTGGGATCAGAGCAGAGATTTGTTTTACCTGTGTGTAGAAGAACACAGAACATAATAACACAGTACAGGCCCTTCGGCCCATGATGTTGTGCCAACGTTTTATCCTACTTCATTATCTATCTCACATAGCCCTCCATTTCTCTATCATTCATGTGGCTATCCAAGAGTCTCTTAAATGTCCCTAATGTATCTGCCCCCACAACCTCTGCTGGCAGTGCATTCCACGCACCCACCAATTTCTGTGTAAAAAAAAACCTCTGACATCCCCCTTATACCTTCCTCCAATCACCTTAAAATTACGCCCCCTCGTGTTAGCCATTGTGGCCCTGGGAAAAAGTCTCTGCCTGTCCACTTGATCTATGCCTCTTATGATCTTGTACATCTCTATCAAGTCGCCTCTCATCCTCCTCTCCAAAGAGAAAAGCCCTATCTCACTCAACCAATCCTCATAAGGCATGCTCTCCAATCCAGGCAACATCCTGGTAAATGTCCTCTGCACCTTCTCTAAAACTTCCACATCCTTCCTATAATGAGGTGATCAGAACTGAACACAATATTCCAAGTGTGGTCTAACCAGAGTTCTACAGAGCTGCAGTGTTACCTGGCGGCTCTTGAACTCAATACCCCGACTAATGAAGGCCAACACTCCATACGCCTTCTTAACAGCCCTATCGACTTGCGCGGCAACCTTGAGGGATTATGGACGTGGACCCCAAGAACCCTCTGTTCCTCCACACTGCTAACATCACTCTTATTTTCCTAGTGTTGCAGTCTTGGATGCAGTCTTGCAGGCATCCTTTAGTTGTTTGGATTTGAAGTGGTAACTATGTGGTTTTCCTTGCCTTGGTGCTGGGGCTTTTTTCTCCCCAAAGTGGAAGCGGTGACCCTGTGTTTACAGCTGCAGAGTCATAGGGTTGTACAGCGCAGAGATAGGCCCTTTGGCTCAACTCATCAGTGCCAGCCAAGGTGTCTTCCTGAGTTTGACCCATTAGGCCCATATCCTTCTAAACCTTTCCTATCCAGTAATTGCAGGTTGTTTGTTTGGGTGTTTCATCCATCCAGGGTTTCATTAACAATGATGTTCATCTGTCAGCAACCCAGTGCCAGCACTAAAATTTGCTGGCCTTTAACCTCTAAGGCCTTAATGATTTTCCCAGATCATTAAATGACCATCTTCAGTATGCAAGTTTGTCCTATGGTCAGAATTCAGGAAAATGAACCCCCATTGCAAGGTCCTCTGCTTATTTACCTGTTTTGCTGGTTTGTCTTCCAAGATTACAACAACACCCGCAATCCGCAAAAAAGAACCACTTCATTGAATGTAAAGTACTTTGGGATGTCCTCAGACTGACGGGCAAGACCCACTGTTCTTTTGTTTGTCTGTTCATTCCCTTGTACTTATACTAAATCACATGTGCAGTTGTTATTCCTTTTTACCTGCTTCAAATTCCTTTTCTGCTTTTATTTTGCTTTTTTATTCTTTTTCTTCCTGTTTCTTTCTGTTATGCTCTTCACCTGTTTCCTGTATGACTTCCCTTCTGTCTGCTTGCCTTTCACCTACTTCAAACCTCATGTACTCCCTACTTGCATGTCTCTTTTTGTGTTCCAGCCACTGACATGCTTTATATAATATAAATTTACATCATTATTTTAATTTGCTGGGATGCCGAATGGAGAGACAAACAATGTCCCAAGGGATTTGGCTGGGACCTTGTAAATCCCAAGGCAAGGTTTGCTCACTGTTGCTGTTGGATTGTATGATGCCTTTGACTTGTGGCTCCAATTGGAAGTTACTGATTTTGTGGTAGCTCCCTTTCATTGCACAGGATCTCCAGCTGGGATGAAGCACCAATATTGAGTCGTAGCTGTAGGTGGATTGAGTTCTGAAAAGTATTTCCAAGGTGGTCTCCAGGAGTTGGTTTGGAGGTGGGATGGTAGGAAGGTTAGAGTGCTTACAAACACAGCAATTAGGGGCAGTGGCTAGCAGGGCACATGTGAGATGAGACAGAAACAATATGAATTAGGGAAGATGGAAGGTCCTTGTGGATCAAATGTCTTTATCAACAAATAAAGAGGGATTAACGTTCTTCAAGAACCTTTTAAATTGCATGTTTTTAAAAGGTGGGAGGTAGGGTTAGATGAAGGAATCAACTCAGAAAAAGGAGAGCTGCTCTTGAATATATATTTCTGGAGTAGTCATCTTCTGGTTGGTTTGCTGAACATGGACAAATCAAGCAATTATCATTTTAAAAAAATTAAGATTCATCAGTTTGCATCATATTTAAAACAAAAAAAATCTATATTTTTTAGACAAGCAGAGCCTCATGCATTTTAAAATGTTTGGATTTTTTTAAAATTAGACCTTGCTAGATTAAAACTGCAGTTTTCAAACAAAGGGAGTAATTAACCAACTTGTCTGTATCTGGTTTGTAAAAGAAGGAGGTAAGAGTAATGGAAATGTGATGAGAGGACATCTGTTGTCAGTGATTTCCCTTTTCTCAGGTTGTTGATAAATGATTGCTACTCAATTATCTGTGCCCTTGAAATGGGAGAGGAGAGAAGGCAAAAGATGGAGCTTAACCTTTCTTCTGGTCCTTGGCTGCTGCTAACATTGTGGTTTGTTGAGAGTATGTTTTATTTATCATAGCTTTCATAAAAGCTCTGCAGCTGTTGTGTTGTAGTCAGGCTCACTTTGCTTCAGGTCATTATTTTAGTATTAAGCACAGCACTGAACAGTCCATGCAGATGGCTAAAAGATACTTGGCTCATCTATGGAGAAGTTCGCCTCCATTCATCACAAAAGAAGCATTTGTTTTCTTTTTGGGGTTTGTGGAGGAAACTGTGTTGGATTCAGTGTTGCCTTCTGAGAAGGGATTAGGCAAGTGGTTGAAGTAAGAAAGAGACGCAATCCACCTAACCGTCCAGTAATTTTAAAAGATGTCTCTAACCTGAGTTCCAGTGAGAACTAAAAATGTTCTTTGAACCTTTGTTCATAATTCTGCTGCATCATTTTTGGCTTCTGGAGAATGTTCGCATTTCTTTTCTTTCGCTGTGCCCTCAATGGGATGTCTGGAACTGAATCTGCTCCTGCAACTGTTGCTAATTAGTTTTTTGTAGATAGTCAACGTCACTTGTGTTTTCAGTGTTTATATATATCTTGTAGTCTATGCTATCAAATCCTTGTGTCTGATTCTTAAATCTATTCTTCACCCTGTTTTTAAAAAAAATATTTAATTTATCCTTCTAATCCTCATAATCTGTCAGAAGTATGTTTGCAATGTATCGAGGGTGAGGGGAATAGATATCAGCTGATAGGTCAGATAGGAAGGAGGCTTGTGTGGAGTATAATTATCCTCGTAAACCTATTGGGAGCAAAGCCTGCTATTTTTCTAAATGCAGTATATTATGTAATGACAAGTAATAAATATTTGATATACTACTGTGACCTGTTTCTCTTGACATTTTTCTTATGTTCTCCCAACGAATGCAGGAAACAGGAATCCTGCTCTCAACTTGTGTAAGCTCATTGGGTCAAATGGCATATTTCTATGCAATAAGTTTAATGTAATTGGAATTGGTTTATTATTGCCACTTGTACCGAGGTACAGTGAAAAACTTGTCTTGCATACTGTTCATACAGATTAATTCATTACACAGTGCATTGAGATACTGCAAGGTAAAACAATACAGAATGCAGAATAAAGTGTCACAGCTACAGAGAAAGTACAATGCAGGTAGAAAGCTGTGATGCATGCAGATAGGATGCTTTCTGTGATGCATCAATAAAAGTTAGTGAGTGTCAAGGGAGATATGCCAAATTTCTGTCAGATAAGTAATTGTACATATTTTGCATTAGTTAAGGGGGACTGACTTTCTGAGGTATCTACCTCCTGGCAGGTAGGTCATCTCAATATTTTGCTTGGTGTTGTCTCCTTGTATCTCACTGCTAATATTGTTAGGAACCTCAAACACATGTTCTACCACATGCAAAAAGCTGGAGGAACTCAGTAGGTCAGGCAGCATCTATGGAAGGAAATGGAAAGTTGACATTTTGAATCGAGACCCTTCATCTGACCAGTCTAGATGAAGGGCCTCGACCTGAAAGGTCGACTGTCCATTCCCCATCACAGATGCTGCCTGACCTCCTGAGTTCCTCCAGCTTTTTGTGTGTTGCTCCGGATTCCAGCACCTGCAGTCTCTTGGATCTACATGTTCAACCATCCCCACCACCTGATCTGCTGACTGACCAAGGATATCTCCTCCTTTATTGCCAATGACATCTTGGTTTCCACCTCCCTTAATCTGATTCCGGGCCCACACTTCCCTCTCCACCTTCAAACTCCTGTAAACTACTACTCCCACCAAATCAATCTGTGTTTTCCTGCCTAGGTGATTTCCTCCCTAGCTCTCCAATGGTGAAGTAACAGAAGAAAGTTTTTTTTTTGTGCACATTTGCTTGGGTCTACTGTATGATAGAATATAGCTGCTGGGGATGGGGTAGGGTGAGGAGTAGTGCTGAGGTGCCTCACATAAAACTGAAGGATTCTCTGCTCGGCACTGGTTTGATGCAACATTTTAGCCAATGAGGAATTATGAAGCCCGAGAATGGTGAGGAGAGACTTGACATAGATGTTCCATTGAAGGTCATAGGAAGATGATTGGACCTCTTGACTGAGGTGGTCGTTGCTAGGTGCTTTATGTTGCAAGTGTTAATTGGCACTTGTCAGAACATTATCCTGGCCCTGCACCTACCTAGCATGGGCTGCTTCATTATCTGAGGGCTTACGAATGGAGCGGGAGTTTGAAATTGTCTGTAACGTTACTGTTCTTCTAATTATGTGATGCACATTACTGTTGAACCTGATTCCTTGAAGATTTGCTTCAGTACAGATTTACTATCCTGGGCTTGAGATGATTTGCTTGTGGCAAGTACAACCGTTTTCCCTTGTGTCTGTGACAGCTCCAGGTACTGGATCTCACTTCTGGTTTAATCTTCAGTTAAATGCTCTCTGGATACCAGTGGCTCCTTTGATGTTCAGTCTTTTATAAGAATGTAGGAAGCAGGAATAGGCCAGTTGGCCCCTCAAACCTCCACCACTCAATAAGACAATGGCTAATTCAATCTTGGCCTCAAATTCCCACTCTTCCCCCATTCCCCTTGATGCCTTTGTAGTTCAAATATCTGCCTTAACCTCGTTATGTGACTTTGTTTCCATATGGATGTCTGATCAAGATGCAGTAAGGTTTGGAATTGAGGTGTGCATGTCAGTATCCAGAGTCATGTGCTCAGTCTTATTTCTTTGGTGGCAGGGAGATTGGGGAGGAGAGGGTGTTGTGAGGCATAGGAAGGTTTGCCCAGTGATTCACAGTACAGGTGTTTATGCAATTAAACAAATCTAAGATTGCCTGTAGAAACTGGTTGAAGGCTGAATTCCTTATTGTGCATTAAGAGTTATTTGTGCTTTAAAAACTGTTCTTGTGATAAGCAACCTTGAGATATCAGCATTTAGCTGGGTTCAATTGAACCATGTGAGCTTGCTGGTCTATTTTTAGCTATTCTTGATGGCAAGCCATATACTGAGCCATTGTCTTGTTTCTTCTCATCAGGTGACAGATAATCCAGTGCCAGGAAGCTGTACATCTCTTTTTGAGCACAGATGATCTTGCATTCAACCCTCTTCAGCTAGTCCTTGCCTTCCTGGTTCGACCTTCCTTGTGTGTTTGAGTGTGATTGCCAGTTTAGTGTAGTTTTAAGCTCTGTGAGTGTATTGGGAATTACTGATACTCTTCCACCCTCTACTTTGGAGTCACTACCTGGACTTCTTTCAACCCATCAGCTGGCCCAACAATTATATCAGCTCACAAAGGAAGGGAGATGTAACCGACTGTTTCATTAATTTACAGCCATGATCATTCTGGAGAAAGACGTTTTGGCTTCATTTTAATTACATGTGCATAAATATGCTAATGAGCAGTGACCCTTAGACCATCTCAAGATAATGTCTAACCTTTCCCCATTCTACTATTACGAATTCCCTCCCTAAACATCTGTGCTTTTCCTTATTGTAAAGTGTTCCTCACAAACTTCCCCTCTGACCTGCTGTGTCTTTCCAGAATTTTCTGTTTTTAATCTAAATTCAAGCCTTCTCTTTCTTCAATAAAAGAGCTGCCTCCTCTCTGGTTTGGAGGAAGGCTTGGGTAGAGGGACTGAATTGGACTGCTCCAATTGAAGGAACCCAGCTACTTCCTACCCTTGCATTTTATTTCAAAGGGATGATCGGAATAGAAAAAGTTAGGATCAGTAATGGTAACCATGTAACCACTAGATTGACATACAAAAAATCTCGCCTTTTTCATTAATGTCCTCCAAAGAAAGAAATCTGTGTTTTTACCTAGTCTGGACTGATATGTAGCTGTAAACTCTTAACTGTTGCCTTAGTCATAGAGTCATACAGCACGGAAACAGGCCCTTTGGCCCAACTGGTCCATGCCGGCCAAGATCCCCAGCTAAATTAGGTCCATTTGCATATGTTTGGCCTACATCCCTCTCAACCTTTCCTATCCATGTACCTGTCCAAGTGCCTTTTAAGGGGCAATTAGGTATGGATAATAAATGCTGGCATCGTCAATGCCCAGCAACATCCACATTCCATAAACTAATGAATTGTGGAAAGTAGTTGTAGCTTGGAACTTGCTACTGCAGGGAGTGGCTGAGGCAAATTACACTGATACCTTTGAGAGGATGCTAACTAGGTCCCTGAGGATGAAGTGAAGAGAAAGATATACCAAAGGGATCAGGTGATGTAGGTTGAGCAGACGCCTGTGTGGAGTATAAAACTGGCACAGAGCAGTTTTTATACAGCGTGGTGTAGTGATATACCTAGTAAGTTTTAAGTAAAGGCTTTACTTCCAAGCTCATGACCACTCAGGGACACTATACTTAGTTATTTTCAAAGTCATGTGTATGACCAGTGTTGAAAATTGTCAGAGCTCTTTCCAGTTCATCTAAAAGTATGGTGTCCAGTGATGAGACTAACTCCCTTTGTTATCATAGTAGCATTACATCTGGATTTTTCTCACTGCCACTGGAATAAAAATATTATTTGGCAAGTATGAAGATACTTAAATCCTCAGATATTTTTATCTTTAAAGCAAGGGCTGGATGTCTGAAGTTCCGATTTGTGTAACTGGCTTTGTGGATCTAGTGACACGTATTGAACAATTTTTTGTTTCAGCACTTAACTACATTGTATGAGATTCAGTCTTGGTGTGAGGTATTTTCTGTATTAGCTGCGCTGAGAAACATGTAAACGCTTGTTTTATTTTGGCATGCATTGTTTGGCTCTCTCACAGGATGGAGTGCACACGGTCATGATTCATTTGCAGGTGCAGTCCTGTTGTTAAATGCTTAAAATTGCCTCTGACCCCATCCCTGCTTGATCTATAAAGGTTTGAAAAAGAAACAGAGTAAGTGCTTGAACATCTTGTTGACCAAGGAATGTGCTGCTAGTCTGACTGAATATTCCCACCGTTTTCTATTTATATTTTCCTTGTTGGTCAGACTGTACAAAGGTTTGCCGACATTGTGCTTTGAATTTATCACATTGATTCTTCCTGAACACTTGTCAGCCTGTTTCAAGTATTAGTAACTATCACCTTTATAGTTTGAGAGGCCCAGCATGAGGATTTGAGGGAATAATCTTGGCTTGCTGTCCAGTGCTATTTTGGAAGTGTAGTGCAATATTAGAGTACTTTGAATGCAATACTCAACCAAACTTATGTGCCTCCTTTCAACATGATATTGACGCTGCAATGAAAGATGGTAGAATTTATATCTTCAAAGGATGAGATCAACTTTGCTGAAAGGATTCAGCGAAGCCTTTGCAATATTATCTGTTCATCATGGACCTGGATCAAGGGCAGGCCTGCTGGGCAGGCATGGTAGTATAGCAGTTAGCGTAACGCTATTACAGTGTCAGCGACCCGAGTTCAATTCCGGACGCTGTCTATAAGGAGTTTGTATGTTCGCCCCATGTCTGTGTGGGTTTCCTCTGGGTGCTCCAGTTTCCTCCCACATTCCAAAGATGTACGGGTTAGGAAGTTGTGGGCGTGTTATGTTGGCGCCGGAAGCGTGGCGACACTTGTGGGCTGCCCCCAGAACACTCTGCGCAAAAGATGCATTTCACTGTGTGTTTTGATGTACATGTGACTAATAAAGATATCTTATCAAGGTGAATCATTCTAAGAGCCAAGACTTAAAGGCTGATCTTTATTACCTTTTGTATTCACAAGATTCCCCAAAGTGCTTTAACAGCCAATGATCTGCTTTTTATAATGTTGCAACGTAAGAAAGACAGACTTGCATCTTTCATATCTCTTTGAGGACAGTGTCTTACAGGCAGTGGTGTTTTTGAGTGTAATCCCAGTAGGAAACGTGGCAGACAAGACGGTAATGTCAAGTAGTGTGTTTACAGAATATTAAGTAAGGGTAAGTATTGGCCAAGATGCGGTGGATAGCTTCTCTGTGATACTCCATAGTTGTATGTCCATCTGAGAGAGCAGACAGGGCTTTGGTTTACGATCCTGCCTGAAAGACAGCAGTACCTACGCCACAGTGCACCTTTAGTACTGCCCAGGCATGTCAGCCCAGAATTCTGTGCTTATGTCACTGCAATGGAATTGAACCCGTGCTCTCTTGAAACCTAATGTGTCAACTGGAAAATCTATTACACTGCTGTGTAACATCTTGAAACAAAAGTGAATTAAAAGCATGTTGGGGTATTAATAGGAATAACATCTGATTGTTTGGAAAATCTGCCATTCTGGTGCCGCCAAAGTCCCAAGTGTGCTGGATAAATGGAATTTTGCTGTATTTGCTTGGTGTTGCCCACTGTATCAGTAAGGATGATTCCTCTAAAGTGAACGCAAGATCTTCTGACTCTGAGGTGAGAGTACGACCAATGAGCCAAAGCTCTCATCTTTAAATTTCCCCTTGGTGAAACTTGTACTTAATATGAATAAATACAGTTGTGAATAAGCATATTAAATTTAACTGAAAAAATATGGAAATGTAAGCGATGAGATCTGTTATGGTGGTCAAAAAATATGTATGTTGTTCAGGCAATGTTTGGGCCTGGAGTAATTGAATTCAATGGTTAAGTTCAATATTATGGCACAATCAGAATTCCATTGTTCTACAGAATCACACAAGTGTTTAAAATTGGCATATTGCCAAAGAAACCATAGGACTGGTTTGATTTGTAAGACTTTTAACAAGACCAGAGAATGCTAACTTGCTAAATTTGTTCCCCTTTATGTTAGATTATGATATTGAGCTGTATTTATGATCTTTTCAATAGCCCTGGTTTACCGACAGGAATAGGCTATAACGAAAAGATAAGAGCTGTAAGTACTTGAAATCATACATCAGGAGGAAGCTACGTGCCTGCCAACCCAACGCTGGCTCTGTGGTATTCAGTTTATCCCACTTCCCCCCTTTAAAGTAATTATCTATTTTCTTTTCTAGAGCTACAAATGATGAGATGAGATAAGATATCTTTAATAGTCACATGTACATCGAAACACACAGTGAAATGCATCTCTTGCATATTTTCTGGGGGCAGCCCGCAAGTGTTGCCACTCTTCAGATGCCAACATAGCATGCCCACAACTCCCTAACCCGTACGTCTTTGGAATGTGGGAGGAAACTGGAGCACCTGGAGGAAACCCACGCAGACACAGGGAGAACGTATAAACTCCTTACATACAAATGAATCAGCTTCCATCACCCTTTCAGGCAGAGCATTGCAGATTATAGTGGCATGCTACATAAGCTGTTTTGCTGCTTTTTTTGCCAGACACTTTAAATTTGTGTCGCCCAATTACCATCGCTTTTAACACCTTCTCTTCACCTATCAAACTTCTTCATGGTTTTGAAGATCATCATCAAATCCAACCTTAACCAACCCTGCTCAAAGGCAACCAATCTCAGTTCCTTGAACTCTCCATGTAACTGGTTTCTAAACTTAGTGCCGTTCTAGTAAATTTTCTCTGCCTCTCACTTTAAGAGCTTTAATGCTGTTCCTATGCTGTAGGACCTAATAGAGGACATACTGTTCAAGTTCACGTTTATTGTTGTCGTAGGTATACGTACACATAATGCCATGAAAATTAGCTTTTTGCAGCAGCAACCCACACAAAATGCTGGAGGAACTCAGCAGGTCAGGCAGCATCTATGGAGGGAAATAAACAGTCGCCGTTTCAGATCAAGACCCTTCATCAGGACTGGAAAGGAAGAGGGCAGAAGCTGGAATAAGAAGGTTGGGGAAGGGGAGGAGCTCAGGCTGGCAGGTGACCGGTGAGAGGGGGAGGGTAGGTGGGTGGGGGAGGGGGGATGAAAGGGAGTGATGTAAGAAGCTGAGAGGTGAGAGGTGGAAGAGGCAAAAGGCTGAAGAAGAAGGAATTTGAGGACATTAGACCATGGAATAAAAGGAAGGAGGTGGGGAATAGGTGGACAGGTCATGAGGGTGGAGGAGGGGAAAGGGAAAGGGAAGGAGTGAGGGGGCCACAGGAATGAGGGAAAACAAAGGGAGGGAAAGAGGGGTGGGGTTACCCGAAGTTAGAGAAATCGATGTTGATGCCATCAGGTTGGAGACTCCCAAGGCAGAATATGAGATGTCTAGCCTCAACGTGGCAGTAGAGGAGGCCGTGGATAGACATGTCAGTATGGGAGTGGGATGTGGAATTGAAGTGGCTGGCCACTGGGAGATCCTTGCTTTTGCGGCAGATGGAGTGAAGGTGTTCGATGAAGCAGTCACCCAATCTGCGTCAGGTCTCACCAATGTAGAGGAGGCCGCACTGGATGCAATAGATGACACCCTTGGATTCACAGGTGCCTCACCTGGAAGGACTGTCTAGGGCCCTGAATGATGGTGAGGGAGGAGGTATAGGGGCAGGTGTAGCACTTAGTATGGTTGCAGGGCTAAGCGCTGGGAGGGTCACCAGTGGGGAAGGATGAGTGGACAAGGGAGTCATGGGGGGGTGGGGGGCGCGTGCTGAGGTGTGCCTGGTGGTGGGATCCTGTTGGAGGTGGCGGAAGTTGCGGAGAATGATGTGTTGGATGTGGAGGCTTGTGGGGTGGCAAGGGGAACCCTGTCCCTGTTACTTTGGGGGGGGGGATGGGGTGAGGGCAGATATACATGAAATGGAGGAGATGCGGGTGAGGGCTGCATTGATGGTGGTGAAAGGGAAACCCCATGTACTGAGAAAAGAGGACATCTCTGATGTCCTGGAATGGAAACCCTCCTCATGGGAGCAGATGAGGTGGAGGAACTGGGAGAAGGGGATAGCATCCTTGCAAGTGACAGGGTGGGAGAAGAGGTGTAGTCAAGGTAACTGTGGGAGTCAGTGGGTTTGTAAAAGATGTCTGTGGTTAGTCTGTCTCCTGAGATGGATACAGCAGTAGCAGCACAGTACATTACAAGATGGGGACAAACGTAAGTTAACAGAAACTTAAATTAACATAAATAATACAAAACTTGCATTCTTCGTCAGATCACATTGATTACCATCCCTGGATATGTTGAGGTGGTGGTGATGATTGTTGTGCACTGTCAAAGTGGAATGAAAGTCAAGCACTTGAGGACACATTGTGTTTAAAGGGTGGCTGGTAGGTTTCCCTGTAGAGCCACAAATGAACCAGTTGGAAGATTACGGCAAGCTGGCTGCTTTTATTTCTTTTACTAGTGCTTAATCAACGAGACGGTCGCCCACCTCTTTGCAGGCTGAGGGTTTGCGACGAGGGTGTGGCGAAAGATGCAAGGGTTCTTGTCACTTTTCATCCCCAGCAGCTGTGTAACAGAGGATTCTCTGATCTACTGGCTGTTCCTGGGGACACACACAGAGAGAGACATCAATTGCTGCTGGAAAGTCATCAACTCGGTGAAAGACACCCTTTGGTCTGCCTGAACTTGTTGGTCTCCCAGCACTGCGAGATGTCCATAGGGGAATGCTGCCCACTGGCACATTCCAGGCTGCAGGAGTACGTGCTGAGGGACGCACTGAAGCTGGGTGCAGCCTACGCAAGGGCTCGGTGGGGAAGGACTACAGTTTAAGGTTCTTCTGCCTCTGGAGAGGGAGGGGCGGGGTCAGGTGAGAAAGCCCCTTAAATATTGTAAATATGAGATTGGGGTAACACCCCAGGGAGCCACACGAGCGGCATCGGTGCTGTGGTTTTTTAAATAAAAAAGGTAACACTAATGATTGATGCGTACACGAATGTAAAGGTTTGCAGTGTTTTATTGTTGTATATAGTTTGTTTTTTATGATGAATAAAGATTATTTTGGATTAAAAAAAACTAGTGCTAATCTGCCAATTAGCCAACGCCTCCAGTTCACTTTCTCAGCTTGTCACGTAATGGGTGGCACGGTGACACAGCTGGTGGAACTGCTGCTACACAGCTCCAGTGACTCGATTCAGTCCCGACCTCTGGTGCTGTCTGTGTTGGGTTTGCCCCTTCTCCCTTCGACTACATGGACTTACTCTGGGCGCTCCAGTTTCCCCCGACACCCCAAAGGTCTGTGGGTTGGTGGTTTAAATGGCCAGTGTAAATTGTGTCTAGAGCGTAGGTAGAATCTCGGGGGTGTTGATGAGTATTTGTGGAGAATAAAGTGGGTTCTGTGTAAATGGGTTGGTATGGACTCAGTGGGCAGAATGACCTTTTCATAGAAACATAGAAAACCTACAGCACATACAGGCCCTTTGGCCCACAAAGTTGTGCCGAACATGTCCCTACCTTAGAAATTACTAGGCTCACCCATAGCCCTCTATTTTTCTAAGCTCCATGTACCTATCCAAAAGTCTCTTAAAAGACCCTATCATATCCGCCTCCACCACCGTTGCTGGCAGCCCATTCCATGCACTCACCACTCTCTGAGTAAAAAAAAACTTACCTCTGACGTCTCCTCTGTACCTACTCCCCAGCACCTTAAACCTGTGTCCTCTTGTGGCAACCATTTCAGCCCTGGGAAAAAGCCTCTGACTATCCACATGATCAATGCCTCTCATCATCTTATACACCTCTGTCAGATCACCTCTCATCCTCCGTCGCTCCAAGGAGAAAAGGCCGAGTTCACTCAACCTGTTTTCATAAGGATGATCCCCAATCCAGGCAACATCCTTGTAAATCTCTTCTGCACCCTTTCTATGGCTTCCACATCCTTCCTGTAGTGAGGTGATTAGAACTGAGCACAGTACTCCAAGTGGGGCCTGACCAGGGTCCTATATAGCTGCAACATTTCCTCTCTTTTCTGCGCTACATGATCTATAATTATATGACCTTCTGAAGTTACAGTCCTCAGTTGGGAGCTTAATAACTTGGCCACCAGATGTGCTTTGGCGAGACTCCAAGTGTCTCCAGGAGTGCTGGTAGCAACTTCAAATTAAACTCTGCACAGGTAATCTGAACATCGGCCATTTGCTCTCCAGTCATGAGCTTCTGCTCTTGGTCCGTCTGCCTGGAAACACTGGCTTCCCAGCAAACGTAGTGGTGGCCATTTCCGTGAACATGGTCCTCGTTCACAAAGGAATCCCTGATCTGTCAGCTCATTTCAGTGGAAAAAGAACCGGGAAGTTTTCCCCTTTATTCACTCTGTGTTGCTTAGCGAAAGATGCTAGACATCTGTAGGTTGCTGACTCCAGAAGGAATCTCTCATTCATGATGAAAGTGAGAATTGGAAGGGGGAGGTGGGGGTGCTAGTGAGAAGGAATTGTGGAATTAGTTCAATGCAAACAAGATTCATTAGCTCTGGTGAAGCAGCTCCTCAGTTTTTGCCCTGTGACACCACTAACTGCAGGAATTATACTTTGCAAGCATATAGTGGGTAGTTAATCATTGGTCTAATTAAAGGTTGTCAAGGAAGGAAGTAGGGTAAGACTAACAAGCCGTCCTGTGAAAGCAGTGGGACTAGAAACCAGTCGTTTGCTTTCTAAGACACTGTGGGATAGTGGAGACTTTAAAGTACAGCCATGGCTTATCGTTGAGTGTGTTGGTGGGTGAGATATCCTGCAGAACCACAAAGGCTATAAGCTGAAGATCAGGTCCTCTGTTGGAACACACTGTTATCTTAATTTTAAGTTTGCTGGTTTGGGGTGTTTCAGATGTCAGTGCACAAAGGGAGGAGAATACCCATGGCGGAGGTGTGCAATGACCTCTCCTCCATTGACTCTGTCTACACTTCCTGCTGCCTCGGGAAAGCAGCCAGCACACTGTAATCAAGGACCCTTCCCACCCTGGTTATTCTCTCTCCCCACCACCCCCTGCCATCGGGCAGAAGATACAAAATCTTGTGAACACATACCGCCAGGCCTAAGGACAGCTTCTATCCCATTGTTATAATACTCTTGAATGGACCTCTTGTATGATAAAGATGAACTCTTGACCTTAGTCTATCTTGTCATGGCCTTTGCACTTTATTTGTCTACCTGCACTTTCTCTGTAACTGTAACTTTTTTATTCATTTTGTACTACCTTGATGTACTAATGCATGGAATGATGTCTGGATGGCATGCAAACAAAAGCTTTTCTCTGTATCTCAGTAACTGTGGCAATAATAAACCAATTACCAATTAATGGATGTACCATTTCTCAATGCACCTGCATCCCAATATATTGTAGCCATATCAGTCCTTGCCACCATCTTGCCCCATTCCCATGTACACTTCTATTTTAAGTGGCAGGGAATAAGCTTGAAAACAAGGAAATGAGCGTCATTGGGAATGGCTACTTGCTAATTGGTATTGGTTTGCTATTGTCACTTGTATTGAGGTACAATGTAAAACTTGCATACCGTTTGTACAGATCAATTCATTACACAGTGCATTGAGGTAGTACAGGGTAAAAACAATAACAAAATGCAGAGTTGAATTGAAATGAATAGTCAACTGTTGATTTACGTTATACAGAAAAATAATCAATAGGATGTACATATAGCTAAAAATTCAGTATTGAAGGAGCTTCTGAGTGTTGGTGTGATTCTTTATCTACACCACATTCATAAATCTATATTGTTTGTAGTTTCTTTGAAGCTTCACATTGATGAGTTGTGTTTACAGTCTGGAGGTAGGTTTATACTTTATAGAAAAGTGAAAGAAGATAACAAAACTCCCTCAAAAAAGGCTCCATCAATCAAACTTTCAGAAATATATTTTCCAGTGTTTCTAAATCAAGTATATTTTCATCCCGTCTAGTTATATAGCTCTCTCTGTAGAGGGAAACAGAAGTGAATGGGCTTCAATAGAACTTGCTGAGCTCTGTCTGAAGCACGTGCCAATGACCTAACAAGCACAAATCCCATGTCCTTTTGATTTCCTTAATATATAAAAATCTATCAATGTCCATTCTGAGTGTACTGAGCGTCCAGAGCTTCTTTCAGTAGAGAATTCCAAAGACACTACTCTGGTGAAGAAACTTGATCTCGTCTCTTTCTTAAATGGTCATCCATTTATTTTGAGACAATGATCTCCAGCCCTAGATACCTCAGCAAGGAGAAACATCAACTCGACATCTCCCTCGTCAAACTCTGTAAACAAAAAAAAATTGTTCACTTTTTTGAGTTCACCTCTCATTTTTTTAAACCCTAGAGAGCAAAGTCCCAATCTGTTTAATTTTCCTTCAGACATCAAACCTGCCCTCCCAGGAATCAACATGATGATCCTTTGTTGCACAACCTATCACAAGTATATCCTTCCTGAGGAGAACCAGACCCGTACACAGTATTCCAGATACGGTTCAACCAGAACTCCATACAATTGGAGCAAGTTGCTTCTACTCTTGTACTTAAATCCTTTTGCAGTAAAGGCCAAAATATTATTTGCATTCTTAATTACTTGCTATAGCTGTATGTAAACCTTCAGTGATTTGTGCACAAAGACTTCCAGGTGTATCTTAACACCAACAACATGAATCATCATCTCACTTTTCAAAAACCGTCTTGATGCATTTTTTCTACCATAGTGGATGACCTCACATTTTCCCACATTATATTCCATCTGCCATGTCCCTTCCTGTTTATATTCCCCTGAATCTCTCTGCAACCTCTTCCAGCTGACTCTGCCATCTTACTCTTTAAGATTGGAGAGTGGATCTGCATCTGTAGTCTTACACTGAGTAGTACATGGGCAGCGGGTGAACTTATCCTGCCAGTGTAAGCAGTTTATTTAGAGCTTTTCATAATGATAGGGTGTCCCAGAACACTTCACAGGCATTGAACTGCTTTGTTCTCTTGATACTTTTTCCTCCATGCTACATAAAATAACCTTGATTTTTTTTGTGTTTCCAGCTCTGGAGGGGCATTGAGTTGAAATCTGTTTCCCTCTCCCTGGATGCTGCCTGATTTGCTGAGTATGTCTGGCATATTCTGTTCTAGCTCAGATTTCCAGAATATGAAGTTTTTTTGCTTTTCAACACGGGGTAAGTGTTTGAAAGGGCTTGGAGCAACCGAATCTTTAGGAACAACCTTTAGAATCTTGAAGTTAACATAAATTTACAGATGAGCATCCACTTAGGATAAGTTGATCTGTATGGAAGTGGGAAGGAATCTCCTCTGAGGTATTTGGTTGTGGTTAAGATTTGGGCTTGTTTACATTCACATTCTCCACACTATTTTTGACAGTGGTGAAGAGGGAGCCTCTGATTTAGATACTTGTCACAACTAATCAGTTCAAATATAGTAGCATTTATAGGGTACATTCTTCAGCTACAAAGATTGTTAACAGGTATTACAGAGATTGGAATTCCTTCTATTCATTATTCTTCACCCATTGCTATACTAAGAGATCATCAGTTATGACAGGAACAGTTTCTCTCGCATTCCATTCTTGAATTGATTGTGGAAAGGATCCATGTTACACAATGAAAGTTCCATCTGATCAGGGGAGAGTATACAGTAAATGGCACAACTGGTAGAAGCATTGAAGTACAGAGGGATCTTGGGGTACAAGTCCATAGTTCCCTAAAAATGGTAACACAACTGGATAGGATGGTAAAGAAGGTGTTTGGCATTCTTGCCTTCATCAGTCGGACCATTGAGTATTAGAGTCGGGAAGTATAAAACTTCAGTTAGGCCACTCTTGGAGTATTGTGTACAGTTCTTGTTGCTGCATTACAGGAAGGATGTGGAGGCTTTGGAGAGGGTGCAGAAGAGGTTCACCAGAATGTTGCCTGTATTAGAGAGTATTAGCTCTAAAGAGAGGTTGGACAAACTTGCATTGTTTTCTGTGGAGCATTGAAGGCCGAGGGGCAACCTGATGGTATATAAAATTATGAGAGGCAAAGTCAGTCTTTTTCCCAGTGTGGAAATCTCAAACACTAGAGGACATAAGTTTAAGGTGAGAAGGGGAAAGTTTAAAGGAGATGTGTGAGGCACAGAGAATGGCAGGTGCCTGGAACATGCTGCCATGGGGGTTGGTGGAACCAGATAGGACAGTGGAGTTTAAGAGGCATTTAGACCGGCACATGAACATGCAGGGAATGGAGGGATATGGAGCATGTTCAGACCGATGGGATTAGTTTAATTTGGCATCATGGTCGGCACAGATATCGCAGGCTGGAAGACCTGTTCCTGTGCTATCCCATTCCATGTTCTCTGTTCTATGATCAGACCAGGTTTGATTTAAACTCATATCCAGAGTTGAATGGCCTGCGTCTCAGCTACTGCGCCATTGAAGTTGTGCCAGAGAGTACAAGTGACTCACACAGTGATATCACCGTGTGTGAGACCATTAACTACAGCTGAAGATGATAGGGTTCCGAAATCCCTTCCAGTATTTTGATCCAGAATCGAAACAGAAGATGTTGGAAATGTTGATGAAAATCCAAAGGAAAATGATGGATTTTAACATTTAGTCAGAACAGGTATCATCACTTGACCAGTTTGAATGAACGCAATAGATCACATCCTTTTTCATAAATCAATCTTGTCATTAGAACTAGAAAATGCTACATAAGAATTTAGAGGAGTGAAACAAGCCATTCAGCCTAGTTAAAGTCCTTGGTGATGTTTATGCTTCACATGAGCCCCTTCCTATTCATCTTCATTAAACTCCATCAATTTGATCATAGTTGCGTAACAAACTTTTCTTAACTGAATATGGTGTCCTACCCTCAATAATCCTTTCAATTGCTTCTGGATGTAATTCTTCTGAAGGGAAATGTATATCTATGCTAGATTTTCTCTTTATAACTCCAAGCATGTCCTCATTCACACTCTTTTGTTTCTCTATTCTGGCTTTACTGGATACAGTCTTTCCCTTCAGTGTTGAAGACATAAAATGTGTCACATGAAACTCCTTTGCTACACATTTTGAGATGTTAACTTCGCTTTTCCTAAGCTGCCGTGGTCATGGGATCTTTATTTCACTGAGTGATTGTATTTTGTTTGTTAAATAAAATCTCTGCACCTTCTTTTGACCCCTTTTAAGAAACAGAATAAAGTTCAGCATTACTGAGCTTCTGACCACAGAACTAAATACTGGGCATGAAGACCAAAAGGATGAGAAAGGGTGCCTTAAGAGCTGAGTATAACAAAAGCTTCATGGGGTGGAGAATTTTAAGCAGATTTTTATCAGAGGAGTAGTGTTTTGGTTTGTACTCCAGACATTCTTGAGGTATAAACTCTGAGCGAGGACTAGAACTGAAATGTTGCCAAGCTGCTCTGTTGGGTTTTTTTTTGCTTCCAAACCTCATAACATTTTAAAGTCAACAATGATGGTCCTAATCCAGGACCGTAATTAGAAACTGCTGTTGCAACCAATTTTTATTTTGTTTGTTGAAATAATCTTTGAGACAAGGGATGACTGCAACTTATTTTTCTTGGACTTATCCATCATATTCAGTCACACTTTGCAGTTATCTGATGACCTTCCTCGTTTCAAAAGAAAAACAAAATATGATTTCCTTTCCCTTTTACAGGCCCATTTTTCTGAATACATACATACCAAATCTGACACGTAAACAAGGCTGCTTCAACCACACTAAAAATGTAGGTACTTCTTAAGCAATTGTATTGATTCCCATTGATAAACAAATCTCTGCCCCTCTCACCTCCTCCTCCAGAAGTATGTGGCCATTCATACTCCCAATCCAACCAGTCTTTGTGAAGAATTACCCCAGTGTTTTTTTTCTCTATTCGTTTTATTGTCGTAGAGTCATACAGCACGCGAACAGGCCCTTCAGCCCAACTCATCCATGCTGATCAAGTTGTCTGTATGATCTAGTCTTATTTCCCCATATTGGGCCCATATCCCTCTAAATGTTTCCTATCCACGTACCCGTCTAAATGTCTTTTAAATGTTGTAATTGTACCACTTACAGCATGTGCGTATCACTAACTAAGCCAGCGTTTATCCCTGTGTTCAAGTTTAAATTCAAGTTCAAGTTACTTGTTTTCATAGGCATACATACACCATGAAAATTAGCTTTTTGCAGCAGCAGCACAGTACATTACAAGATGAGGACAAACATGTTAACATAAATTTAAATTAACATACATGATATATAACTTGTGCAAAATAAACATAACAGCACTAGTGCAAGGTCCTTTTGCATTTCTTAATGCAATTCTAGTGCAATTCTCAAGTGTCCTTGAGAAAGTAGTGGTGAGCCACTGCCTTCATCTGCTGCAGTCCTTCTGAAGGTATTTTGCAGTGCCAGAGGATAGGGAATTCCAAGATTTAGATCAGGCGATGCAGTATGTTCCTCGTTGAAGAATAAATGATGTGTGCCCCATGATGCGATTAAATTCATTGTGGAAGGAATGACATAATATTTCTAAATAAGGACTACTTGGAGGGGAACAGTCTATTCATTGCCTTGAGCCATTTGACAAGATCACAGCTGATATTTTATCTTCTCCTCTTTGTTCTATATGTCTTAATTATCCTATTTTCCACTTCCCGGGTCAAAATCCAACATAACCTCTTCCCTTGGCTTTCAAATATAAATTATCTGAAAGCACTCTTAGTTATTATCTTTGTTGTGTTTGTTAGGGCCCTCTTAGTGAAACAACTCCATTTTCTCTCCATCACTGGGGAATAACTAGGCTGTTGGTTTACTGTAAGATCACAACTGGGCTGTTGGTTTACTGTAAGATCACAACCCAGTTAGTTCCCAGTGATGGAAGGAAT
Organism: Pristis pectinata; assembly: GCF_009764475.1. NCBI lineage: Eukaryota > Metazoa > Chordata > Chondrichthyes > Rhinopristiformes > Pristidae > Pristis > Pristis pectinata. Next base: position 131,570,141 of record NC_067407.1, read on the forward strand.
ATGAAACTGAGACCTGAAGGGTTTCTTGTCTGTACCATTCACACTACCTTGCCCTCCATCAACTCCATGCACTCAAAGCAAATGGCACAAGGCACTTCTTCAGAGATTGCGGGATTAAAATGCATCCCCAGTACATAGAACATAGAACAGTACAGCACAGAACAGGCCCTTTGGCCCACAATGTTGTGCCGACATAGCTAATCCCTTCTTCCTACAGAATGCCCATATCCCTCCATTTTCCTTTCATTCACGTGCCTATCCCTCTTAAAAGCCCCCAGTGAATTTGCCCCCACCACCCTATCAGTACTTGCATTAACTGTGCTGTAAAATAGTGGCTGCAGAGTATACCCTGAGATGGTCAAGGGAGAAGTTCTATGCCAAAATGTGGACCTCTCTCCCTTGATTGTATGTTATTCAGGTACTGAGTTAGCTGAGTTGAGGCTGGTTACCTGGAATAGACATAATGCCACATGTTTGCAATTTGATGTGCATCACATAGCATTTCCATCACAGAAAAGCAAAACACTGTGGTCTTAAATAAAACCTAAAGTGCTGTAGACACTCACCAGATCAGACACCATCTCTGGAGAGAGGAAAAGAATCGATTCAAATTGATCAGAATTAGAAAAAGTTAGCAAGGAAACAAGTTTTAGGAAACAAAGAAAGTGGGGAGACAGGTCATCCACCATCTGTGGAGGGAGAAAATCTGAAACATTAACTCTCCCTCCATAGATGCTGCCTGACCTGCTGAACATTTCCTGCATTTTCTCTTTTACTTTATATGGGCTTATAGATTGTGTAATCTTTTCCCACTTAAAACCAACAAGAGATTTATAAGAACAAGGATATCTTGCTGCAGCTCCACAGGATCGAGGTGAGACCCCATCAGGAGTTTTGTGTGCCGTTTTGGTCTCCTTATCTGAAGAAGGATCTTCTTGCCATGAACGGAGTGCAGTGAGAGATGACTAGACTAATTGCAGAGATGGCAGCACTGACATATGAGGAATTTTTGGTTGATTTGGCCAAAAATCGTTGGGGTTTAGAAGAATGAGAGGGACTGTCATGGGAACCTATAATAGTCTAACATGACCATGCAGACTACTTGCAGGGAATGTGTTCCTGACGGCTGGAGAGTCCAGAACCAGGGGTCACGGCCTCACGTCAAAGGGTATACCATTTAGAACTGTGGAGAAATGTCGTCATGCAATGGGTATTGAATCTGTGGAATTCTCTACCACAAAAGGCAGTGAAGGGCAAATCCTTAAATATATTCAAGGATAAGGTAGATTATATTTCTCAATGCTGAAGGGATCAAGGGATGGGGGGAATGCAGGAACAGGACATGGAAGTGGATGATCAGCCATGATTGGGTTGAATGGGGAATCAGGCTTGATGGGCAGAATGGCTTGCTCCTGCTCCAACTTCTATTTTCTATGTTTCTCATAAAGTATCTGATAATACTGTTGCATGCAGATAAATCCCAGAAACGTGCACAGATCTATCCTCTTTAATCTATTAATCCCATTACAAATTACTTTATATGTAAAATTTAAATGATCGTATGCAAGTACTCGTGTGTGGGCACCAGCAGAGTGGCAAATTTGGCTGTGAGCAAGGCTCAGCTCGTTAACTGGTAACAGACCAAATTATCTTCCTGACTAACGCAGAATGTGGTTACACAACAACATTTATATAGAACATAAAACATAGAACAGTACAGCACAGAACAGGCCCTTCGGCCCACAATGTTGTGCCGACATAGTTATTCCCTCCTACCTACAGAATGCCCATATCTCTCTATTTTCCTCTCATTCATGTGCCTATCCATTCCCCTCTTAAAAGCCCCCAATGAATTTGCCTCCACCACCCTATCAGGCAATGCATTCCAGGCATCCACCAGTTTCTCAGTAAAAAAAACGTACCCCTCATGTCTGTTCTGTTCATGACTATATCTTCAACATTGATTAGTCCCAAATCGATGCTATTCCACTTGATAAGTGTTGATGCCAAAAAGTGGTTTCTTCTGACATTCAATGACAATTAATCAGTGCAAGCCTCCCAAGACTGAACTGACAGAAGATTGTCTTGACAAATTTATGCAACCCTACCTCCACCAAGGCCAGCTCCCTCTTTCGGATCAATGAAGGTGAAGCACAACAGTCAGGAAAATTAATTTGACTAACAAGGTGGCGCCAGAGCATGGCGACTCATTGCAAGCTGCTCTCTGCAGATCTGCTCATTACTTTTACTATAATCGTTCTACTCTTCTAAATTTCTGGGTGCTCTGGTTTACTCCCACATTCCAAAGACATACAGGTTAGGAAGTTGTGGGCATGCTATGTTGGCATGGCGACACTTGCGGGCTGCCCCCAGAACACTCTATGTAAAAGATGAATTTCACTTTGTGTTTCGATGTACGTGTGACTAATAAAGAAATCTTATCTTATGTCACTAAGTATTCACTTCCCTGTAGCTGTGACACTTTATTCTGTATTCTGTTATTGTTTTTACCCTATTCTGTGTAAAGAATTGATCTGTACGAACAGTATTGCAAGACAAGTTTTTCATTGTACCTCAGTACAAGTGACAATAATATACCAATAATTTCAAAATCCTGTTGACCCCTTAAAACGATGTTGGATGTGAAAAATTTGGTCATCTCTTATGACTGGTCCAATTACACCCATCCATTTTGCAGTAGATCTTACAGCTTCCGTGGATTGTGTATGTTAGCAGAAGCAAGCTATGGATTGTCTGCTGAGTTGCCCTGCAACACCACAGTTTAGCAACAGCAGCACCATACACAGTGACCTGTGCAGAATATTGGGGGCAGATCGTGTAGAAAGATTAGATTGGAAACACAACAAAGGACGGTTTGATACAATAGGTGTGGATGACCCAGCAAAGATTTAACAGCAGTCGATAATCATTGTAGTTCAGCAATTACTTTTATTGCTAGGATGGCTTCAAAGAAAAGAAAATGTTGGAAATGTTTGATATCTATGGAGAGAGAAATAGAGTTAATCTTTCAGTCTAATGTCCTGTTAGTAATCTGAAAATAAGCTTTACGTAAACAGCAGGATGTTCAGCCTCAAGCATTTTCAAACTGTCTCTGATGGTGAAAGGATGCATCAAATGAATAGAACTTAGATGTAAATGTGAGGAAACTCATTGTATGTGTGCGTGCGCATGTGTGAATCTGTGTGCGCGCGCCTGTGTTAACCACCAAGGCATATCCCAATCAGTCAATGGCAGCAGGTGCATGGAAGCACTGCCAGCTTCAGTTTTTCTTGCAACTAAACAAGCTTGATTTGGATATATTGCCATAGCTTCATTGTCACAGGTCAAAATCTTGGAACTGTCTCAACATAAACTAGAGGAGGTAGCATCTCACCACCACCTTCTGGAGAACATTTATAAGGTTTGGCCGAAAACATGGGTGGGGTTAGTGCTGAAACTCAAATCTCAGGATTTTTTTAAATGTCACTTTTATGACTGTCTGTTCATCTCTGTGCTCAAGTCTTAGTATCATGGCTCGAGACCCAGGCTAAGGAAACTTGCGTGAATATACAGTGGGACTCTGGTGCTGTCCTACAGGCATCAGTTGTCTTTGATGTTTTGTCCTTGCTACCATTGGGGTAGCAAGCAGGGTGAGTGCAGAGCATTGCAGAAGTGACCACTATTTACAACTCAAGAGGTACTCATTTTTTGTTAAAGTACTTTGAGACATCCTGAGGTGAAGAAAGTTGATAAATGAATTTATTGCACCTTGCTGTGGAATTCTAAACTTGTAAAAAGGCATGAAAAAATATGACCACAAGAAGGCAAAGATGAGGCAAAATGTACAAATTGTTTTAAGATAAGGATATTCCTTAAACTCCTGATTCTTCAATATTTAAATGAAAAACAAAACTGATAGAACAGTGGAGGAGATTGATTAGCTCCATCATAACTGTACCAATTAATCTTAATTCTCCTGCCATCTGCTTTCTTTTGAATGGGTTTAGTAATTAAGGTATAATTTGTATATTTTGACAGCTTACTCATTCAAGTTTCTTCCTTTTCTCAAAGAGAAATGATTATGCATTGCTGGGGATTCAGTTTATTGCATCAATTGGTGCAGTCTGGTCAGGAAGTATTCATGTACCACATTCAGCAATTCATAGAAACTGCACCAGAGTTAACTCCAGGAGTACTGCAACATTGTTCCCTTGTTACAGAGTAGTTGAGCTGCATGGAACAACAGCCACTGAGCCCTTAAAAGAGCATTTTGAAGGAGAGACTCAAGCAAAAAAAATTGATGCTGAGCCTTTTGAAGTGATACTAGGGCAAATGACCAAAAATTTGGTCAAAGAGGTAGGTTTTATGGAGTTCTTCATCCTTCATAAAGAGAGGTGGAGAGGTTTTGGAGGTAACAGCAGAACATAGGGCATTTACACTGAAGCCACTGCTGTCGATGATGGAGGGATTAAATGCAGGAGTGAAAACAGAATTAGAATTAGAATTGGTTTATTATTGTCACATGTACCGAGATACAGTGAAAAACATTTTGTTTGTGTGCTGTTCAGGGAGATCATGCCATACATTAGTACACTGAGGTAGTGAAAAGGCAATAGAATGCAGAATATAGTGTTACAGCTACAGAGGAAGTGAAATGACAAATAAAGTGCTAGGGCCATGATGAGGTAGATTGGGAAATCAAGAACTCACTTTTAACATATGAGAGGTCTGTTCCAGGGTCTGATAACAGTGGGATAGAAGCTGTCCTTGAGTCTGGTGATACATGCTTTCAGGCTTTTGCACCTTCTGCCTGATTGGGGGGGGGGAAGAGAGAATGACCAGGATGGGAGGGGAAACTTAACTAAAGGAACTTAACTATGTTGGAGGGCTGGAGGAAATAGTAAAGATAGGGAGGGGAAAGAAAATGGGGGATTTAAACAAGGACATCAGTTTTAAAATTGAGACATTGCTTATCTATGAGCCGTTTTAGCTCAGCACAGGACACAGGTGATGAGCAAACTGGACAGTACAGGTTAGGACATTGCCAACAGGGCTTTGGATGATCTCAATTTTATGGTCAAGGGAAGCTAGCCAGGAGTGCCACAGAATGGTCAGGTCTGAAGGTAACAAAGACATGGATGAGGGTTACAACAGCAGAGGACATAAGACTGGAAAGGTCATGGAGTTTTACAAAGGGGGGTATTAGTGATGGCACAGATTTGTCATCTGTACCTCACCTTGGTCAGATTGCAATAAGGTTCATTTTTCAAATCATTGCCAAGGAAATGGATGGAGTCAGTGCTGAGGGAACGGAATTGGCAGCTTTAATATTTACTCTCTCACAGGATGTGGATGTTGCTGATAGTGCTGGCATTTAGTGTCCATCTGTTACAGTCAGAGCAGCTATGATCTTATTAAATGATGGAGCAGGCTCGAAGGGCCACGTGGTCTTTACATATAATTGTCAATCAAGTCGAGTTTATTGTCATGTGCACAAGTATGGTGAGGTACAGGTACAATGAAAAACTTGCTTGCAGCAGCGTTACAGGCACGTAGGTTCAGACAACACACAGCACATAAATTATGCATAAATTATACCAGGCAGTGAAGGAAAAAAAAGACTGTAAAACAAGACATTAGTGCAAAAAAGACACAATCAGAGATGAGTCCATGGTGTGCAAGAGATGGTCCATAGCGTTCCACTGCTGAGTTAGGATTAGGATTGTGCAGGTAGGTTCAAGAACCTGATGGCTGTAGGAAAGTAGCTGTTCTTGAACCTGGTGGTGTGGGACTCCAGGCTTCTGTACCTCCTGCCTGACTGTAGCAGGGAGAAGATGGCACAAAGGGAAGACATGACTGCACGTATGTTCCTATCCCTAATTGCTATTGAACTCAGAACACAGTTAAGAGTCAACCACATTGGTGGGTTGTGGGTCGCAAAAAATGCTAGACCAAGTAAAGACGACAGATTCCGTCTTCGGAAGAACATTAGTGAATCAGATGAGTTTTTACAACAATCCAGTAGTTTCACATTTGGTGTTACTGAGATCAGTTTTTTAAAAAAAAATTGTAATTACTTGAATTTAGGGTCATGATGGGAATCAAACTCATGTCTCCACATGACTGATGCAGAACTTTACTGGTAGACCACAATCCTATCATATCCTTTGGAGGAACTTCCTGCACATCAGATACTGTATGTCAGACAAATAGTCTGAATGCTTAAAGGCAGTGGTGAGGGAGAAGAAGTGGGAGGCGGAGGGGGAGAGATGGGGAGATGAGGGGGAGAAGGTGAAGGAGTGAGAGATGGGTAGTTGAAGGTGGGGGGGGGGCAGGCGGTAAGAGAGGAGGGAGAACTGCTTGGAAAGATGATGGAAACTCCAGTTCGACAGTTTAGAAGGGAGGATGACTTAAAAAGGGAGATATTGTGATGAGCCCTCTAAAGTATTATTATTGCTTTAATATTTTCACGTGCACCAAGATACGGTGAAAAGCTTTTGTTTTGCGTGCCATACAGACAGATTATGCCATACATAATGACCTTTTCTCAACGTTATTCCCAGGGATAGTAGAAGAGTAACATTCAATGTGCGGAACATCCTATCATCCCCATTGATTCTCCTTGGTTCTTAAAATATCTGAACCATTTTAGTTCATTCCCAAGCAAGCTAACGTTATTAGATTGACATTGAAACCTCCTGGACTTAAAATGATCTTCCCTTCATTGAGGCATAAAGGCTGGGTTGAGTTTTATTGAAGATAGGTGTGGGTGGCTGATGTTGGCTCTGAGTCTTTGAATCAGTTGTCTCATTGCAGTGGAAAAATTACATCAGTAGCTGCACTTCCAGAAGTACTTTATTGGCTTTGAAAGACTATGGAATATCCTGAGGTTGTGAAAGGCTCTTTATAAATGCATATTTATTCATTGGTTGAAATTGTGTCCCTCTGAAAGACAGTTCAAAGATAGATATTAGTGGTAATACCCTTTTTGAAGTGAAATTTGTGTGCAGTGGATTCCTTCAGATATTAGCTCATTAATCAGCCAGTTCTATATCATGAATTTAGTTCTGAAGACCATATTATTCTTTTAACTGTCAGCACTTGATTGGAACTTCCCTTTGCCAACAAAATTACCATGCTAACAGGGTGCCGAGAACCTTTCCAGCCTCCATTTTTTAATGATTCTGGTTAGAACAAGCCACCAGTCACTAGTGGTTTTGTTCCTTTCACAGGCTTCATTATTGTTTGACTGCATTGAATTTCTTCTAACACTAGGGAAAGAATCTTTAATTGAGAGGTTTCACTTTGAACTAATTTATAATTCTGTAGTTAAGCCCCACTCTTTGACATTTTTTGGTCTCTCTATCACTGCATTGCTAAGCAAACAGGTCCATAATCTACAGTATCTCACTTTTTATTCCTCTCTTCTCTTGTCTAGGAATGGATCCACTCAATCAGTCACCTGAATGATGCAGGGATAAATTATGAAGACATGCAACTTAGAATAGTCATAGTCTTACAGCTTTGGCCCAACTCGTCCGTGCTGGCTACTGTATGTTGCCCAGTGAGCAAGTTCCATCTGCTTGTGTTTGGCCCATAAGACATAGGAGCAGAATTAGTCCATTCGGCCCATTGAGTCTGCTTCACCATTTGATCATGGCTGATTTATTTTTTCCTCTCAACTCCATTCTCCTGCCTTCTCCTGTTACCTTTGATGCCCTTACTAATCAAGAACCTATCAACCTCCACTTTAAATGTACCCAGTGACTTAGCCTCCACAGCTGTCTGTGGCAATGAATTCCACAGACTCCCCACCCTCTGGCTAAAGAAATTCCTCCTCATCTCTGTTCTAAAGGGACGTCCTTCTATTCTGAGGCTGCGCCCTCTGGTCCTAGACTCTCCCACTACTGGAAACATCCTCTCCACGTCCACTCTATCCAGGCCTTTCAATATTTGGTAGGTTTCAATGAGATCTCCTCTCATCCATCTGAACTCCAGCGAGTCCAGGCCCAGAGCCATCAAGTGCTCCTCATACATTAACCCTTTCATTTCTGGGATCTTTCTCATAAACCTCCTCTCCAATGTCAGTACATCCTTCCTCAGATATGGGGCCCAAAACTGCTCACAGTATTCCTAATGTGGTCTGACCAATGCCTTATAAAGGCTCAGCGTTACATACTTGCTTTTATATTCCAATCCTCTCGAAATGAAGGCTAACATTGCATTTACCTTCCTTACTACTGACTCAACCTGCAAGTTAACCTTTAGGGAATCCTGCACTAGGACTCCAAAGTCCCTTTGCACCTCTGGCTTCTGAATTTGGTCCCCATTTAGAAAATAGTCTACGCCTTTATTCCTTCTACCAAACTGCATGACCGTACACTTCCCTACGCTGTATTCCATCTGCCACTTCTTTGCCCATTCTTCCAACCTGTCCAAGTCCTTCTGCAAACTCCCTGCTTCCTCAACACTACCTGCCCCTCCTATCTTTGTATCATCTGCAAAGTTGGCTACAAAGCCATTGATTCCATAATCCAGTTCATTAACATATAATGTGAAAAGTAGCGGACCCAACACCAACCCCTGCAGAACACCACTAGTCACCGGCTGCCAACCAGAAAAGGCCCCCTTTATTCCCATTCTTTGCCTTCTGCCAGTCAGCCAATCTTCTATCCAGAAATCCTATCCAGAGGTCCATTGCCCTCTAAACCTCTCCTATCCATGTACAGTACTTATCAAGATGGCTTTTAAATGTTACTAATGTGCCTGCCTCAACCACTATTTCTGGCAGCTCATTCCAAATACATACCACCCTTTGTGTGAAGAAATTGCCCCTGATGTCCCTTTTAAATCTTTCGCCTCTGATCTTAAACCAATGCTGTCTCGTATTTAGCTCCCCCTCCCTGGGAAAAAGACAATGTGCTTTCACCCTCTCTATGCCCCTCATGATCTTATATACTTATATCAGGTTACCCCTCAATCTCCTACTTTCCAGGGAATAAAGTCCTAGTCTATGCAACCTCTCCTTGTAGCTCAGGCCCCCAAGTCCAGGCAACATCCTGGTAAATTTTTTCTGTACTCTTTCTAGTTTAATAACATCTTTCCTATAACAGGGTGACCAAAACTGTGCACAATATTTCAAGTATGGCCTGATCAACTTACTATATAACTGCATCAAAACTTCCTAACTCCTATACTCAATGCCCTGACCAATGGCCAGTGTGTCAAATGCCTTCTTCACCACCCTATCTACCTGAGACACTGCTTTTCAGCGAACTATGCACTTGCACTCCTAGATCCCTCTGTTCCATAACACTCCCCAGGGCCCTACCATTCACTGTATAAGTCGTACCCTAGGGAGTGTTACAGTCTTGATTATAGATTAAGGGGAGATCTAACTGAGATGTTTATGTTGATTGAAGGGACTGGTACATCTGCTAGAAGATACCATTTCCTCTGATGGTGAGCCCAGAACTCTAGGGGTTAAGTTTAAAGTTAGAGCCAGACAAGTCAAGGAGAAAGTTTGAGAAATGTTTCCATGCAAGGGGTTGGAGAGATCTGGAACTCCCTTCCTTTGACAATTGAAAATTTTGATTTTTGTTAGTCAGAGATAATAAGGTTCAAGGAACCAAACCATGTAGGTGCACAGTGCAGGTATGGGGAAGTCAATGGCAGAACAGGTTGAAGGGTTGACTGATCCAGTACTGTTCACCTTAAGTTGGCTGTTCATGGGAAGGTGTGTAAAGGTTATGTCATGGAGCAAGTAAAACATTTTTAAGGTACTTTGCACTAATAATGGTTAATTAAAACTTGAATTTTTTTATCGATTTGCTTATTTCTGGAGATTAAGTTGGAGAAGGTTGCAAAATACTGTGACCTGTCGAGAATTTAACAGCACCTTCTGGATTTGCACTTTTAACTGTGCTTGTGCATGGGCTTATTCCAGATGTTGCTGTCAGTTTCATGGTGACAGTAATGGCAGAAAAGGTAGTTTCAGCACCGTCACAATTGCAAAATTAGGGCCTTTGTTTAAAGGAAAATTGTGAATTATGTTTGGCTAGAAATCTGTTTTGTTCGCTCCACATTACACATTGACAGATTTATTGTAATCTCATTTCAGTTCATTTTCATGTTTCAACAGTCATATCCTGAATTATCAATGTAATGTCAGAAGGCACTTAATAGCAGTGTTGTCCACCAGACAGAAGAATTTGCTGACATAAAAACTATAGCTAAAAGGCTGACTGCTTAAATAAAAGTAAGGTGTCAGCAAAAAATGCTTTCTATGTTGAAGGGTGAGGGAAGGGCTGAGAACGAATAGTTAGTTTTGGTGTGGCAGAAATTAGTCAGTCCTCACTGCCCATATGCCATAATTCATTGAGGTTCTGGGAATAGATCAAACTTCCTGGGACCCAAAATGTGTCAACGAAAACAATTAACTTGAAGCAGACGAGACACTCACGTCCCTCTCAGTTAAGGGGCATATTGCTTAGGATTATTTATATTAAGAAAAGCTCTTTGGCTGGTCTGAGGAAAATATTATTATGAATATTTCTGCACAGCTTCTAATTAAATCTTGGGTAAATTCAGAGGAAGTTGGATTTAAAGTAAATCAATTTTCTTGTGTAATATGTATGTAATTAGCTCCAGACGTGTAAATTAATGCCGTCCAGCACCCTGAGAGAACAGGGAGGGAGAGCAGCACTTTGTGGGAATAGTGGAGGGTAGGCAGTACCTGAGGCAATGGTGGGGAATGGGGGCAACACCCCAACATAATGCCAGAGAAGGGGGTACCCTCTGAGGGAACAACAGGGTAAGGGGGGAAGCACTCCGAGGAGATTGCAGGGGGAAGGGAGGCAGCACCCTGTGGGAATGATAGGAAAGGGGGAAAGGACCCTGGGGGAACAGCAGTGGAGGAAGGCAGGACCCCGTGGGAACAAATGGGGGTGCAGATCAAGGAGGCAATTCTTTGTTGCCTGTCAAGCAGCATTTTACCCCCTTCATTTTCATAACCAATTAACAGAAGCATTCAGAAAGAAAGTAGAACCAAATTATGTCTAGTTTAATGTAGCATGATTTTTCTCCCTCGTTTTACTCAGACAATTAAATCTTCAACTGTTAGAGACTCCTGACCAATCATAGTGGGTTGGCAATGGTAATTTGCCAATTTGTTCATGTCAGGAAGATGAATTTTAATTGAAAACCTAAATTAAATGTAAAGCTTATCTCCAGAAAGGAAGTGTTTTAAAATGTGCTCATTGGGAACTGCTGCAAAGAAAACCCTTCACTGAATCTTGTGAGCTTTTGCGCTGAACTGGTTAGCAAATCTTCTCCAGGTCACATTCATCAAATTATAGAAAACTTACAACAGAAGTGGAGACCTTTGGTACATTGTGTCTGTGTAGTAGGGAAAAAACCACCCAGCCTTATCCTTCCTTCCAGCACTAGATCCATGGGTCTGCAGGACATGTCCAAATACTGTTTAAATGTGATGGGAGTTTCTGCCTCCTCCATTGTCCGTGTAATTTTCTTTTCCCTCGTCTCGCTGTAATCCTATCAATTAGTTTATATCTATTCCCCTTGGTTTTTGACCCTTCTGCTAAAAGGAAGAAATAGTCCTTCCTATTTACGTTTAAAAGACACTTGGACAGGTACATGGATAGAAAAGGTTTAGAAGGATATGGGCCACATGCAGGCAAATGGAACTAGCTCAGGTAGGCAACTTGTTGACATGGATGAGTTGGGCCAAAGGGCCTTTTTCTGTGTTGTATGACTCTGTGACTCAATATAGGTCTCTCATGATATTACACACTTAGTTCCCCTCAGCCACCTTAGTTCCAGAGGAAACAACCGTAGTTCATCTAATTTTTTCTTCTAGCTAAAATTTTCCAGTCTTGTATTTCTTTGCATTTCTCCAGAATACACTTTCCCATCTTTACTGCACCGAACTTTATGCTGTACTCAAGTCGTGGGCAAATTGGTGTTGTTTACAGTCCTGGCATAGCCTCCCTGCTCTTATATTCTTGGCATTGGCTAACAAAGGGAGATGTCCCATATGTCTATTTAATCACATTGACCTGCACAGCCACATTTAAAGATCTACGGACATTTTCTTCAAGATCCCTCCATACTTCCACACCACTCAATATCCTCCCAGTTATTGTAATTACCTTGCCTTATTACACCACCCCAAATGTATTACCGTATTCTTCTCTGGATTAAATTCTTGTTGTTTTTTTTATGCCCCTGGACCATCTTTGTCTTGCTGTGAAAAACTTTCTTCTTCACTGTCAATTTTTTGTATCCTCTTTTTCATACTCCCTACATTTAGGTCTGAATCATTAATGCGTTTTGAAAAAGTCAAGGGATGAAGTGCTGAGCCATGTTGAACTCCAATGATGACACCATTGCAATCACGAGATCACCCAGCAACCATTACTCTTTGCTTCTTCCCACTGATCCAATTTTGCATTTGGTCTTGGATCCCATGGACTTTCACTGTTTTAATACGGGTGCCATATGGGATCTTGTCAAAAGCCTTTCAAAATAATTGTTAAAAATCTATGTGGACTCCATCAAAAGTATGGATCTCCACAACTTTCCATGTGACATCCTCAAAGAATTCAGCCAAGTTGGTCAGACATAACTTTTTCCTAATCAAATCTCATCTTTGATTAGCCTGTGCCTTTCCAAATGAAAGTTTGTACTGTCCATTAGAAAGGATTCCAATAATGTTCCACCACCAATAAACTGAGTGGTCTGTAGTTCCTTGGTTTATCTCTTCCCTTTTCCTTGAATAACAGTACGATGTTCACAGTCTTCTAATGCTCTGGTATCTGTCTTGTAGCCAAAGGGATTAGAAAAGTTGTGGCCAGACCCTCTGCAGTTTCCTCCCTTGTTTCTTTTAACAGCCTGTGGTGTACATTTATCCATTTTCAAAGATGATAAACCCCTTAATGCTTACTCTTTTACAAAGTTTTTCCTCATCTAATATTTCAAGTTCAAGTTATACTTTATTGTCATTCACCCATAAGCTATAAAAACACATGGAGGAACGAAATGTTGTTTCCCCTAGACTCTCACAACAGAGGACATACGTAGAACAGAGGACATACAATAAATGCAGACAAATAGTGCAGAAAACAGTATATGCAGAATTAGTGCAAAACCGAGTTGGATGAAGAAAATACAGAATTCAGTGTGTTGCACTAAATGTATAAACATGTTCAGCAGCAGCCAAAGTTCTTATACGCCGTTGTGCAAACTAGGGCTTTGGACGTGGCATTTGTCTGAAACTGCTTCCAGGGTATTCAGGAATCTGACAGCTTGGGGGGAAAAAACTGTTGTACAGTCTAGTAGTTCCGGCCCGGATGCTCCGGTACTGCTTGCCAGACGGCAGTGGGACAAATAGGTCGTGGGAGGGATGAGAAGGGTCATCTATGATTCTGCAGACCTTGCATTCACACTCATTAGCCTTAAAGACAACCTTGGCATCTTCCCCCTCTTTTGTGAAGACAGTCTTGAAATATTAATTACAAACCACCTCTTCCATTTCCACATAGAAGTTACCTTTTTGCTCCCTAATAGGCCCCAATCTTACTTATTCCCTTGCCCTTTCCTCTAAAATATCTTTAAATTTTCTTGCCAACATTTTTGAAACCTCTCTTTGCTTTTCTTATTTCCCATTTAATTTCACTCCTACACTTTCTATACTCATCCAGAATCCTGCTTTTAAAACTCTTGATGTCTGACAAGCTTCACCTTTCCTCCTTATCCTATACGCTCTGCACCTTGTCATCCAGGGGCTCCAGATCTGGAAGTCCCACCCTTTGTATTTGTGGGAACATGTTTACCTTGAATCTCCTTAAATGCCTCCCTTAAGTCAATGACTGGTTTATCTTTATGTAGGCATTTCCAATGCAGTTTTTGTTAAATCACTTCTTAGTCTAGTGAAATTGCTTTTATCCTAATTTGGAAACTACTTGTATACTGGCTTGTATTCATATACTGGTTATCTTCCCTCTCCACTCAGTACTGATGCATTTTTGACCTGAAACGTCAATTCCTTTTCCCCCACAGATGCTGTTCGATCTGCTGAGTTACTCCAGCCAATTGTTTGTTGCTTTATTTGTATTTTATATTTGACTTTTTCCATACCTATGCTAAGTCTAATTGGACTATGACCACCAACACAAAAATGCGCTCGCACTGATACTCTCCCCAGTTACGTTTCCTGAAATGAAACCCAAAATTACATCCTAGATAACACTCCATCCTCCCACCACCTCCCCCCTCCACCCCCCATCCCCCAACCACCTCTTGTTGGGCTGGTTTCATACAGGCTCAATAAATTCTCCTAAATACACTTTAGGAATTCTCTGTTCTCTATACCTTCCACACAAACTCTACCCCAGTTAATATTAGGGGACTGTTATAGCCCTTTGTTATTCTGCATTTCTCAGAAATCTGATATTCATTTGCTCTTCTATCTTTCTTTGACTATTTTGAGATCAGAGATTTTTTATATAAGATTATAAAAGGCATAGGTAGGGTAGGTAGTCAAACTCCTTTTCCTTTGACAGAGATATTAAAACCAAGAGGGCATAGGATTAAGGTGAGAGGAAGGAGTTTTAAAGGGGATCTGAGGGGTAAGTTGTTTACACAGAGAGTGTTTGATATCTGGAATTCGCTGCCAGAGGAGGTGGTGGAATCAGATACAATCACTACGTTTAAGAGGCATTTACACAGGCACTTAAATAGGCAAGGCATAGAAGGATACAGTCCTAATGTGGGCAAATTGCATTTGGGTAGATGGACAAAAGGGTCAACATGGATGTTGTAAGCCAAAGGGCCTGATTCTGTACTGTACAACTCTATAATCTGTGGTGTATAGTGCAAGAATGTGAATGCTTCTTTGTTGCACTTTAGTTTAATCTATAAAGTCTCATTCGATGATCCTCTTAACACCCCTCCTCACAGCTCTGATTGTTTCACTAACCAGTTTCACCAGCCGCACTCTCTAACTGGGAACGTTAGGTGTCCAGTCATGCTCCTCTTTGATCCACATTTCCATCATATCTATAATAGTATATCCAAGTGAGGCTGCATGGTGGTGCAAGGGCATTGCTACTTCTGCATAACTCCAGTGACCTGGGTTCGATCCCGATAGTGCTGTCTGTTTGCAGTTTGCATGTTCTCGTGTGACCGCTTGGGCTTCCTCCGGGTCCTCTGGTTTCCTCCCACATCCTAAAGACATGTGCGTAGGTAAATTAGTTGGCCACTGTGAATTGTCCCTGGTGTGTAGATAGGTGGCAGGAAAACTTGGGGCGGGGAGAGTTGATTGCAGGAAATTGAATTGGGGAATGGGACTGATGGTAATGCCCAGGAGCCAGAAGGAGCACAATGGGCCAAGTGGCCTCCTCCTACATTGTAAGAAAATATGAAATAAAATTTGTCTACTAGTGCCCTCAGCTCATCTGATTTCTCCACAATATATCCATTTAGCACAGCCAAACTCCTCCTTTACCCTTCTCTACCTTTTGATTTCTCTGCCCTCTGTTCTCCCTTTTGAATACTTTCTCAGCTTCAGTTGACCAGTTGGGAATGAACCTGGGGATAGTTTTGTGTTGCCACACCTTTACTAATCTTTCACCCCATGCTGGGTATGAAGGAGTTGGACCTGTTGAACATTTTGTAAATTTAACAGGTTGCCTAGTAAAGATCAACATAACTAATTTTAAATTGAAGTTGCACATCTTGTTTGTTGTCGAAACGATGCTTTGCTTCAGATTAATAATATTATTAAGGTTGTTTATTTCTGGAAGTGTTGAGATTACTCAGTGTGAATGTGCTATTTGAGGAAGCACATTTCTCAGACTGTCTAGATGTTGATGATCCAAGCTTCAGACACAGGATTATTCCTATCGTAAAATGATTTAAACATTCAGCAAAGATAATTGCTTATCACACTGCAGGATGCAAGGTATCTGCAGTGCTGGATCTTTTCAGAATGCTGAAGTCAGGACTGTAAGAAGACTGATGTTAAATCAGACAGGTGACTTTTTTAAGCAACAAACAAGAAGCTGAAGGAACTCAGTGGGTCAGGCTGCTGAATGTCCAAATGAAGGGTCTCGACCTGAAGCCTTGACTGTCCGCTTCCCCCCACAGATGCTGCCTGACCCACTGAGTTCCTCCAGCATTCTTGTTTGTTGCTCCGGTTTCCAGTATCTATAGTCTCTTGTGTCCCCAGGTGATATCTTTTACCCCCTGCATCCTGAAATCAGTTACTTTGTGAGCCACATTCTGGGAAATTTGAAGTGGATACCTTGCTCTTCATTTGTCTGTACACAATCACGTCATGGTAAACCTCTTTCTCTCACTCACTAGGATGACTTGAAACAGTTATAAGAATCAGAGTCAGATTGGTCACAAATTCTTGACATCATGCTGGATCCTCAGGTTATTGATTTTTCATTACAGATTCCCTCACCATCATTTACCCTTCAGTTCTCCACACAGCTTGAATTTGTTTCTAAAAATTAAATAGAATTTACTGCTGAGAAACAGTCAACAGGTATTGATGGTTCTTTTGGTCCCCTTGAGCCTCCTACCACTTGTCACTTCATTGCGATTTGAGGCTACTTGTCAAAAGAACGGCCTCTTTGTGATCTCCCCAGGTCACACCATGTTGCTTCAGTGTTGGCCACTCTGTTCTTTCAGCTGACCAGCACCCCCTTGTGCACTGTTTTCCAAGGATACCTAATCTTGGTTCCATTCCCTTTTGCCAACCCAAACTCCAGTCTTGCCTGTTCAGCTTTAGGTTCAAGGATTCTGCCATTTTGCAAAGAAGAATCATGGAAATGTACCAGATGGTTGGATGATATCAAGTCTATGCAGGCTCTTTCAAAGAGCTACCTCATTGGTCTCAACCCCTGCTCTTTCAGGAACAGGAGCAATCTCAAAGCACTGCAGCAATCGTGAGGGACCAAGTTAAAGTAAAAAGAACTGAAAATCTGAAATAAAAAAAAGATAAAACTCAAAATACTCAGCAGGTCAAACAGCACCTACAGTTTTTTTTGACCTTCATTTACTGCTAAATTCACTGCCATTTCCAGGAAGTTCCGCTGGTCTCTCTGACAGGATTTCCATCTGTCTCTTTTGCCTTGTTCCCCCTTGATGGATTCTGCTTCCCTTTTTGCCTTTCATAAGGTACTGAGCCAAAAGTTGCTTCCACAGCCACTTCTCTTTCCTCTCTGGCTCCAACTTGTCCTAAGTGGATTCCAACAGAAATTCCCCTGTTTATGATTAGGATCTACCTAGGATCACTGGTATGTTCAAGATCTCCAACATTTCTCAAGACACTGTTCATGGAGATCCACTCTTAAGTCAAGTAAAATCGAGTTTATTGTCATATGCATAAGTACAGTGAGATACAGGTACAATGCAAAACTTGCTTGCAGCAGCATCACAGGCACGTAGGTACAGACAACACACAGAACACAAGTTGTACATAAATTATAGATAAATTATACTAGACAGTGAAGAAAAGAAAAAAAAGACTATGCAAAACAATTACATTAGTGCAAAAAAACCACAGAGACAAGTCCATTGTAGGTCAAGAGGTGGTCCGTGGTGTTCCATTGCTGAGGTAGGATTAAGGTTGTGCAGGTCAGTCAAGGAGCCTGATGGTTGTAGGAAAGGAGCTGTTTCTGAACCTGGCGGTGTGGGACTTCAGGCTTCTGTACTCCCTGACTGACGGTAGCAGCGAGAAGAGGGCATGACCCAATTGGTGGGGATTCTTGATGACAGATGCCACCTTCTTAAGGCAGTGCCTCCTGTAGATGCTGTCAATGGTGGGGAGGGCTGTGCCCTGTGATGGAGCGGGCTGTGTCCACAATTCTCTGCAGCCTCTTGCGTGCTTGTGTGTTGGAATTGCTGTACTTTATGCAACCAGTCAGGATACTTTCATCAGTGCGTCTGTAGAAGTTTGTTAGATAGCATGTGCATGATCTTGACCCAGAATCTATCAGACATACTGAGTATTTCCAGCTTTTTTTAATATTTTTATTATGATGATGCATCAAATGGCTTCATTCTGTGGTGTAAGGTTCCATAATATTGGGCTGCATACTGGCCTCCCTTCACCTAGTTGATCATTTTTTTAAGACGTGGGCTTGAATTTTAAAAAAAAAGCAAAATGTACTTTTTTAAATAAATTAGCAATAGTGAAGCTTTGAGGGAAGAAAAAGTGACATTGTTTACACAGTCTCTGCCTTACAGCAAGTCCATGATTTGGAGCCATTGACCCGATAAGATAATTGTCTTTCATTTGCAACTCTGCTAATGCATAGAAAGTGATTAAAGTACCCAAGCAAGACAGCTTCAATTCCCTCTCTCTTTTAATAGTACAAGCTTTTAATAAAGAGCTGTGTAGTCTGATCTTCTTATACATAATTCATAACCATGTAGTTCTAAGATTCCATTTGACATGTTTGATTCACTGGAATATAATATTCCATTTTTAAAAATATTTTTATTAATGCATGTTCATGGTAAGGTAAATTTGAATTTAATGAGAACCTTCTAATTTGTAAGAGAACGTCAGTCACTCTGTGATCGGAGGTCTACCACTGGAAACTTTAAAAGCTGCCCATACTCTTACACAGCCTTCAATTCCAATGTGGAGATATGAAGGAGTCCTGCATCTAAATTTAAAAAGGCTCAAAAAATCTCTGCAAGAAATTGCAGAGAGTTTTGAAGGCAGCCTAGTCTATCAGCCTCCCCTCCATTGACACTGGCTACACTTCCTGCTGCCTTGGGAAAGCAGCCAACATAATCAAGGACCCCTCCCACCCCAGTCATTCTCTCTTCTCCCCCTCCCATCGGGCAGAAGATACAAAAGCCTGACAGCATAGACCACCAGCTTCTATCCCACTGTTATCAGACTCTTGACCGCACCTCTCATACGCTAAAAGATGAACTCTTGATCTCCCAATCTACCCTGTCGTAGCCCTTGCACTTTATTTGTCTACCTGCACTGCACTTTCTCTGTAACTGCAACACCATTTTCTGCATTCTGTTTACTTCTTACTCCCTCAATATACTTATGTATGGCATGATCTACCTGGATGGTACGCAAAACAAAAGCTTATCACTGTATCTTGGTACGTGTGACAATAATAAACCGATTCCAATTCCCTTTTGCCGTACTTGGGCTGTGTAATAAATGGCTTCCTGGAATCTCTTTGCACATTTCTGCACAAATTTCAGAGCTTCCAGCTTTCTAATCGAAAGCGATACAGGCATCGATGCTTAAATCCAAATCCAAATCCATATCCACCACTTTAGGAATAAAAAAACTTAGAAGTACAGCTCCTCAAGCCTGCTTCACTATTCAGTCAGCTTGTAGTTGATTGTTGACCTTGTTCAATTCATCACCTGGTCCTGCTATCTCTTAATTTCCTGAGTGCTTGAAAATAAATGACCTGGGAATACTTAACTTTGGCCTTTGTAACCTTTGCCTGCAACTGATCTTGCTTGAGGTCCCTTAATATTACTGGGTCCATTTCATAGGAGAGTTGGAAACAGAAGCAAGCATTGCACCATGAACACCTCCACTGTGATTCAGAGTCTCAGAGTTGTACAGCACAGCCATTGTGCCCACCATGTCCATGTCGCCCTTTTTGTCTGTCTACACTAATTCCATTTGCATGCATCAGATCCGTATCCTTCTATGCCTTGCCTATCTGAGTGCCTCTCTAAATATCTCTTAAATACAGGGGATTGTATCTGATTCCACCTCCTCCTCTGGCAGTGAGCTCCAGATATATAAAAAAAACCTTCCACCCAAAAACCCTTTAAACCTCCTTCCTCTCACCATGCCGCCTTGTTTTCGATGTCCCTACCATGGGGAAAAATATTCTAAGTGTCCTACCTCTGCCTCTTATAATTTTATATACCTCTATTGAGTCACCCCTCAGCTGCCTTCGCTGCAGGGAAAACAAGCCCAGTCTACCCAATCTCTCCCCATAACTAAAGTCCTCCAATCCAGGCAACAGCCTGGTGAATCTCCTCTGCACTATCTCCAGTGCAACTACATCCATCCTATAGTGTGGCAACCAGAACTGCACACAATACTCCAAGTGTGGTCTAATCAGTAGGGTTGCAACATAGCGTCCCAACTTTGCCTTGACCTATGAAGGCCATATGCCTCCTTCACCACTCCATCTACCTGTATTGCTACTTTAAGGGAACTATGGGTTTGAACCCCAAGAGCCCTCTGCTCATCACCATTCCTTTGTACGCTACCATTTATGGTATATGTCCTACCCCTATTTGACTTTTCAAAAGATGACATCTTGCACTTGTCAGGATTAAATTCCATCTGCCAATGTTCCACCCAACTCTCCATCAGGGCTATATCCTGCTGTAGCCTTAGATAACCTTCCTTGCTATCCACATCATCACCAACTTTTGTGTCATCCTCAAACTTACTAATCATAACTCCTACATTCATCTCCAAGTTGTTGATATATATCATAAATAATAAAGGTCCCTGTGAACCACCACTGGTCACAGACTTGCAATCAGAAAAACATTCTTTCACCACCACCCTCTGCCTCCTATCACCAAGACAATTTTGGATCCAATTAGCCAGCTTGCCCTGGATCCCATGTACCTTGACTTTCTGGACTATCCCACCATCTGGGACCTTGTCAAATTCCTTTCTGAAGTCTCCTATCTATTGCCCTGCCTTTATCATTCAAAAAACTTGATCCAACAAAAACCTGTCCCAGTAAGACGGTGAGACGTGTGCCTCTTGTTTTGGATGCTTTGGTGCAGGAAACTTGACAAATCCCGAAGTTAAATATCTCCAGGTAATTTATTTTGTGAGAACGCAATAAACTCAATGCTGCTCCATTGCAGATATGGTTTTCTGGAGATGTCCTGGAGAGTTCCAGCAGTCTGAAATGTCAAAGGCATCAATACTGCTGAGAATAATAACTGCTCACTATTGTCTGATAATGCATTAGCAATTCGTTAGTTTCCTTACTTTGTGGTTGTTTACCATCCTGTTGCTTAGTGGCGAGCTCCCTCACCTCCATCAGATGGTCCTAGGTTTAAGCCCCATCCCACAGACTTGAGCCCAATGATTTCGTTGTAGGTCTGAGGCAACACTCCAGTGTTGGAGTTGATATTTCTCGAATGAGAAATTAAATCGAGGTCCCATCTGACTTCTGAAGTTAAATATGGCAGATCCACAGCAAAATGTACAGAAGAGCAAAGGGGCGCTTCGAACTATCCTTATCAGTATTTATTCCTCAAGTGGTGTTGCGTAAGTAGGTTATGTGGTCATTATTGTATTGCTATTGATCTTTGGGACTTGCTGCCTTACATCCTGCAACAGTGGCTACACTGAAAATCAACTTCATTAGTTGGAAAGAGTGGACTCCCCAGATTTATATATGTGCAGAGTCTTTGTTACTCCAGTGTAATTGGTCCTGGTGGATTGAAGTCAATTACAGCTGAGTTTGTGACAAATATGTAGTAATACATTGCTGTTCTTTGTATTGGTTAAAAAGCTAACTGGAAGTATCCTTTTGGACTGATGCCATTACTTTGCACACTTAGCAGGTGCCTGCTTATGCTAGACTTTACCTTCAGCTGTCATTAACCAGCTGTCATTATTCCTTCTGTAAATTCTTCAGGGCCTGTGCAAACTTCCTTTTAAAGTCACCTTCCCACTCCGCTATTAAATCATTTCAAATCCTAACTTTTACTCCTTACGTGCATTTAATGACACATCAGGGAGCCTGATGTAACATAACCTTATTTCTTTATGTCTTTACCATTAGTAGAGTTTAATCTGTCCCTAATTTGTAATAGAACTTGTTTAACCACCCATGCTACAGATTCATTTCTTGGGACTGTCTTAGTATGTGCTTTTCTTCCACATTATTCATTTTGCTGTTTTAGCAAAAAATTGTTACTTGAGTAAAACAAACCTAAAAATCTTGTATCTAAATAAAATTTTATCACTTCTGTGAGAAATAACTCCAGTGCTTCACACACATTAAGCGTGGTGTTTGTTACTGTGTCAATAATGAGCTCCTGTTCTCATTAGCACGAAGCCTCAATTAGCAACTTGTATTTGTGCAAGGTGTTTAATGAAATAAAACATCTCCAGGTTCTTCACAGAAGTATGGATACCCAATGTGTCTATTTTTAGTGATTCTCATTGGACACTAGAATTCCCAATCAAATTCAACTTGGCATCTCCTACAAATGGGCTGGATCTCACCGGCAAATGCCAGTAGTTCCTTTCCGAACTGTTGGTGTTTAATTGTTTAAACAGCAGTATGTCTGGGTCTAGCAAGCTGCGCTGTCATGTATGAATGTCCTGGACTTGCCAGCAAAATTGGAACATCAAACTGACATTTCATTCCACAGGATTGGCGATCCATTGATTTCAATGGGGAGCAGGTTAGTAGGCAAAGGGAGAGCAAACTCAGTCTTAGTTAATTATTTTGATTTAGATTAATTTTAATGTTCATTATTTTGATTTATTTTAATGTATACAATTATTTATGTTTCAAATGTTTTCTTAACATTTTATTTTACTTTTAGAAAGAAATCTAATACATAATTGTTTAAATTTATTTACTTTGATGTGAATAGTACTTGAACATCTCCGTCAGGGGTATTTGAAAACTGTATAGCTGCCCGCACAACTTTGACAGCTGGCAAAGGGGGAAGGGGATGAAGGGAGTGGTTCTTCCTACTGCCCTGCTCTCGCTTAGGCCTGACCACTGCTGTCTGGGAATCTATGTTTTGTAAGATAGGCCCTCCATGTCTGGAGGTGATGAGTATACCTCCAGGAGGGGACCAGACCAGCTTGATCTCGCTAGCAAGCCCGCAAAGCCAACTGTTGATTGGCTAATTGTTGGGTAGGAATGGACCTGTGTCCCCAGTTCCACACTGGACCTTTGCCTAACCTACTAGTGCTTATTTCCTGTAATGATGGTTATTACTGGTATTTTCGTTAAGATCCTTTTCTCCCCATTCTGCCCCACCCACAACAAAAAACATGAGTTAAAGCACAATCCCAGAGCAGATTCACTCAATCCGTGCACTGTTTCACAGTGCGGAGGATTTCTCCCCCATTTCCCTGCCCTACTTTTATCCCTCCATCAATGCTACCAAAACAGATTGTTGGCTCATCATCATGTTACTGTTGGTGGGATCTTGCTGTGTGAAAACTGGCTGCTGTTTTTCCTGCATTACAACAGTCACTGTACTCCACACACTACTTTGTTGATTGTAAAACATATTGGGACATCCTGGGACAGTGAAAGTTATTACTTAAATGGAAGTTATATGTTTTTCTTTGTATTTGTGAATTGGACCACATGGACATTGCTCTTATATTCTCTACAATGAAGAGGTGTAGAGGCATTGTGGAAGGTGAAATAAGGATTGACAAGAATGTTGTTAGAGCTGGGAGCTAGTCTAACGGTTGATAGACTGGAATTTTATTCTCCTGTAAAAGGGACGACTGATAGGTGAGCTGACAGAATCTTCAAGATTGTTGAAGGCTTCCTTGGTTTCGATGAAGAGAATATATTACCTCGTGGTTGTAACAGAACCAATTCTTCTTATGCTGTTAAGATTCTATCAACTTGAAAGAGTTGTTACTGAAGCCTTTCATAGACCGACGATAAGTTGACCAGAGTCTTCAGCAGAATACTTTATGACATAACATGGATTATAAACTACCTCCGCTGTTAGTGATGTCACTGACTTGTGTAAACAGAGCCACACAAATAGTGGGGCGGAACAATCCAGCTGATTAACGAAGGATGAAGCAGAGTTTGGTTTATTGACTGTTTCTGTAGGATTAACATAATTGAATAGTTTCTGTTAAAAGGTTAATTATGAAAGTGATTAATATTTCTATCATAGATGGTGGGTAAAAGATTAGCCATGATCTTATTAATTTGTGAAATAGACACAATGGGTCATTTCTGCTACTATTTCTATTGGCATTTCTGAGAAATTGTAGCTTTGCAGGGAATGACCACTGACTGAGAGAGAAAGATGTTAAGAGGCATAGATCAAGTGGACAGTCAGAGACTTTTTCCCAGGGCGACAATGGCTAACACGAGAGGACATAATTTTAGGGTGATTGGAGGAAGGTATAAGGGGGATGTCAGGGGTAAGTTTTTTTACACAGAGAGTGATGGGTGCATGGAACGCACTGCTGGCAGAGGTTGTGGGGGCAGATGCATTAGGGACATTTAAGAGACTCTAAGATAGACACATGAATGATAGAAAAATAGGGGGCTATGTGGGAGGGAAGGGTTAGATAGATCTTAGAGCAGGATAAAATGTCGGCACAACATTGTGGGCCGAAGGGCCTGTACTGTGCTATAGTGTTCTATGTTAAATGGACAATTATTATGTTATATTTACTGTTAAATAATTGTTTTACTCATTGATAGAGACCCTTCATGTACCAAATACCAACACCAAGCTACCCCAGATAAGGTTGTCGCAGATAGAGTTGCACTGCAGCAACTCATCAAAGTTCCTTTGACAGCATCTTCCAAACCCCCAACATCTACCAGCTAAAAGGACAAGGGCAGCATACGCATGGGAACACCATAATCCGGAAGTTGCCCTCCAACACACCATCCTGACTTGGAAATACATTGTTGTTCCTTCACCATCTCTGGGTTAAAATTCTGGAACTCCCTCCCTAACAGTATTGTGGGTATACCCACACCTCAAGGACTGCTGTGGTTCATGAAGGCAGCTCACCGCCACCTTCTCAAGGGCAATTAGGAATGGACAATTAAAAGCTGGCTCAGCCTGCCAAGTCCACGTCCCCTGAGTGAATGAAGAAACATTTTTTTAAAAAAGGGTGTTGAACAGAGTTACAGTGTCACTCAGCTCAAAAGAGTACTTTATATTTATTATTATCTAAGTACTATTAGCAGTCAGAGATTAATTGGGACAATCTTGTGAGGTAGGTCAATGCATATGAGGAACTGCATGGAACGTGCCCAAGCCCATTTAAAGAGCATCATTGTACTCTGAGGATCTTTCAGGTCCACTTGAAAAGCTGAATGCATAGCACAGCAATGTAATGTCTCAAGTAAATAAAATCAGCTGGTGTGACCTGATATCTGTTTCAATGTTAACAACTATGGCTTTAATAGTAATAACTATTATTGTGATGTGGACAAATAAAACTGAATAGTTAATCTCTCTCTCTCTCTCTCTCACACACACACACACACACACACACACACACACACACACACACACACACACACACACACACACACACACACACACACACACACACACACACACACACAGTAAAAATCAAATCTTATAGCATACAATGACCTTAGCTTCAAACAATCTGCTGGAGTAACTCAGCAGGTCAAGCAACATTGTTGGGGGAAAGGAATTGACGACATCTCAGATCAAAATCCTGCATCAGGCCATTTCTTTCCCCTCCACAGATGCTGCTCGACCCGCTGAGTTCCTCCAGCAGATTATTTGTTGCTCCAGATTCCAGCATCTGCAGTCTCTTGTTTCTGCACAATGACTTTATTAGTCCAGTAGCAGGAACAATAACCTGCATGTACTTGGCATCAAACACCACAAAACATTCCAAAGTGTTTCCCAGTATGTGTTCAAGGAAAATGTGATCCCTGACCATGTAATAGATGTTAGAACAGATGACTAAACACTTTGCCAAGTGGCAGGTTTATGGACAATCTCAGAGGAGAGGAAGAGGCAGAGAACTTAGGAAGGAATTCCATAAGTTAGGACTAGGCAGTAGAAGGCACAGTCGCCATTCGTGGAGTAATTAAATTGTAGAAGCATAAGAAGCTAGTAATTGAGAAAGGAGAGAGATCTTGGAGGGTTGTAGTTTTGGAAGTAGTTACAAAGATTTGGAGGCACACAGGACTAGTGTTTCTGCAATAACTAGTTTGTCAATTGCAATTAATTGAACTTGTTTACTGTGACCCATGGGACCCCCAAAACCTGTATGTGAGAGGTACTTAATTTCAATGGCTTGCTGTATCCCTGAGCCTGTCACCAATATAGCTTGTCCTGTCATTAAGTATCAGTTCCCCAGCTAAAGTCGCATACACTGTGAATATAGTTAAGCTGCCTGGGCATAGTGGTGGACTTGCAACGTGTGCCCTCCATGTACTCCCAGACCCGACTGAATTTCCTTCAATGTATACAGCAGACACTCTACGATCAGTCATTTCCTAATGATAGCACATGGCAGTGATCAGAAAAGTGAATTCCCCAGTGGGGCTTGAATAAATTCACGCCCTTGTGTTCTGCCAAAAATAGCAAATGCTTGTCAGTCTGAAGCGATGCCTCCAAGGCCTTGAATCTTTTCTACACATCTTAATGTAAGTCAAGAATATTGGTCCACATATTGAATCTGTATGCATGAAATGTTAAATCCTGTACACAAATTAAGACAGATTTTTTTTCAAATGACAGACTTGTCATTTTTGCTGTTTGATGATTCAATTCTTGGGATTGGATGAACAATTTTAGGATCTTCACATCAGACACCAGATCTCAGTCCGTGACTAAATGCAGGACACTGGAGTATTTGAGATGTTGGACAGAAGCAGTATGAATAGTGAAACTGACCATAATTAAGAAGATCATTTTGAAGTAGATCCCTGCCGACCCCTTTTTTCCATTAAGATACTTAACTTGATCTGTGTTCTCCATGACAATATTCTGAAATATTCCAAATGTTGGAAATAAGATTTATTCTGTCCTTATGCCAACAGCTTGTTTGAGATGTGTGAAAACTCCACATATGTTGCTCAAAATATAAATTGAGATTATCTCCCAGTTTATTGGGATTTTTTTAACAGCATTGCCCAACAATATCGGGGATTCCCCTCAGCAAGTGACTGAGGGGGTGAGGAAAGACAATGTCTTTGGATGATGCGAGTTTGTTTCTCAATTTAGGGGAATCCAGAACCGAGGGCATAGTTTCTGAATAAAGATGAACCCTTTTAAGACAAAGATGAGATGGAAATTTTTTTCTCTTGATGGATCGTGAATCTTTGGAATTCTCTACCTCAGAGGACTGTGGAAGACCCATCAATGAATGTGCTGAAATTGGAGATAAATGTCTGGTTTGTAGGGGAGTCGAGGGTTATGGGGACCATGAGACATAGGAGCAGAACGAGGCTATTTGGCCCTTCGAGTCTACTCCACCATTCAGTCATGACTGATTTACTTTTCCCTCTCAACCCCATTCTCCTGCCTTCTCCCCATTACCTTTGACGCTCTTACTAATCAAGAACCTATCAACCTCCGCCTTAAATATACCCAATGATTTGGCCTCCACAGCCGTCTGTGGCAGATTCACCACCCACAGTCTTCATCTCAGTTCTAAAGGGATGTCCTTTTATTCTAAGGCTGTGCCCTCTGGTCCTAGACTCTCCCACTACTGGAAATATCCTCTCCATGTCCACTCTGTCCAGGCCTTTCAATGTTTGGTAGGTTCCAATGAGATCTTCCCCCCACCACCATCCTTCTAAACTCCAGTGAGTACAGGTCCAGAGCCATCAAACACTCCTCAAACGTTAACTCTTTCATCCCTGGGATCATTCTCGTAAAGCTCCTCTGGACCCTCTCCAATGCCAGCACATCCTTCCTTAGATATGGGGCCCAAAACTGTTCACAATAGGGAACAAGTAGGAAAGTAAAGCTGAGCCGAGATTGGACCAGCAACTTCAAGGCCCTGACACACTGATCCAGCTCTTATTTCTTATGTTCTACGGTGGCAAAGTGCTGGTTCCCATTTGGGTTTTCAAAACAATTTTGACATTGCTCCTGAAAGTCTGGGAGGGAAACGTTGCCGCTGTTAGGTTGGTGATCTGGATAAAATATTCACAAGCCATTTGTTAGATCACTCTGCACATATTAATTATAAAGTCAGGACATTTATTTATGATGTGATTTGTTTTCTTGTTTAAAAGCTGATTCCTTCTCTCAGTTGGTTTTACTATTTTTACCTTCGTTACAAGGCAGGGGTGCAGCGACAGATGAGTTTGAATTACTTTTCTGTGTTATGTTGTCCCATAACAATCCCAGCTGCTGTTTGCTATTAGATAGTGATTGCTAATTCAGTCGATGATTGTTGATGACTGTGTTTAAGTGTGAAATTTGATCACTTTGGAGGAAGTATTTCATGGAATCGAATGGATTTTACAGCACAAAATCTGATCATTCTACTGAACAGGTATAAGGATTCACTGACGCTTCAGATGAGCTTCCTCCCATCCCTCCGTCTGATCACATCAGCTCTTATTTCAATTCTTTAACAGGTTCTGTACAAAAGAGGACCAGACAAGCTTTCTTCAGAAGAAGGCTTTTTCCTTCCTCTTGGAATAATTTGGTCTATAGTCAGAGTTAATCGAGAGATTAATAACCAGTGTAACCAAAAGGCAAATGAGAAATATTCTTCAGAATAATTTGACTGTGAACAATTTTAGTGTTAGTATTCCTCCTCCTATCCAGCAAAGTACATATTCCATGTAGTAAATGAGATTGTGCTGGTATATGGTGCAAAGTGCTTAAAGGCACAGAAGCAGATTTATAATTTTTGTGGACACAATGTCCAGATGAAGGATCTCAACCTGAAACATCAAATGTCCATTTCCCTATGGAGATGCTGCCTGACCTGCTGCTTTCCTCCAGCAGCTTGTTTTTGCTTAGGGTTTAGGAAAAGTATAACACCAAGTCTTGGTGCCTCAGAAAATACAGCAATTGCTAAACAGTCTGCAAATCAGAATCAGATATATTATCACTGACTTATATGATGTGAAATTTATTGTTTTGCAGCAGCAGTACAGTGCAAAGACATAAAATTACTATACTGTAAACTACGAAAATAAATAGTGCAAACAAAAAGGAATAATGAGGTAGTGTTCATGGACCGTTCAGAAATTTGATGGTGGAGGGGAAGAATCTGTTTCTGAATCATTGAGTTTGGACCTTCAGGCTCCTGAACCTCCTCCCCAATGATGATAGCTAGGAGAGAGCATGTCCCGGATGGTGAGGGTCCTCAGTGATGGATGCCGCCTTCTTGAGGCACCACTTCTTGAAGATACTTGGATTCCCTTCAAAAGTACATTTTAAAAGAAAATATTGAATTAAAAATGTCACGCTGAGGGAGCCAGATGGAGGATGTTGTGAGATGCTTAGGTATGTGAAGTGGGGGATGATGGTGTGAGGACTGGTGTACAAGCATAGCCTTGTGGTGTGGTGCGTGAGGCTGATGTGGAATCATGTTGGGCAAGTCTGGTGCAAGGGGAAGGGCAGCTGTGGTGAAATATATGTAGAGCAGGTGCAGATGTGTTAAGGATTGAGGGACAGGTGTGGTGCAGTGGCTGGTCAACAGCTAAGTGGAGGCTAATTATATAATCATCTTATACAGAACGGAAACAAGCCCTTTGGCCCAACTTGTCCATACCGAACAAGGTGCTTTCCTGAGCTAGCCCCCTTTGCCCGTATTTGGCCCTTATCCCTCTAAACCTTTAATATCCATGAACCTGTACAAATGCCTTTCAAATGTTGTAACCTCAAACTACCTCAACTACTTCCTCAGGCAGCTCGTTTCATATACACACCACCCTCTGTGTGAAAAACTTGCCCCTCAGGTCCTCTTTAAATCTTTACCCTTTAACCTTAAATCTATGCCCTCTAGTTTTAGATTCCCCTACCCTGAGAACAAGACTGTGACCATCCTCCTTATCCATATCCCTCACAATTTAATAAACTTCTAGAAGGTCAACCTTCAGCCTCCTTTCCTCCAGCCCATCCAGTGTCCCCTAATAACACTAGCCCTCCAGTCCCGGCAACATCCTTATGAAATATTTTCTGCACCCTCTCTAGCTTAATCACATCCATCCAATAGTATGACAACCAGAACTGCGCACAATATTGCAGATGTGGTCTCACCATTGTCCTATACAGCTGTAACAACTCCTGTAGTAAATGCCCTGACCAATGAAGGCAAGCGTTCCATACACCTTAGAGTCGTACAGCATGGAAACAGGCCCTTTGGCCCAATGCATCCATTGCCCACTGTGTTGCCCAGTGAGCTAGTCCCATCTGCTCACGTTTGGCCCACAGCTCTCTAAACGTCTCCTATCCATGTACTTATCTTGATGGCTTTTAAATGTTGCTAATGTGCCCGCCTCAACCACTATTTCTGGCAGCTCATTCCAAATACGCACCATCCTTTGCATGAAGAAGCTGCCCTTGATGTCCCTTTTAAATCTCTCGCCTCTGATCTTAAACCAATGCTGTCTCGTATTTAGCTCCCCCTCCCTGGGAAAAAGACAATGTGCTTTCACCCTCTCTATGCCCCTCATGATCTTGTATACTTCTATCAGGTTACTTCTCAATTTCCTACGTTCCAGGGAATAAAGTGCTCGTCTATGCAACCTCTCCTTGTAACTCAGGCCCCCAAGTCCAGGCAACATCTTGGTAAATCTTTTCTGCACTCTTTCTAGTTTAATACCATCTTTCCTATAATAGGGTGACCAAAACTGTACACAATACCCCAAGTGCAGCCTCACCAACGTCTTATATAACTGCAACATAACTTGCCAACTCCTATACTCAGTTCCCTGACTGATGAAGGCCAGCATTCCAAATGCCTTCTTCATCACCCTATCTACCTGTGACGCTACTTGCAGCAAACTATGCACATGCATTTCTTGGTCCCTCTGTTCCATAAAGCTTCCCAGGGCCCTACCATTCACTGTATAAATCCTATCTTTGTTTGATCTCCCAAAATCCAATACCTCATAGTTATCTAGATTGAAAGCCATTTGCCAATCCTCAACTCACATACCTAGCTGATCAAGATTCCCCTGTAATTTTTCATAACCTTCTACACTATCTACAACACCAGTTATTTTAGTATCATCTGCACTATCTTCACCACCCTGTCTACCTGTGTTATTGTCCTGCAGGCAGGAAGGAACAGTCGAGTGGGAGATGGTGCAGGGGGTGGTAGGAGGAGTGTGAGGTAGAAAAGAATTGCAACATGCATGGATTTGATACAAGGAGACTGGCCGCAGTTCTGACTAGTTCCAGAGGTAGTGAACATGGAGTAAAGAACCACAGATGGCTAATAGAGCAGCTGCCTTGCAGTTCCAGAGACCCGGGTTCAATCATAACCTCTGATGCTGTCTGTGTGGAGTTTGCATGTTCTCCCTGTGACAATGTGGATTTCCTCCGGGTGTTCCAGTTTCCTCCCACATCCTAAAGACATGTCAGTGGTAGGTTGGTTGGCCACTCTAAATTGTCCCTAGGGTGTAGGTGAGTGGCAGAAACTGGGGGGAGTTGATGGGAATGTGGGGAGAATAACATGGAATTAGTGTAAATAGGTGCTTGATGATTGGTGCAGACTTGGTGGGTCAAAGGGCCTGTTTCCATGTTGAAATACTCTACCACTCAGTCCAGTGCTGTGTGAAATTTTTTGGTCAGATATTAATCATTTGTTTGCTGAGTGTTTCTTTTATCATTAAAGCCCCTTACTTTTTATGGTCTGGACCTGCAAGGTTGACATGTGACAAAGTAAACTGCACTTGTCAGAGCGATTTTGATCTCTTCACCATGTATGAAGTGTTGGCTGAGGTTCAAGGGGCTGCTAATGAAGGTGAACCTCTTCTCATTGCTAAGTCTTGATTTTCCCATTGCTTTTGAGCTTCAGATGCTTGTGTTTATTCAATTAGCAATTTAGATGCTGTTAACAGAAGAGAATGGTGTCCTGTTCCTTTGTTATTTAATTTAGGACCCTCTTCGGGGGTTGGCTTCTGCCCCTCCCCATTTCCCTGCTCTCTCCATTAGTTTTCTTACAGTCGGCAAAAATGCCCCACCCACCCCCATCCTTTAATACCACCGATGTCTTGTGAGTGCACTGCACAGTAACTCCGCCCAACCAAACTGGGTGGAATATGCCGGATAAAGTCACAGGTCCACAGAAGAGAGAAAAACTAACCCGTGTTCAAATACCTGCTCACAAATCCATTGAGATCCACTGTTGCACTTCACAAACTTATTTAGGGCTTCCTTGATTGAAATGCAGCCTTGTAACTTCCTGCCAAGTGTGCGCGTGGTGTGAATAAATCAGCCTTCCTGTATTTCTGAAAGGTCTGCTGCCTCCGAATGATTGTAAAGCCATGTCTGATTTATAGCCAGAACGGATGCAGAATCCACTGTAGAGAGATGTGCACAGTCTTGTGCTAATCAATACTGTGACTGATTGGTTCATATATCAACAGTGACTTCATACCATTCTGACTCTAATGAGTAGTTTAGTAATTTGACTTTGCCATGGCTGAATGGCACTCCTCATAAAATTTCATATGTGGGCTGAGGGGGAGAAGATTGCCATTTTAACCTGCTCAGTGCTCTAGGAGTGGGAAGAGATGACTGGCGGTGCAAGTCTAGCTGCAATCTGTGACGGGATCTCACCCCCCCCCCCCCCCCCCCCCCCCCCGGCAAATGCCTCTCAGTATTAAAAGCTTCCACCTGATTTTTAACTGGTTTGTTTCATCTTTGAAGTAGGGACACAATTAAAAGATGTTATCTTTTGTCAAGTTTGGGCTTTTGAGGTTAATCATTGATGAGCTGGTGTTGGCTTCTATCGCAGGGTAGCTGCATGAGTGACATTTTGTGTGAATTTTAATTGGAATCTGCATTGGCAGAAAGCTGCTATTCAATGGACAGTGTTAACAGTTTGGAAATGACTGCCTGCAAACGATCTCATCAATACACACTGCAGCACACCTTGATACTCTGTGTGGTGTGTGCATGTCATACAGATGTGCAGTGATCCACAGAGCAGAAAGATTGCTTGTTGATGCTGTGTACTGGAAATGCAGTGCTGTGCCTATTATACACAGTACTAAAAGAAAAATGGTACGGAGGCTGATGTGTTTTTATGTGTTTTAATGTGTTGTAAGCTTCCTGCCTGGTGCTTTTAATTGATTGCCTCAGATTGCTGCTGCCACATGCATCATCAATGCATAATCCTTTCCTGTTAGTCTTAGAGTACTCCTGCTTTGCACAGCTGCAGATGCTGGAATCTAGAGCAACAAACAATCTGCTGGAAGAATTTGAAACACAAAACATCAACAATTCCTTCCCCCCCTCCCCCCACAGATGCTGCTGGACTGCTGAGATCTTCCAGCAGATTGTTTGTTTGCACAGCTGTGATTGCACTGTCAAATATTCTCTCTAACTTTGTGTGGGCACAGTACAAGCCATCACACACCAACCATTAAACGTGGCTGATGGTTGTGCTTCAGCTGTTTGGAAATTGTGAAATGGTTCATACTTGTGAAGGTGGTGACTTGCATTTATGTAGCTCCTTCTGTGAATTTGAGACACCATCAAAGCATTACAGCCAATGAAATACATTTTAAAGAGTGGTCACGTGTAGGAAAGACATCAGTCAATTTAAGCACAGCAAGTTGTCACAAGCAGTGATATCAGTATAATGGAGATTGGATAATCTTTTCTTGGCAATTGGGGAATAAATGTTGGCTGAGACAGCAGGGAGAACTCACATGAAGGCAAGAAAATAAGAGCAGGAGTGGGTCATCAGGCCCTTCAAGCCGGTCCTTGGCTGATCTGTGCTAACCTTAACTCCTGTGCCAGTTCCCCACAATCCCGAATTCCTTTATCTTTCAAATATTTATTTATACCCACCTTACAAACATCAAATGATCTGGCCTCCACCACCCTTGGGGGGCAGAGAGTTCTAGAGATTCACTATCCTCCGAGAGAAGAAATTTCTACCCACCTCAGTTTTAAATGACCAGCCCCTTATGTTGTAGCTCTGTCCCCTTGTTACTGACTCTCCCACTAGTAAAAACATCTCAACATCTACCCTGTCAAGCCCCTTTAGGGATCTTGTATGTTTGAATAACATCATCCCTCATTCTTCTAAACGCTAAGGAATACAGACCCAAACTGTCTAGCCTCCCTAGATGGAACAACCCTCTTATCCCAGGAATTATTTTTTTAAAATTTTATTTACAGCGTGGTAACAGGCCCTTCCGGCCCAACGAGTCTGCGCTGCCCATTTTAAACCCAAATTAACCTACCCGTACGTCTTTGCAATGTGGGAGGAAACCGGAGCACCTGGAGGAAACCCATGCAGACGCGGGAGAACGTACAAACTCCTTACAGACAGCGACGGGAATCGAACCCCGATCACTGGCACTGTAATAGCGTCATGCTAACCGCTACACTACCATGCCGCCCTGGTGTATCCCCTTTGGATTGCCTCCAATGCTACCATAATTCTTTTTTTTAAGGTAAGGAGACCAAAACTGTGCACAGCATTCCAGGTGAGGCCTCACCAACTCCCATGTTTTTATATAGTGCAATGTTATCTATTGAGCCTGACAGAGTGGGTAGAAGGTTTATTGTATGATCCATAAAATGGCACCACCAACCGTGCAGCAGTCCCTTGGTGCCTTGGAGTGCAGAGTACTACCAAACTACAACCTGCTGTTGAACAGGACCCAAGGTACCAATGGTGGGGAAAAGGACTTTTCTTGTTGCTGTAGCTTTATGTCAGTGAGTTAAATTATTCAGCAGGTTACAAAGGCAAGCTCTGCCTTGAACACAAAGTGCTTTTCCCCCTGTCCCTTTTCTTTCACCTGTGCTCCCTGTAGACTCTCCGAAGCAATTGGCTTAAGCTGAATCAGGAACGCTCGTGAGCTCATGTACATTGGGACATAGTGACCCAAACTGAGACAGCTGTCATGGTGAACTCAAATTTGCCTTCCAGAGGGGAACAGAAAGCAAACCACATTTCGTGGTCTCAGTGCAACCTACTTGTTTCTCCTCTTTAATTGGATTTGGTGATTGCACCTTGGACAACGGTAGTGTAGCAGGCACGGTAGTGTAGTGGTTAGCGTAATGCTATTACAGTGCCAGTGACCCAGGTTCAATTCCGGCCACTGTCTGTAAGGAGTTTGTACGTTCTCCCCCTGTCTGTGTGGGTTTCCTCCGGGTGCTTCGGTTCCCTCCCACATTCCAAAGACGTACAGGTTAGAAAGTTGTGGGTGTGCTATGTTGGCGCCAGAAGCATGGCGACACTTGCGGGCTGCCCCCAGAACACTCTACGCAAAAGATGCATTTCACTGTGTGTTTCGATGTACATGTGACTAATAAAGATATCTATTAAAAAAAATATCTATTTACTCAGGAGCAGCAGAGGCTGAAGGAAGACCTGACAGAAAATTTATAAAATGATGAGAGGCATAGACAGCTGGTATCTTTTACCTGGGGTGGAAATGTCTAATACTACAGGGTATGTGTTTAAGGCGAGAGAGGGAAGGTTTTTTACACAGAGAGTGGTGGGTGTCTGGAATGCGGGCCAGGGGTGGTGGTGGAGGCAGATATGATGGAGGCATTTAAGAGGCTCTTAGCTAGGTACGTGAATACGCAGAGAATAGAGAGATATGGACCATGTGCAGGCAGAAGGAATTGGGTTTCATTAATATAATTAGTTCGGCACAACATTGTGGGCTGAAGGGCCTGTGCCTGTGCTGCACTGTTCTATGTTCTACTTTCTATTATTGTCATTAAAGGTCATTTTTTCCCCCATGAAAATAGCACATAAGTCCTTTCAAGGATTTAACATCTGTGAATCTTCTAATGGATTAGTTGCAGCACTGCAGACACTGGATCCCTATGAAGCCAGTGCCCCAATAGACCCAATGACATTCCCAAAGGGGAGGTGGAGATGGAGGAGGAGGAGGAGGAGGATCTAGGCACACCATCTCTTACTGGAGCTTTATCTGGCAAACTATCCTGCCTGCTGATTAATTGTTATCTGCAGCAGAACCCTGTTCAACATATGGGATTTATGTTTTCTAAACTGAAAATGAATTTTTTAACCATAACAAAACACAGCTGATACAAGTTTTAAAAAACTGCAGCGGGTAAAGCAGCATTCCTGAAAAGAAAAGTGGAACTAAAGTTATGAATCGATGACCTTCTATCAGAACTCCTGCGTATCTGTACTGGCTAATAGTATCACGTGAGAAAGATCTTCAAAAAAGCTGACATTCCTATTAATGAAACACTGTTTTCCTTGCCCTTTGTGTTGGGAATGGCATTAGTAGCATCTTTTAGTTCTGCATCCTCTGTGACTCCTGCTTTCCTGGCTCAATGCACATCTATGTGGGTGCTTGAAGGCTGGCATGGACTTGGTGGGCAGAAGGGTCATTCCAATGCTGTATCTCTCTATGACTTTAATTGCTCCATCCTTGGCAGCCATACCTTCAGCTGCTGAGACTCTCTCTGGAATCCCCTCTGTCTGCCTTTGCACCTGTAAAGTGCTTCTTAAAAATCTACCTACTTTTAAAAACCTACCCAAGCTTTTGGTCATCTGTCCTAATAAGTCCCGAGATTGATACCGATTTTTGTTAGTGCTTCCATGAAATGCATTAATACATTTTTATTACCTTGAAGAATTGTAAGTTGCTGTTGCATCTTATTGTTTTGTCCAGGTTCTGAACCAGATTAAAGGATAAAATGAAGCACAAAGCTGCTTAGATTATTGGCTGGTGTCTTAGTTTTGGGAATTCATGTTTAAGCTACATTCAGTGAATATTGGAGATGGACAGGGAAAGGCAAGATAGACAGGATAGATGGGAGCTGATGAGTGAATCCTGCCAAGCTTCTGGTGAAAGTACGACAAAGAGTGTCTCTATCGGTAATATGCAAACAAAAAAGAAAAGACGACACTTGAGGTTCATATAACTCAACTAAATCACAGGTAATATGTGCGTCCATCATGTTCTCTGCCAGTCACTCTGCTTGTGTGTTACCTGGGTGACCACATATTTGCTTTGTCACAAGCTAGCACACCGAACTGAAGCAAAATTATGGATGGCTAGAACTGCAGGGAGATCGTACAGTCTCTGTAATATTACAAAATTATTAATAGTGAGCAGGTTCCAATCATTCCTTGATACAAATATAAAATATCTGGCAGGAGACGTATTGCCTATTTTAAATCATTAAGTATTTAGAGTAACAAAGGATCATTTGGTTGCATTAAAATGGTACCCTGTGAAATCTGTTAACAATTCTTCTCTTGTCATTTGGAAGACTGACAGGAAGAAGTTTGGAAGGGTTTATTTTAATAGCTTGCAATGCTAGTCTGAGAGTTGGCAAGCATCAAGGGGTGTTGCCAACCAGGGTGTGGAGATCAGCCCATTGATGCAGAAGCCTCTTCAGGCTCTCCTTCCAATCTGATACAGAGCACACCTTTGGTTGAAGAAATGAATTTAGGCCAATGCACCTAAATATGTACTCTTGCCAACTTGAGCTGTTAACTGCTAATATTATTTAGAGTCTTGAATTGTCTTATTTCTGTGGCGAAGCAGATTACAGTTTTGTTTATGGCAGTATTGTCCTGGAAGATCGTTACAGGACTTGGTGATCAAAAATACTCTTCAGTGAGCGGCCAGAGATTGGGTAACAATATGGAAGCGGCTCCTTCAAAGAATGGAGACACCAGAGACTGCAGATGCTGGAATCTGGAGCAACAATCTGATGCAGAAAACTCAGTGGGTTGAGTAGCATCTGGGGGAGGAAAGGAATTGTTGACATTTCAGGTCAACCCCTGCATCAAGACCTGCATCAGTTCTGATGCAGGGTTTTGACCGGAAATGTCGACAATTTCTTTCCTCCCACAGATGCTACTCGACCCGCTGAGTCCCTGCTGCAGATTGTTTGTTGCTCCCTCAAAGAATGGTTGAGGCAAACAGCATAAATGCATCAAAGGAAGCCAGGTAAGCACATGAGAGAATGCTGGAAACAGAGACACTGTTCAGATCAAAGGCTCTGCATCAGAACCGGAAAAGTAAGAAAAACAGGTCAGTTTAATGAACACTAAGTTATTAGGCTCATTGGGGGACTTACGCACAATAGTTGTGCTGTTTTTTGAAAGTGGGCCGAGGAAATAGATTCTTCCCTTTTGTACTCAAGTAGAGTCAAGAAACATGAATTCTTCTTTTCCAGTGATTGCTTTCACTTGAACTGACTATGGGTTTTACACATGGTCATGCAGGAGTGTGTACTAGGATGGAGATATGGGGTTGCTGTGTGTGGGAGAGAGGCCTGGCTACATTCTGTGCAGCTAAAAATAAATGGAGGTTGTTGGGAGGGCAGGTGGGATATAGTAAATCCTGCAGATTTATAACAGCAATCATAGGTGGGGTGAAGGGAAGGAACCAAACTTGGTTTAATGTTCCCTCAGAGGTTCAGTGATGATTGAGCAATTCAGACTGGATGCAAGGGTTCAGTCACTTAGTTTTGCATGGGCTTTCTCCCTCCTGATTACAATTCAGCAGTCCTGTGTTAGACTCGTGTGTGTGTGTGTGTGTGTGTGTGTGTGTGTGTGTGTGTGTGTGAGAGAGAGAGAGAAATTGTGAATGGAGGTAGGGTTGGGCTTGGCTGTGGTGATTCTTTTTACACAGGTTTGGACAAATAGACACACACAATGTTAATGGTCTGTTGAAGCTCATAGTATTGGCCTTAGATATACCACAGCTGAGGGACTGAATTGTGCCCTGCACAATGACCAGTCCCTCCAGGAGACAATCAGAGGATAGAAGAAGCTTAATTGAGCTTATTGTACCTCAAAATTGTCATTGACAACAATGGGTTTAAGTTTGCATACATTACAGGGACAGGATTTCACGATGGTGCTGTGCTGCAAAGCAAAATATATATTTAATCACTTGCTGAAGGATTTTTGTTACACTGTGATTTGCACTCAGTGAGTTTGATTTCTATTTCTCTCCTGTTCCTGAGCTTTTTAAATGTATTAAAATTATTTGCATTAACTTTCTGTTGAGCTAGCAATCCAGACACATACGTTAGACTATTGTTTATTGACTACAACTCTGCCTTCAATACAATAATTCCAAGCAAGCTTGTCACCAGACTCCGAGACCTAGGACTCAACACCTCCTTCTGTAACTGGATCCTTGACTTTCTAACAAACAGACCACAATCAGTGAGGATAGGCAGCAATGCCTCCGGCACGATTATTCTCAGCACTGGTGCCCCACAAGGCTGCGTCCTCAGCCCTCTACTCCCTATACACTCTATACACTCATGACTGTGTGGCTGGATTCTGCTCTAACTCCATCTACAAGTTTGCAGATGATACCACCGTTGAGTCAGAGTACAGGAAGGAGATAGAAAGCTTAGTGGAATGGTGTCATGACAACAACCTTTCCCTCAATGTCAGCAAAACTAAAGAGCTGGTCATTGACTTCAGGAAAGGGGGCGGTGGACGTGCACCTGTCTACATCAATGGTGCTGAGGTCGAGAGGGTTGAGAGCTTCAAGATCCTGGGAGTGAACATCACCAACAGCCTGTCCTGGTCAACTCACGTAAATGCCACAGCCAAGAAAGCTCACCAGCACCTCTACCTCCTCAGGAGGCTAAAGAAATTTGGTTTGTCCCCTTTGACTCACCAACTTTTACTGATGCAGCATAGAAAGCATCCTAGCTGGATGTATCACGGCTTGGTACGGCAACTGCTCTGCCCAGGACCGCAAGAAGCTGCAGAGAGTTGTGGACACAGCCCAGCGCATCACGGACACCAGCCTCCCCTCCTTGGACTCTGTCTTTACCTCTCGTTGTCTTGGTGTAGGAGCCAGCATAATCAAAGACCCCACCCACCCGAGACATTCTCTCTTCTCTCCTCTTCCATCAGGACCCTGAGGGCATGTACCACCAGACTTAAGGACAGCTTCTACCCCACTGTGATAAGACTATTGAATGGTTTCCTTATACGATGAGATGGACTCTTGACCTCACGATCTACCTTGTTGTGACCTTGCACCTTATTGCACTGCACTTTCTCTGTAGCTGTGACACTTTACTCTGTACTGTTATTGTTTTTACCTGTACTACCTCAATGTACTGTGTACTATCTCAATGTACTGTGTACTATCTCAATGTAATTGCACTGTGTAATGAATTGACCTGTACGATCGGTTTGTAAGACAAGCTTTTCACTGTACCTCAGTACAAGTGACAATAATAAACCAATACCAATACCTGATACATGGCCCTAATGTATACTTTTGATCAAACTGCATTTTGGATCACTGATTACTAGTTTTGGTGTTGAGAGCAATTTGTTGGTCAGCTGTAGTCCATGGGTAATCACACTCCTTGCAGTACCGTCAGCCTGCAGAAGTTTACATCACCACATTTATTTTCTCTCTTCATTTTCTTTCCATCTCTCCCACTCTCTGCCTAGACTGTTTAATCAGGAACTCATCACCCAGGCAACTATTGAGCACAAAGCTGTGGTCAAATATGTTCTTGCACTAATTCCATTGATGCACCTTCCAATACACATCCACGTTATATATTTATACCACCACACACAGATTGTCGTGGATGTGCACCACAGATACAGACATAGACACACAAACACATCAAAATAGACAGCCATGCCATCATAGACCACAGATCCATAGACATCCACAGGTGTATACCCACAGAGATAGGGGCACATGCTCACACAGACACAAACATGCACACTCGTTCCTTTTTATTCATTTAAACCATTCAATTCTCTTGTTACCTCTGCTTTTACAGCTGTGGTGCATATTGCTTATGGGTGCTGTACGTATGTATAGTATACACAATTAAAGTGCATAGTGTAATGGTACTGAGAAAGATGGTACATTTGCATATGGATGTTCCTGAAAACTGGCTTTGATGACAGAACTACCATGACTCTAGGGAATCTTGTAGTGTTACAGTGAACCTGGATGAGGGAATTGACTATGTTACTGCATTGCTGGACAGGTAGCTGAATGCTTGTGCACATAAGTTATTTGCAGTATATTGACAATGTAATCTGGACTGACAAATCATTGCAGCATCAAGGATACTGACCACTCAATGGTAAATCAAAGGTGCAACAAACCATCTGCTGGAGGAACTCAGCACGTCGAGCAGCATCTGTGGGGGGAAAGGAATTGTAGACATTTCAGGTAGTGACCTCACATCAATTTAAGTTGCTTGGCAAAAGAATGAGAAGGAATTTTGTTTTGAATTTCTTTAGGATTTTCGTTTGGATTTGGAACTTGATACAGACTGATTGACTGTGAGATCATGTACCCTTTACAATGTGACATAGAAGATGCCCATTCGACCCAATGATTATTTTACCCGTTCTTAGGAAGAACGATCCATGGAGTCCCACTTCCCACCTCTTCACTGTAACCCTCCATTATTTTCCTAGTCAAGTTGAATTTATTGTTGTTTTGTGCACAAGTATGGTGAGGTACGGGTACAATGAAAAACTTGCTTGCGGCATCATTGCAGGCACGTAATACACAGAATATAAATTATACAAAAATATACATAAATTATTTGAGACAGTGAAGAGAAAAAAAAGACGGTAAAACAAGGCATTCGGGCAAAAAAACACAATCAGAGACTTCCATAGTAGTGGATCCTTCTGTTGCTGAGGTAGGATTAGGGTTGTGCAGGTCAATTCAAGAACCTGATAACTGTAGGAAAGTAGCTGTTCCTGGACCTGATGGTGTGGGACTTCAGGCTTCTGCACCTCCGGCCTGACAGTAACAGTGAGAAGAGTGCCTGAACCAGATAGTGGGGATCTTTGATGATAGATGCTGCCTTCTTGAGGCAGCGCCTCCTGTAGATGCTGTCAATAGTGGAGAGCGCTGTGTCCACCACTCTCTGCAGCCTTTCTGCCTGTGCAGTGGAATTACCACACCAGACCATGATGCAACCAGGCAGGATACTTTCAACAGTGCATCTGTAGAAGTTTGTTAGAGTATTTGGTGACATGCCAAATCTCCTTAATCTTTGAAGAAAGTAGAGGCAGTGGCATGCCTTCTTCCTGACTGCATCTATGTGCTGGGCCCAGGAAAGTTAATCCAAGATGTTAATGCCCAGGAATTTGAAGCTTCTTATTCTCTCCACCTCTGACCCACCAATAAGAACTGGCATGTGGTCTCCCGACTTCCCCTTTCTGAAGTCGCTGATTAGCTCCTTGGTTTCGTTGATGTTGAGCGTGAGATTGTTATTGTGGCACCACTCAATCAGATGTTCTACCTCAATCCTGTACGCTGATTCATCACCACCCTTGATTTAGCCAACGATAGTGGCGTATTTATTTCTACACTTGCTTAAATTTAATATAAAATCTGGGATGGAGCTAGCAAACAAACGAAGGCTGAGATTATCCACAGTTATTTGGAGCTATGGGAAGGAAATATAATGTAAAGGAAATGCCAACGGGATGTTAGTAGGAAATGTAGTGAGTACAACCAAGTGGCAGTCAGAGAAGAGGAGGACCTTATTTTGACCTCATGCTAGTATCCTGCCTGACTCCGGTCCTAATCCAGCTAGAACCATTGGGTACCCTGGGCTCTGGAATGGCCACTCACTGTCATAGCTGCTTAGTTGGTCACTGGGAGTGAGTACCAATACTTGCTTGTCCTGCCTTGGTAACTTTCAGATTCCAGTATCATAAAAATATTCACTTGTCTGTTTCATTAAAAAAAAACCATAAAACCAACATGCATCTGCAAAGTACTTGCATATCTCAGCATTTGTAATACATTGAATGATATCAGTAACAGACACAATGAACATCTGCATTAACATGAAGAACTGACATTCTGTATATAGTATGGGCTGACTACTTCAGTGTTTTTGGCTATTATCAATGCAGGCAGAGCTCACTGGAGTGTGAATTCAAGGCTGATGTACAATTTTCCAGCTGGAAGTAGTGTGTGGAGTCCTAACCTGCTCTAATAATATAAATTTAAAGATATTTTATAGCCTGTTCTTTCCCATTGCTTCAAATTTAGATGTGCTGGTAAATGTGAAACTTCTGCTATAAGCATTCATACTGGGAAAGTATGGCTCAGATAGATGCTACCAATAGCGCTCTCTGCTCTGCTGACGCTTCACAGAAAGTATGTTTTGATTTCGCACACCAGTCTTCAGATAGCACTGAATAATGTGCAGGTACTTACTGTTCTCACTGTCACTAAGGGCTGAGGCAAGACTAACTCAGTTATAAGTAGCCAGCAGAGGAAATGCATTCTTTTCAATCAAGCCATGGTGGGAACCCAGTCGCCAAAGATGAAAGGATGGTGTCTGGAGACTGAAAGATCTTGGTCTGCAGAGAGAACTGGGTGACCCTGTAGAACATAAAGCAAGTATGTCACTGGAACAGGCCCTTCAGTCCACAATGTCTGTGCCAAACATAAGGCAAAGGAGCAGAGGTCAGTCATTTGGCCCACCAAGTCTGCTCCGCCATTCTATCATGAGCTGATCCATTCTCCCATTTAGCCCCACTCCCCCGCCTTCTCACCATAACCTTTGATGCCCTGGCTACTCAGATACCTATCAATCTCTGCCTTAAATACACCCAATGACTTTGCCCCCACAGCCGCCTGTGGCAACAAATTCCACAGATTCACCACTCTCTGGTTAAAGAAATTTCTCCTCATCTCTGTTCTGAATGGGTGCCCTTCAATCCTGAAGTTGTGCCCTCTTGTACTACCATGGGAAATGACTTTACCACATCTACTCTATCCAAGCATTTTAACATTCAAAATGTTTCTATGAGGTCCCCCCTCATTCTCCTGAACTCCAAGGAGTACAGCCCAAGAGCCGTCAAATGTTCCTCATATGTTAACCTTCTCATTCCTGAACCTGCACACAGTACTCCAAGTGAGGTCTTACCAATGCCTTATAGAGCCTCAACATCACATCCCTGCTCTTATATTCTATTCCTCTAGAAATGAATGCCAACATTGCATTCACCTTCTTCACCACCGACTCAACCTGAGGTTAACTTTTAGGGTATCCTGCACGAGGACTTCCAAGTCCCTTTGCATCTCTGAATTTTGAATTTTCTCCCCATTTAAATAATAGTCTGCCCGTTTATTTCTTCTACCAAAGTGCATGACCATACACTTCCCAACGTTGTATTTCATTTGCCACTTCTTTGCCCATTCTTCTAGTCTATCCAAGTCTCTCTGCAGACTCACTGTTTCCTCAACACTACCCACCCCTCCACCTATCTTTGTATCATCGGCAAACTTAGCCACAAAGCCACTTACTTCATAATCCAAATCCACGGACCCCTGCGGAACACCACTGGTAACCGGCAGCCAACCCGAACATGATGCCAAATGAAACAAAATCTCTTCTGCCTGCACGTGATCCATATCCCTCCACTCTCTGCATATTCATGTGCTTATCTGAAAGCCTCTTAAATGCCACAATCCTATCTTCTTCCATCACCACTGTG
Organism: Pristis pectinata; assembly: GCF_009764475.1. Taxonomy (NCBI): domain Eukaryota; kingdom Metazoa; phylum Chordata; class Chondrichthyes; order Rhinopristiformes; family Pristidae; genus Pristis; species Pristis pectinata. The sequence continues at coordinate 131,614,584 of NC_067407.1, forward strand.
GCAGTGCATTCTAGGCACTCACCACTCTCTGTGCAAAAAAAAACTCGTCCCACACATCTCCTCTAAACTTCCCCCTCTCACCTTAATATATACAGATATAGCAAACATTAGGAAGGTAAATAGTATATTGGACTTAAGTGAAAGAGGATAAGAGAACAAGAGGAGAAACATCCTGCTCCAATTATATGAAGCCCTGGTGACACCATATCTGGAATATTGTGGACAGTTCTAAAGAAGTACGTACTTACAACCGGGGGAGATTGATTCTTGGAATGGTGGGTTTGTCATGAGGAAATATTAAGCAGGTTGTGTCTAACCTCACACTTTTAGAAGAATGAGAGGTGATCTCGTTGAAACATACAACATTTTTTACAGAGCTTGAGAGGGTCGATGCAGGGATGGTGTTTTCCCTGACTGGGATGTTTAGAACTACGGATCACAGTCTCAAATTACAGGGTGGGCCATTCAGGACAGAGATGAGGAGAAGTTTCTTCATCCAGAGGGTGGTAAATCTTTGGAATTCTCTCTCCAAGAGAGCTGTGGGGACCTAGCGCAGAGTATAGGGATTGGTAGATTTTTGGATATGAAGGGAATCATGGGATTTGTGGTTTGCACCATAAAGATTAGAGGTCAGCCGTGAAATTATTGAAAAGCAGAGCAAGCATGAGGAGCCAGATGGCCTACTCTTGCTTCTGTTTCTTATGCTCTTAGCGTACTAATCCTTGAGACTGTCTTCTTCAGTCATGCAGCTGCTTTGAATGGGAAGGAACTAAGGTGTGTGAAATCACACATATTGGCTTCCCTTCAGCTCCATTAGATTTTCTAAACTGCCCTTGAGACTCTGAGAACACCATGATCAATACCTTGACAAGAATCTGCCTCAAGGCCACCAGGTGAATCTTTAACCTTGTGACCTCAATTTCTAATCAAGCCATCTTGGCTGTACCACCCAATTTATGACAAAGAGTTAATGAGCCTAAATATGGCTCACCAAACTGTTTGACATGAGTACCTGTCACTCATCAAGATTTGCTGAAAATACTGAGTGAATGAGAAAGGCTCATGAAGATTTTTTTTCTAATCCTAGAATCACAGTTAGTAACTTTAAGCAGTGTGCACATTAATTGATCAGATTAATTGCTAAAATAACTACGTAGTTAAAATGGCAGCTCAAGTGATTAATTCCTTGCTGATTACAAATTGATATAAATTGGTGGGATTAATTTAGAATTAATCTCTTTAAATGGCTTGTACTAACAGCATTAAATAGCCATGCTGTTGAATAGAATTGAAGTCTGTATGTTTGTAGCGAGTAACTTCTCCAGAGCTTGTTTCCTTATGAGCAGCTGTGGATAAACCAACTACCTTGCCTTTCTCTGGGAAGATGGTGGTAACTTCCTGAAATAATGAATGTCCATGTTATAGAGGCTCTAATCATTCTTACTGAATTATCACCCCTAGATAGCTCCATTCATTCACTATCCATTCTGCTAATTGATTCTGGATCAACTGCCTTACCTCCCACTCTCTCAGTGAAGCCTCAGATCAAGCTTGCACAGGTGAATAAAGATAAGATATCTTTATTAGTCACATGTACATTGAAACACACAGTAAAATGCATCTTTTGCGTTGAGTGTTCTGGTGGCAGCCCGCAAGTGTCACCACGCTTCCAGCGCCAACACAGCATGCCCACAACTTCCTAAACCGTACGTTTTTGGAATGTTGGAGGAAACCGGAGCACCCCGAGGAAACCCACGCAGACACGGGGAGAACGTACAAACTCCATACAGACAGTGGCTGGAATTGAACCCGGGTCGCTGGCGCTGTAATAGCGTTATGCTAACCACTACACTACCGTACCTGCTCCTCTGGAGGAGATAGAATTAGGGTAAAGGGTAAGAGATTCAGAGGGGAACTTTTGCACACAGAGGGTGGTGAGTATCTGGAACACACTGCCGGAGAGAGTAGTGGAAGCAGAGTCACTGACAACGTTTAAGTGTACAAAGGAGCACTTAAATTGCCAAGACATCAGAGGCTATGGGCCAAGTGTTGGAAGATGGGATTAATACGAATGGTGCCCACTGGTCGGCATGGTGGGCTGAATGGCCTGTCTCCCTGCTGATGTATAATCTTGATACAAGCTTTGTCTCTGTCAGATGTACACTTCCTGATCTTGAATATGGTGCAGCTCTAGCAATGATCAAGAAGCTCAACATGCCCAAAGCAGCCAGATTGATTGGCACCCAATATATTACCCTATGCATTCACTCCTGCATCAGCTGCGCACCCTGGCTTATAGTCTGTGCCGTCTAAAAGTGGACTAACGCAAAAATGCTAAAGCTCTTTTCACAACATCTGCCAAACCTGGAATCCAAGGGCAGCAGATGCTTGGGAAAATCATATACCACGACTTGACATTGCTATTCTCTCCTCGTTGCTAGGGCTAAATCGTGGGACTCCTCTTCAGACTGTATTGTGGGAAGTGGGAATTCTGTTGTCAGTTGGATGGCAGCAGTTCAGGAAGGCTGCTCACTCCGATCTCAAGGGAAATTAGGGATGGGCTGTAGATGTTGGTCTTGCTAGTGACACCCACAACTCTATAAATGGGTGAACATAACCTGGCCAGATACACAATTTCTACACCTAACAAAAATAAAGCAGAAAGAAAAAGTATGCAAGGAGCTAGTACTAAATGATGAAGAGATGAAGACTCGGGAATTTAATGTCAAAAAACATTCTTTTATTGATCAGCCTGACTGCACCATGCAGGAAAAATTCAGTCTTGTGTCAATCATGTCACACAGTTTGGTTGTGCCAACTGTGCACTAACATGTAATTGTCTCTTTACATTTTTATTCTCAACCCTGACCCCCTTCTCCTCTTATCTTTGTACTTTTAGGGCAAGGATCCAACTTAAGGTCTGAGATTCACTTTTAGATGAGTTGCCTTCAAGGATTTGATGTTTTTCTCTGTAGCACCAGCTACTGGGACAATCTCAAGATCCCCAGAAAGCCTTTAATGAAGTCATTGGTGATACTTGGTCAGTGTGATCTCTGGCTAGAGGGGAGGAGGGATTTCCAGAGTGTTTTCCTCTACTTTTGCTCCTCATTGAATAACTGTGTGTTGGGAAAAGAAGCGTTTAGTTACTGCGTGTCACTGATGCAGGGTTTTGACCCAAAACATCAACAATTCACTGCTCAACCCGCTGAGTTCCTCTAGCAGATTGCTTGTTGCTCAAGTGTTTAGATACAATGCTCCAGCCATCTCAAGTGTGGGCCAGGCTTACTAACCTTTTTCTGCTACCCTGCTCCTTGGACTGCAGGAACTCTGAGGACTGAGTGATGAAATGTGGGGTGATAGCACAGTGGTTGAGTTACTAAACTTACATCCAGATGTCCAGACTATTGATCAGGATCAGAATCAGGTTTATTATCACTGACTGTGACTGATTTGTGACAGCAGTACATTGCAAAGACACGAAATTACTCTAAATGACAAAATAAATAAATAGTGCAAAAAAAAAAGGAATAACGAGGTAGTGTTCATGGACCATTCAGAAATCTGATGGTGGAGGGGGAGAAGCTGTTTCTAAATTGTTGAGTGTAGGTCTTCAGGCTCCTGTACCTTCCCCACCCCCCGATGGTAGTAATGAGAAGGGGGCATCCCGGATGGTTGGGGTCCTTAATGATGGATGCCGCCTTCTTGAGGAACTGCCTCTTGAAGATGTCTTTGATGGTGGGGAGAGTTGTGCCCATGATGGAGCTGGCTGAGTCTACAAGCCTCAATGCGGTGCATTGGAGCCTTCATGCCAGTCGGTGATGCAACCAGTCAGAATGCTCTTCACCGTACATCTACAGAAATTTACAAATCTCCTCAAATTCCTAATGAAGTAGAGCCGCTAGCATGCTTTCTTCATGATTGCATCAATGTGTTGGGCCCAGGATAGATCCTCTGGGATGTTAATGCCCAGGAACTTGAAGCTGCTCACCCTTTCCACCACTGACCCCTCAATGAGAACTGGTGTGTGTTCTTCTGACTTCCCCTTTCTGAAGTCCACAATCAATTCCTTGGCCTTGCTGATGTTGAGTGCGAGGTTGTTGTTGTAACACCACTCAACCAACTGATCTACCTCACTCCTGTACGCCTCCTCATTGCCATTTGTGTTTCTACCAACAAAAGTAGTGTCATCGGTGAACTTATAGACGGTGTTTGAGCTGTGCTTAGCCACACAGTGTAGAGAGTGTGGAGCAGTGGGCTAAGCACATCCTTGAGGTGTGCCTTTGTTGACTGTCAGCGAGGAGGACATGTTGTTACCGAGGCGTTTGAATCTGTTACGAACCAGCAACAAAAGAAACACACTGAGTCATGATTCAGTGTTAAAAGCTACTTTATTAATAGCTACTTTTGATAATAAGAAAAATATAAGTAAAATTGTTAGAATGTTAGAAGTAAAAATGTTAAACCTTAAACATTAACCCCAAAACTAAACTCGTAGTGTGTGTGTGGCAAATTCCTAAGGAATGGTTCTTAAAGTTCTAGTCAACAAGCCGTAAGGTGAAACATGAGCAAAGGCTTCTTCAACAACCACCGTTGACTGAAGACAAAACGTAGATGTAGAGAGAAAATAGAGAGTAATTACGAAATCCAAATGGTCCTCTTTGGAACCCAAATGATACCTCAGTGTTTACTCAGCAGTGACCACTCCACCGCATCTGCCTCACCCCAAAAGGCTCTCGAATTGTGGCCGTCCACACAAATACTTGTTTCCTTCTACAGGTCAACAACAAAGTGAACACCACTGCTTTGTTCCAAAGTATCTGCCACCCTGAAAAGCATCCGAAACGTGGCTGTCCACACAAATACCTGTTTCCCTCCACAGGTTAACGACAAAGTGGACTCCACCGGATTACTCCAAAACTCCGTACGTGGATTGTAGTGATAGACACGGTTACTGTTTATCATCCATTGATAGAGAAACTAGCAGGCTGGTGTCTCTCACTCTCTTCTCCCTCTCTCTCTCCTCTGACTGACTTCTTCAACAACGTCCTTTATCTTCTGTTGACGTAAGCACGCCACACACACACACACACACTGCCCTATCTTAAAGGGACGTTCACCAATAGTAACCTAGTCCATAACAGAATTTCACCATGGAAACTAGCGAACTTAGATCTAAATTAATCTAGATTGTGGAGTGGAAGGAAAGCCAGCATCAGTGACAGTCATCCTCAGATTCTTATAAAAAGCCATCAAGAAAGAGAACATGCCATTGTAACCCAGGCAGATAGCAACATGGTTGACTCTCAACAGCCATTAATTGCCAAGGAAGCCCCTTGGTTTAAAGGGTTGTTTTCTTTGGAGCATCGGAGGCTGAGGACACACCTGATAGAAGTTTATATAATTATGAAAGGCAAAGATAGGGTAGACAGTCAGGGTCTTTTTCCCAGGATAGAAATGTCAAATATTAGAGGACATGCATTTAAGGTGAGAGAGAAAAGTATACGGGAGATGTGAGTGGCAAGTTTTTTTACACACAGAGTGATAGATGCCTGGGTGGCTGCCAGGGATGGTGGTGGAAGCAGATACGATAGTGGCTTTTAAGAGGCGTATAGAAAGACACGTGGATATACAGGGAATGGAGGGATATGGATTACGTGCAGGCAGAAGAGATTTAATTTAATTTGGCTTCATGTTTGGTACAGACATTGTAGGCAAAAGGGCCTGTTCCTGTGCTGTACTGTTTTATGTTCAATATTCTTTGAAAGTTAGGTATTGGCTATAAATCCAGTGGTACAAGCATCACAACACTCCCATCATGAAAGTATAAACAGTAAGCTGCAATAGCCTTGACTTTTTTGAAACTGGCATTAATGCCATGAGACAGTATCTGGAAAATTATGAGTTCAACACACCACAGGGCGAGGTGCAGATTCAGTAATTAAAATGTGGTTCGACTGACAAACATGATATAATCTGTTATTAGAAAATAATACCTGCTATTGCGTCTTAGGCAAGGAGCGGAAGGACTTGTTCTTCCATTTTGTGCACTTGACCATCTTTTCGTGTGTAGAAACTATTTTCTTGTCTTGTTGGAGACTTAGAAGACTTTCAAATTTTCTATAAGCTGCATTCATTTTCCATTGACGTCTTTAACCCGCTTGCTGTATCCTTAAAATAGTACTGCCGTTATTTACTAACACATGGTTAAATAGCCTTTGGCATCCTTTATGCCAGGCTGCCACAGTAATAGTCTGTCAAATAATGATTCAACAACTTGATTGTTGCAAATTGCAGAAATCTGTTACTAGTCGGTCAAACCATTTAATGAAATCTCTGTGGAAATGTTCTAATTATTTACAGTGGCAGGCTATATTTTACTGCAGTTTAGTATGACTTGTTTCCTGTTTCTTATAGACTGTCTCTTGTACATTATAGCAAAGTTAAGTGTGTAAAAAAAAAGGAAGCCCATAAATGTCGGTAAGCTTTGTTTTCAAAACTGTTTTCAATGAAGTCTGCTCCAGGGACAGGGATGTAACAAATGCATTAATTTGTTGGAATGAAATTTATTTTTCTGTTGCTTAATCAAAGGAGTTTATTATAGGTAAATCAAGGCCTTTATAAAACAATGAACAAAATAGTTTCATGGGAATGTGGAAATCATTTGTTGTTAATGTCACATCACATAATTACATGGATTTTACATCTAAGGTGTTCTACATTTGTTCTTGTCATGCCCAGGAGAGTATATCTTGCATTCACTGCTTGCATTATGCATTCTTTGATCAGATTTATCACACATCAGAGTTGTTATTCTCCAAGATGCTGTTTCCCAACCAGATATGATTCAATTCTCCAAATGTGTCATTGTGATGTTATCATTTTCAAGAGTGGCCGTGTTAGACTCGATCTTGGTGTCGGCATTGGGCCTACATGAAGGTCGGACTCGCCCCTCTTCCATGCCTTTGTCTCCTTCAGATTCAATCAACCGATCACACTTCCAGCATGCCTTTCACTTTCCAGGTACACATCCAAAACTCTGCTCTCTGTATTCTAAGCTGATGTCTCGTCCATCCACCAGCCGTGTGTTCTGGTGTCTCGTCCACCCATCGCTATGTGTCCAGGAGTCTCATCCACCCACCAGCCATGTGTCCTGGTGCCTTGTCCACCCATCGCAGTGTATCCTGGTGTCTTGTCCGCCCACCAGCTGTGTGTCCTGGTGTCTCACCTCCTCCACCCACCAGCCGTGTGTCCTGGTGTCTCACCTCGTCCACCCTGCAGCCGTGTGACCTGGTGTCTCGTCCACCCACCAGCAGTGTGTCCTGGTACCTCACCTCATCTACCCACCAGCTGTGTGTCCTGGTATCTCGTCCACCCACCAGCTGTGTGTCTTGGTTTGTCACCTTGTCTACCCACCAGCCCTGTGTCCTGGTGTCTCGTCCACCCATCAGCCGTGTGTCCTGGTGTCTCACCTCGTCCACTCACCACCGTGTGTTCTGGTGTCTGGTCCACCCACCAGCCGTGTGTCCTGGTGTCTCAGCTCGGCCACCCACCAGCTGTGTGTCCTGGTGTCTCATCTCGTCCACCCACCAGCCGTGTGTCCAGGTGTCTCGTCTACCCACCAGCCGTGTGTCCTGGTGTCTCGTCCACCCATCGCCGTGTGTCCTGGTGTCCAACCTCGTCCACCCTGCAACCGTGTGACCTGGTGTCTCGTCCACCCACCAGCAGTGTGTCCTAGTATCTCACCTCGTCTACCCACCAGCCCTGTGCCCTGGTGTCTCGTCCACCCACCAGCTGTGTGTCCTGGTTTGTCACCTCGTTTACCCACCAGCCCCTGTGTCCTGGTGTCTCATCCACCCATCAGCTTGTGTGTCCTGGTGTCTCACCTCGTCCACCCACCACCGTGTGTTCTGGTGTCTCACCTCGTCCACTCACCACCGTGTGTTCTGGTGTCTGGTCCACCCACCAGCCGTGTGTCCTGGTGTCTCACCTCGTCCACCCACCAGCCGTGTGTCCTGGGGTCTCGTCCACCCTCCAGCCGTGTGTCCTGGGGTCTCGTCCACCCTCCAGCCGTGTGTCCTGGGGTCTCGTCCACCCTCCAGCCGTGTGTCCTGGGGTCTCGTCCACCCACCAGCCGTGTGTCCTGGGGTCTCGTCCACCCACCAGCCGTGTGTCCTGGGGTCTCGTCCACCCACCAGCCGTGTGTCCTGGGGTCTCGTCCACCCATCGCCGTGTGTCCTGGTGTCTCGTCCACCCATCGCCGTGTGTCCTGGTGCCTCGTCTACCCACCAGCCGTGTGTCCTGGTGCCTCGTCTCGTTCACACCACCAGCCGTGTGTCCTGGTGTCTCGTCTCGTCCACACCACCAGCCGTGTGTCCTGGTGTCTCGTCTCGTCCACACCACCAGCCGTGTGTCCTGGTGTCTCGTCTCGTCCACCCACCAGCCGTGTGTCCTGGTGTCTCACCTCGTCCAGCCACCACCCGTGTGTCCTGGTGCGTTGTCCACCCATCACTGTGTATCCTGGTGCCTTGTCCACCCATCGCCTTGTGTCCTGGAGTCTCGTCCACCCACCAGCCATGTGTCCTGGTATCTCGTCCACCTACCAGCCATGCGTCCTGGTGTCTCATCTCGTCCACCCACCACCCGTGTGTCCTGGTGCGTCGTCCACCCATCACCGTGTATCTTGGTGCCTTGTCCACCCATCGCCTTGTGTCTTGGAGTCTTGTCCACCCACCAGCCGTGTGTCCTGGTGCCTCGCCCACCCACCAGCCATGTGTCCTGGTGTCTCACCTCATCCACCCCTCAGCCATCTGCTCCGGTCAAGAGAAACCTCAATTCAAAACTTTTCATCATGGTCACGTCCCTTTATGGCCTCAGCTGTTCCACCCTCCCAGATCCCTGCACTCCTCCAATTCTGGCCTGTGCATTTTCAGCACAGCAACATTGGAAGCAGTGCCTTCAGCTGTCCGAGCTCCTAGTTCTGGAATTCTCTACCTACTTCAGCTCATCAGAAGCTCTGCTGCTGTCTGTTTTCTGGTTCTGGGGTAGGTGGGACCAGTACAAACTGGACGGTCTACACCTGGGCATCACTGGGATCAATGTCCTTGGGGGATTGTTTGCTCGTTCTTTTGGGGAGGCAGGGGGATGGGAATCCATGCAGAGAGACAAGAGGGAAGCAAAGTAGAGACCAGAGCATAAGTTAGAAAGGAGAAAAATAAGAGTGGAGCTCAGAAAAGTCAAATGCAAAGGATATAAAGGTTAGATTCTAAAAGAACAATGAGTGTAAGGGCACTTTATCTGAATGCCTGTAGTATTTGAAGCAAGATCAGTGAACTTGCGGCACAAATCAGTACAAAGGGGTATGATTTAGTGGCCATTGCAGAAATGTGGTTGCATGGTGGAAATGAGTGGGAATTAAATATCCAAGGGTATCAGGTAATACGGAAGGATAGGCAGGAAGGTAAGGGAGGTGGGGTAGCGCTCTTAATTAAGGATGAGATCAGGACGATAGTGAGAGATGATATAAGATCTAAGGAGCAGAATGTTGAGTCCATCCGGGTAGAGATTAGGAATAGTAAAGAGAAAAAAATCGTGGGTGGGAGTTGTCTACCAAATAATAACATTACAGTGGCACAAGAGGTAAACCAAGAAATATCTGATGCATGTAAGAATGGAACAGCAGTTGTCATGGGAGACTTTAACTTCCACATAGATTGGGTGAGTCAAGTTGGTTGAGGCAGCCTTGAGGAGGACTTCATAGAATGCATCTGTGATAGCTTTCTTGAACAGCATGTTAGTGAACCTACAAGGGAAAATGCAATCATAGATCTAGTCCTGTGCAATGAGACAGTTAAAATTAACGATCTTGTAGTTAGGGATCTTCTGAGAAAGAGTGATCATAGTATGACTGAATTTCTCAAATGGAGGGTGCAATAGTTCAATCTAAGATCAATGTATTATGCCTCAACAAGGGAGACTACAATGGGATGAAGGAGGATTTGGCTAGTGTAGGTGGGATATGTGGCTATATGGTGGGATATTTGAGGAACAGTGGAAGACTTCCAAAGAGATTTTTCGTGGTAATCAACAGAAGTATATTCCTGTTAAAAGCAAGGACAGTAAGGATGGGGAGAGCCTGCCTTGGATAACTAAGGAAATAAAAGAAGGCATCAAGCTGAAAGCTCATGCATACAAAGTCGCCAAGAATAGTGGGAAACTGGAAGATTGGGAAATCTTTAAAAAGCAACAAGGAACCACTAAGCAAGCAATAAGGAAAGGGAAGATAGATTATCAGAGTAAACTAGCACTAAATATAAAAAAAGACAGTAAAGGTTTCTATAATTATATAAAGCAGGAAAGGGTGGCTAAAGTGAACATGGGTCCCTTGATGGATGAGAAGGGGGAATTAATATTGGGTAATATGGAAGTGGCCGAGGCCTTGAACGACTATTTTGTGTCGGTCTTCACGGTGGAGGACACGTCTAACAATGCCATATAGAGATGTTATGGATGCGATGGGGTGTGTGGACCTCGATACAATTGCTGTCACTGAAGAGGTAGTGATGAGCAAACTAGTGGGCCCAAAGGTAGACAGGTCCCCTGGTCCTGATGGGATGCATCCCAGGGTACTGAAAGAAATGGCGGAAGTTATAGCAGAGGCGTTTGTGATAATTTACTAAAATTCTCTGGACTCTGGGCAGGTCCCGGTGGGTTGGATGACAGCGAATGTCACGCCACTGTTTAAAAAAAGGATTAGGCAAAAGGCAGGTAACTATAGGCCAGTTAGCTTAATGTCTGTAGTCGGGAAAATGTTTGAAGCTATCATTAAGGAAGAAATAGCAAGACATCTGGATAGAATTGGTTCCATCAGGCAGACGCAGCATGGATTCAGGATGGGCAGGTCCTGTTTGACAAACTTTCTGGAGTTCTTTGAGGATATAATGAGCGCAGTGGATAGAGGGGAACAGGTGGATGTTGCATACTTGCACTAACAGAAGGTGTTCGATAAGGTGCTGCATAAAAGACTTAACCATAAGATAAGGATGCATGGAGTTGGGAGTAATGTATTAGCATGGATAGAGGATTGGTTAACCAATAGAAGGCAGAGAGTTGGGATAAATGGGTGTTTCTCTGGTTGGCATTAAGTGGTGAGCTGGGTGCCGCAGGGGTCAGTGCTGGGCCCCCAACTGTTCACAATCTACATTAACGATTTGGAAGAGGGGACTGAGTGTAGCGTATCTAAGTTTGCTGATGACACTAAATTGAGTGGAAAAGCAAATTGTGCAGAGGATGTGGAGAGTCTGCAGAGATACAGATAGGTTAAGTGAGTGGGCAAGGGTCTGGCAGATGGAGTACAATGTTGGTAAATGTGAGGTCATCCACTTTGGAAGGAAAAGTAGAAGATCAGATTATTATTTAAATGGTGACAGATTGCGGCATGCTGTTGTGCAGAGGGACTTGGGAGTGCTTGTGAATGAATCACAAAAGGTTGGTTTGCAGGTGCAACAGGTTATCAAGAAGGCAAATGGAATGTTGGCCTTCATTGCTGGAGGGATTGAATTTAAGAGCAGGGAGGTTATGCTGCAACTGTACAGGATACTGGTGAGGCCGTACCTGGAGTACTGCATGCAGTTCTGGTCTCCTTACTTGGGGAAAGCTGTACTGGCAGGTGCAGAGGAGGTTCACTGGGTTGATTCTGGAGATGAGGGGGTTAACCTATGAGGAGAGATTGAGTCGCCTGGGACTATACTCACTGGAATTCAGAAGAATGAGGGAATCTTATAGAAACATATAAAAGTATGAAAAGGATAGATAAGATCGAGGCAAGAAGGTTGTTTCCACTGGTAGATGAGAATAGAACTAGGGGACATAGCCTCAAGATTTGAAGAATGGGTTTAGGATGGAGATGAGGAGAAACTGCTTTTCCCAGAGAGGAGTGAATCTGTGGAATTCTCTGTCCAGGGAAGCAGTAAAGGCTACCTCATTAAATATATTTAAGACACAGTTAGATAGCTTTTTGCATAGTAGAGGAATTAAGGGTTATGGGTAAAAGGCAGGTAGGTGGATCTGAGTCCATGGCCAGAGCAGCCATGATTTTATTGAATGGCGGAGCAGGCTCGACAGGCTCCTATTATGTTCTCTGCTTATAACCACACAGAAAGAGACAACAGGTCCATGTGGGCTCATTGGAGCAATCTCATTCCCTTGCTTTGACTGGTGAGGGGGGAAAGTTTAAAGGAGATGTGTGGGGGCAAGATTTTTACCACTCAGAGTGGTAGGTGCCTGGAACGGGCTGCCAGGCGTAGCGGTGGAAGCAGATACGATAGTGGTGTTTAAGAGGCTTTTAGGTAGACACATGAATATGCAGAGAGGGATATGGATTATATGCAGGCAGAAAGGATTAGTTTAGTTTTGCATTGTGTTCGGTGCAAACATCATGGGCTGACAGGTCTGTTCCTGTGCTGTACTATTCTATGTTCTATGTCTAACTGCAAGCACAAAATAGATGGTGGGCGAAAAGAGCACAGGAGGCCCAGAAACTCTCAGATAGCCATGACATGGACATTTTCTGCAAACTAGCAAGGCACAAACATCCAACACCCCATTCATGGAGGGACAAGAACTTATGAAGGACAGAGAGGCCAGTGCCTGATGGAAGGAAGGCCTTGAAGATCTCTTTGACCATGATCCTGTGATTAACATGAATGTGTTTGACTCCATCCAGTAGCAAATTATCCCTCTATCCTTGCCACTCCCCAGACTGACGAGAAGCCAAAAAGCCTTTACATAAAAACCAGCAAGGCATCTGGAACTAATGTCATCCCAGCCAAATTTCTAAACCATAACACTGAGGAACTTCAATCATAAATTCAAAATCTCCTCGTTCAAATCTGGGAAGAGGAGGATACACCAGGGAATCCCAGAGATGCTATAATTGTGATCATCTTCAAGAAAGGAGACAAGTCTGACTGTGGTAACTACAGAGGGATCTCCCTGCTGTCTCCCAGTGGCCGGAGTAGTGCTCCCTAAACCTCTGTGTGAACTTTGTCCATCTAGAGGCACAGTGGGCATCATCTTCACCATGCGGCGACTCCAAGGGACTGCAGGAAGTAGCACCAATTCATGGCCTTTATTGATCTCACTGAAACCTCCAACTCCATTTATCTAGGGACAGGGGAGCACCCTCTTCAAGTGTGAGTGCTCGCAGAAGTTTCTAATGAGATTGCATGAGGGCATGCACACTGTGGCCCTAACAACAGAGCCAATCTCAGTGCAGGCTGGTGTCGAGCAAGGCTGTGATGCTGCCCTAACAATTTGCTCAGTCCCTCTTGCCACAAAGCTGCACCTTACCTCTCCACAAGCTTCCCACTGGAGTGGAACCAATTTACAGGTGTAAGGGGAAACCATTCAGCCTACTTCATCTCCAGATGCAAGTTCGCTGCAGCCTCGGTTGCCGAGCTGCAGTGTGCAGGCACACCTGTGCATTCAGAAGCCGAGCGCCATTCACTTAAGGATGGGCCTTGCATCTGCCAATCGGCCCCGCCGTACGTCACTGCCCTTGTAAACTAAAGGTCCACAGCGAGAGCCTGACAAACGTGAATCACTTCCCATATCTTGGAAACCAACTCTTAGTGAAGATAAACATCAAAAATGAAATTCAAAGTCAGAGTCATTGTCATACGCAGAAGTACATGTATGTGCAGGTGCAATGAAAAACTTACTTGCAGCGGCCTCACAGACACATAGCATCATATAAGCAGCATTCACAAGAAAACATAAATTAAGCATAAATTATACACAATTTTTACAAAAAAGAACACACAGAACAAAAAAATAGTCAATTTTAGTGCAAAGTGATCAAAGTGGTCATTGTGTTGCTAGACTGTAGTGATTAGGGTTGTTCTGGTTGGTTCAAGAACCGAATGGTTAAGCGAAGTAGCTTTCTTGAACCAGGAGGTGTGGGACTTTGGACATCTGTATCTTCTGCCAAGTGGTAGCTGCGAGAAGATGGCATGGCCTGGATGGTGGGGATCTTTGATGATGGACGTGACCAACGCCATCACCATCACCTTCAGTGTTCCAGGATGCCTTTGGAATAAAAAGCTGTTTGAAGATCAAGAGCTCAAAACTGACACAAATTACAAGATCTACTGAGCAGTAGGGATCCCTGCCCTCCCATAAGCTCCTGAGACCTCAACCACCTACTGGAGGCACCTCAAGGCATTTCTGCAAAATCCTCCAAATCAACTGGCAGGATAAACAAACCCAGGCCAAAATCCCCAGCACGAAGGCCCTAATTACACTTGGTCAGTTCTATTAGTTCACATACCCAACACCAGACTCCTGAAATGGATAGTCTGTTCTGAGCTCTGTCATGGCAAGAGGTGGAGAGAGGAAAAGATTCAAAGATTTTCACAAAATCTCCTCAACATCTCTACTAGCTCAAAGTGGAGAAGGAGCATTCACAGAATCACTGAGACATACAGCATGGAAACAGTCCCTTCGGCCCAACTCGCCCATGCTGACCAAGATGCCCATCTAAGCTAGTCCTGTTTGCCTGCGTTTGGCCCATATCTCGCTAAACATTTCCTATTTGTGTACTTGTCCAAGTGTTTTTTAACACCGGCCGTCATGCACCCACTTACAATAATCCTACGCTAATCCCATCTTGTTCTCTCCACATTCCCCTCAATTTCCTCAGGTTCTACCACTCACTCACACATTAGCAGCAAACACCAGTGGCCAATCAACCTATCAACTGCACATTTTTGTGATGTGGGAAGAAACTGATTAGGTCACAGGGAGAACGTGCAAACTCCACACAGACAGCACTGAAGATTAGGATCTAACCGGGACCACTGAAGCTGTGAGGCATTAGGTTTACTGACTGCGCCACTCTGTTACCTTGAGAACCTTGAGACAGGAGTGCACTGAAGCGCAACATCAACAGTAGAAGGCATGCACCACCTCGCAACCTACCCACCCGCTTGCTTGGCCAAGCACTTCCTGTGGCAGTTTTCAGATACGTTGGCCTCATGAGTCACCTCAGAACCTGCAGGACTGGAGTGGAAGCACGTCAAGCTTCATCCCGAGGGACTACGTAAAAAGGAGTAAAAGAAGAGCTGACACCTTTATTAAGTCTGTATAGCCTGCTGGAGGAACCCAGTGGGTTGAGCAGCATGTTGCTTGTGTGTTGCTCCATATTCCATCATCTGCAGACTGTTGTGTCTCCACCAACTCCGTACGTTCTGATTGACTTTGACATTTGGTCCAATCAGAATTCACATCCTATTAAATCCTTCCGTGGACCCCACTGGAATGGGTATTTTTGAAGTGAAAAGAAAGCAGTCCCCTGAACAATTATTTCAAGTGATTTTTTTTGTTTTCACTTTGTAGGAATTAGTCTGGGAAGATACACAGAAAGTCACTTGCAAATGGGTTTCCTGACTGACAGCACCCTGAAATCAGTGTGCTCTCCCAGGCAGTAAATGACATGGGATGACCCAGGATGCAAGGCGAAGAGCTTTTACATTCTCACCGTACTTAGTACAGCTGCTTTCGTTGCCTCATTGGAGCAGTGAGCTGCATAGTCACACCTCAGCATGAAGCCCATGTCAAAGAGTCATTCCTCATTACCTTTCACCATTGGCTGTGGTGTAGTACAATCTGCCAGGGGTCTCAGCTCAGCAAGTGTTACATTGCTTCCAGTTTCCAGCCTGGAGGTGTCTGTTATCAATTTGGAATAAATTGTTTACCCCTATGAAGATTACAAGGGGTCGCAGATTAATGGAGTGCTCTGGAAAAGTAATCAGCTGTTGGTGACCTCCACACAGTATGGCTAGAGAACTAAAGTATTTGCAAAGATGCTAATTGCCTGAACGGGCTTGGAAAACCTTCTAGAGGGTACATTATAGATATTGGGTAAAGTTTTGCATTTAGTGGTTGTTAGTATTAGAAGCAGCAGCAATATAAAATTAACTTTAATTTTGCAGGTGATGTTGTGTTGATTTTATGCTGGGAAGATTTAGTGTGAACCATTATGTCACTGAGGTTGGCTCCAGATTCTTTCCCTCATTCTACTTTGTTAGAATATTATTGTCTCCTGATTCAAAGCCCGTAATTTCACACTCTGACAAAGCTGCATGCCCTGACCATTAAGAGCAGGCCCTGCATTATACAGAACAGGACTCCGGAAGGAAGTCGTGGGAGGTGATTTCAATGCCGTTCATTAGAGATATTCTGGGGAAACTTCTGAAGATTAGGAAATAAATTGTAACTGAGCAATTTTGGAAGAGGGTTTAAATGCAGAGGTGATTTAGTTGAAGATTCTCTTCACAGGTGTGGAAGATATTTAGATATTTTAGATATTTATTTAGTAGTCACATGTACATTGAAACACACAGTAAAATGCGTCTTTTTGCGGTACTGAGAATGTGCTGGGGGCAGCTCGCAAGTGTTGCCACTCTTCCGGTGCCAACATAGCATGCCCACAGCTCCTAACCTGTACGTCTTTGGAATGTGGGAGGAAACTGGAGCACCCAGTGGAAACCCACGCAGTCACAGGGAGAACATACAAACTCCCTACAGATGATTGGCACATAGTTGGTTATATCTATTTATTCAACTGTATCAGAAACCCTCACTCTCCAATTCCAAGGCGACAAATGATATTTTTCCTATTTAAAACCAGATTAGGGAGTGGCCAAATGCCAGCTGCAATCACAAACTGGAACCGTGTTCATGTGGGAGATGTTGAAAGTACTTGATGAGTAAATAGGGCTGGTAAGTTTAAGTTGCAGCAAGCTGGGCATGAATTCCGTACATCTGCCCATATTGGCTCTGTGAAACCACCCAGTTTCAGCATGTTGTTCAGAGACAAGAGTCTGCCATTCCTGCCTCCTCTAATCCCACACATAGTTTACCCTCTCTGCCTTACACGTCACATGAAGTATCTTTCTTCAGTCTGTGATCACAGACGGCCCTTCCCTTTCTCTCCAAAAGTGTAATGAAAGGTACTTCCCTTGGTATCTGGTTTTCAGGTTTGTGACAGTGAGTTATCCACTGGATTTTTACTGCCCTTTCTTCAGGTCAGTTGACAGTGTCAAGAACAACAAGCAAAATGCTAGAGGAACTCAGCAGGTCAGGCAGCATCTATGGAGAGAAATGGACAGTCGAGGTTTCAGATCGAGACCCTTCATCTGGATTAAAAGATAGAGGGGATGGGAAGGTATCGACCTGAAGCATTGACTGTCCATTTCCCTCCATAGACGCTGCCTGACCTGCTGAGTTCCTCCAGCGTTTTATGTGTTGCTCCAGATTCCAGCATCTGCAGTCTCTTGTGTCTCTACAATTAAAGACCGTTGAGTTGTGATGCTTGGCATTAGCCTACCACCTGAAGCTAATCGAAAGAGAAATTGTGTTCATAATATGCAGAGGAAATGAAGCCTAGAGACTGAGATTGTAATGAATGCACTGCAGGTAATGCTGGGTACAACAGGCATAAGTCACATTCCTTGTCTGTGTGTGCAGTAGATCCAGATTCAGTTTATTGTCACATACACTAGGGTGCAGTGAGATTTCTTTCTCGCATGAAGCTCACAGAGTAAACAGTATTCATGGTAATAATAAATACAGTGATGAGCAAAACACCAAAATGGTGCAAAGAAAATAGTGCAATTTGAAGTAGTGGTAAAGGAAATGCTAGAGTGATAATAACAGAAATAACTGAGAGAGGTAGAATTAAGATCCAAGAATGTGGAGGCACCACTGGGAAAGGGATGTGAAAGAGCTGATTGGTTCAGAAGTCTGATAGCAGTGGAGAAGAAGCTGTTCTTGGGTCAGGTCATTTGGGCGTTCAAGCTCCTGTATCTTCTCCCGTAAGGTCGAAGAGAGAAAAGGGAATGGCCAATACCTGATAGACTCCACACTGCTCGATTCTCACTCTGCAGCAGACTCAGCCAGCAGAAAAACTTCACTTGGATTTCAAAGCAAACATGAATGAAAGGGAGCTGCACTTGAAGGAAGTTCCAGTGTGCTGTTTAGACTCTCTCCCACATGCTTGCAAAAGCAATAAAGAAAGAACTAACTGATAGCCCATGTTGTGACAACATAGATCGAACCATGATTTGTGTTTTGCATTTGTAAGCTGTGCATTTGAGCTGCTTTCCAGATGTACCTTTCCTCAATGGCCTGGGCATTATTAACAACTGGAATCTTGTCTGGGAATTGTCCACAGAGCACAGCTAAGAAATGTGAAACCACATTTTATGTGTGCCTGATTCTATTTGATGTTGTTGCAACAAGGGCATCCATCACTTAATTTAGTAAATTATTTTTGAGACGTGTAACACCATAGGGAATGTGGGAATAGCTTTGTGGTGTATCATTGACTCTCATGTCCCTTTGAGTCCACATTTAGATATTAAAACAATTCAAGCATTAGTTGACTTCTGCTAGAATACCCCAGTCCGGTATCTTCACTGGATACAAAGAGGATATCATTGTACTAGTGAGGTAGTCACCAGGGCTGGAAAAATTATGTGCTTTGTAGTGTGGGTGGGAAGGACCTATTTCTTTTAACCAAAGACCATAGATTTAAAGGAATTAGTAGAAGGATCACAGGAGGGTTGAGAAGATTTTCTTTTCACCCAAGGCGTGATCTGGGCCTGAGAAGGTGGTTATTGCAGGAACCCTCTGTGCATTTAAAAAGTACTTGTGTGAACGCTTGATGTGCTGTAAACTGCAAGGTTATGGGCCGAGAGTTGGTTCGTGGGATCAGTGTGGACAACTGTTGGTCAGCTGGGTGGGGCCTGCCTTCTGTGTCATATTTCTATGATATTTCGTGATTAAAATCAGACCCCCAGATATATTTCCTTGGATAATTTGAGTGCCCGAAATAAGAGAACCATCTAGCCTTGTAATCCAACCTCTAATCCCTTCAATTCTCAGCCGTAACTTAATTTTGAATAACCCAAGTGTTTTTCTAAGATAAAAGGACATGTCTTATGCAATACCTTTCACAACCTCAGGACCACAAGTCAGTTGCTGTTGTAATTGAAGAAATGCAGAAGCCAAGTTGTCCGTAGCAAGCTCCCATGAGCAGCAAGGTGATAAATAATCTGTGTTAGGGATGCTGAGTGAAGAGCAAGTATTGCCCAGGACACTGGAGCTAACTCCTCTTTGAACACATGTGACCTCTGAGGACAGATAAAGCTTCAGTTCGTCTCATCCAGAAGACTGATTTAACCTTTATTACTTTGCCTGGAAGACTACTTCATGATTTCATCACTCAGTATGCAGAAGTGACCTAATTCCTGCCAAGCCAAATACTTGCACAGAACGTTGTTGTCATTTTTTAAGTGCTCCCTAAGCCAGATGTGCTGTTTTTAATTCTCGAATTTGGGAAAAGTATTGGAACAAAGCCAAGGTGTTCCCACATGCTCCCAACCTCAAATGAATTCCATCTGGTTACTGGCATCAATAAAGGGCTTTCATTGCGATAGCTAATTATGCCGTATTGCTTGTAAGGTATTTGCCAGTGGAGCGCTTTTGGAGAGCATTGTATTTTGGAGAATTGTCCAATTTGCAGTCAAGCTGAAGCCTGGAACGTTAGGAACGTTAAGCAGCACCTCATCGGATGATTGTTAAAGATCCAATGACCCTCCTGGAAGGAGAGCCATGAGTTCCCTCCTGGTTCCCATCAACCAACATAAATTTGATTGTTCAGCCTGTTGGTGGTGAGGATCATAAAGAGAGAAGGAGGGAGAGAGAGTAGAGAGAAAAAGAGTAAGAAGGAAAAAAAGAACATTAAATGCATGAAGTACCTTTCATACCTTGATCAGGAAAACCTAAAATGAAGTACTTTTGAAGTGTGCAAATATTGTAATATAAGACATACTGCACCTAATTTGCACACATCAAACTCCCACAAATACTCTGATAATGAACAGAGTTGATTGAAGGACAAATATTACCAAGGGTACCAGGGTGAATCTCCTGCTTTTTGAAAATAGTGCCGCATGATCTTTAACATCCACCTGTTTTTCATCCAAGAAACAGCACTTCCAACTCACTTATATGCTGGAATATCAGTCAAGATATGTATACTTGAATTGTTGGGTGGGGACTTGAACACACAACCATCCAACTTGGGGATGAAAATGCTTCTCAGAGCCACAGATGACGTGCAGAGGGTGGCTACAACATTTGTGCAAATTGAAGCTTTAGGAACTGAACAGTGAGAAATTACTCAGAGAAGTTTATACAGGCTAGTGCTCCTCATCCCCAAAGTGAAGGTTCAGTTGTGGTGCACAATATACCACCTGTCTGCCTCACACTTTCTAGTCAAGCCCCATGTCTTCCTCAATGAATGACTATGCCTGCACAGTCCAGCAGGTGTCACTGGCTAGCAAGAAAGGAAGTTTTGTCTTCCACACCAGTGACCAGTTCATTTGTAGAGCACATACACTGCTTCCATTGGGAGTATTTAAACTCATTTAAATGGGATTGAATGTCGGGTTTTCTATTCCATGTGTACAGATTCAGGTGTGATTGCAATGCATACTGTTTTCACTGTGCTTGCCCCAGTTTTTTGTGCTTGGCCCTGTAGAGTTAGTCATAGAGCCATACAGCAGGGAAACAGGTCCTTTAGCTCACTGAGTCTGCACCTACATCTACTCTACTCTGCATCTACTCTAATCCTACACTAATCCATTTCTTATCTCCCTGCATTCTCTTCCCCCCTCCCCCAGATTCTACCAATCACCCACACATTAGGGGCGGATTAGAGTGGCCAATTAGCCCACCAACCCACACGTCTTTGGGATGTGGGAGGAAACCAGAGCACCAGAGGGAAACCCACACAGTCACAGGGAGGGCATGCAAACTCCATGCAGACAGCACTGGAGGTCATGATTGAACCCGGGTCATTGGAGCTGTGAGGCAATGGCTCTACCAACTGTGCCACCGTGTCTCCAACTTGTATGATATCATGCAGTAGGGCAAGGAACTGAAATGCAGCCACACTCTGATTAATGATTGAGTCAGTTTAGTTTCCATCCAGTTACAAAGGAATGTTCTTGTATTAATAGTTTTCCTGTGCCCAACTGGTTTGATTATCATTATTAATGAAAAAGAAATCAGCCCATCAGAAAAAAATGCTTCATGACTCTCGGATAAGAACGCAATGAAAATGCAAATGGTAAGGGAGGAATTAGAATCAGCTTTGCATTAAGCATCAATGTTTAATTTTTGTAACTTGGGTTCAAACTTGATCTAGACCAAAGGATAATAAACACAGAAAGTGCTGGAAATATTCTGTGGGCAGGAAGCATCTGTGGAGAGAAAAAAATGGAGCCAGCGTTTCAAGCTGATGATCTTTTGTCAAAACCAGACTGATGAACAATGGGATGAAGGATTGCAATGCTGGTGGAGGTCATCTGTGAAATGGGTTGGTGCAGTAAAACAGAGAGAGTTGACTGAGACATTATAACAACATTTAAAAGACACTTGGATAAGTACATGGATAGAAATGGTTTAGAGGGATATGGGCCAAATGCAGGCTGTTGGTATTGGTTTATTATTGTCACTTGTACCGAGGTCTTGTCTTGCATACCGATCGTACAGATCAATTCATTACACAGTGCATTGAGGGAGTACAGGATAAAAACAATATCAGAATACAGAGTAAAGTGTCACAGCTACAGGGAAGTGCATTGAAGGTAGACAATAAGGTGCAAGGCCATAACAAGGTAGATTGTGAGGTCAAGAGTCCATCTCATTGTATAAATTCAATAATCACATTGGGATAGAAGCTGTCCTTGAGTCTGGTGGTATGTGCCCTGTTACGGACTTGGTGAATGTCCCTTTAAGATAGAGTTAGTAGTGTGTGTGTGTGTGTGTGTGTGTGTGTGTGTGTGTGTGGCGTGCTTACGTCAACAGAAGATAAAGGACGTAATGACGTTGTCGAAGGGGGCAGTCGAAGTCAGTCGAAGGGAGAGAGACACCGGCCTGCTAGTTTCTCTATTGATGAATGAGAAACAATAACTGTATCTGTCACTGCAATCCATGTATGGAAATTGGAAGTAATCCGGTGGAGTTCACTTTGTGGATGACCTGTAGAAGGAAACAGGTATTTGTGTGGACGACCACGAGTCAGATGCTTTTCAGGGTGAGGAAGTCACTACCGAGTGAACAGAGGTGTCGTTTGGGTTCCATCGTGGAACATTTGGATTTTGTGATTACTCTCTCTATGTTCTCTACATCTGTCTTATCTTCAGACAACGGTGGTTGTTGAAAAAGCCTTTGCTCACGTTACACCTTATGGCTTGCTGAACTGAACTTTAAGAACCATTCCTGGACTTGGAGTTTGGGACTTTGCCACACACACACACACGAAGAGTTTAGTTTTGGGGTTAATGTTCAAGGTTTAACATTTTTACTTCTAACGTACTAACATTTTTACTTTTATTTTTCTTATTATCATAAGTAGTGATTAATAAGATAGTTTTTAACACTGAATCATGACTCAGTGTGTTTCTTTTGTTGCTGGTTCGTAACAGCCCTCAGGCACGTTAATGGGACTTACTTAGATGGGTATCTTGGTCAGCATGGACGAGTTGGGTGGAGGGCCCTTTTCCGTGCTGTATTACTCTATGACTCGATGAGAGCTGGATACCTATGCTTGGTGCTGGGTCACATTCTTCAGCATGATCAGCCCAGTTAAACTGATATTTCCACAAAGCAGGAGGAAGTTGCTCATAGTAAGCTGGTGCAGTGGAGAAGAACGATAGCATTTCACTTTCCTCCAGTGATTGAAACAAGCCCATTTTATAGCTGCTCAGCAATTATTTTCCCGTGTTTTTAATTATCAGAGCAATAACCATTTACCCGAGAATCATGAAGCATTTTTTCTGATGGGCTGATTTCTTTTTCATTAATAATGATAATCAAACCACTTGGGCACAAGAAAACTATTAGTACAAGAACATTCCTCTGTAACTGAATGGGAACTGAACTGACTAAATCATTAATTAGATCAGATTAGGAGGGTGGCTGCAATGCATTCCCTTGCCCTACTGCGTAGGATCATTGTAATCCACAGGATATTTGGCCCATGGTGGCTATACAAGCCAGTGAATCCTATGTTCTTCTGCTGTTTCCCTGGAGCCCTGTAAGGTTTTCATTTAAAAAATGTGCCCAGTTCCCCATTGAAAGATACCATTAGATCAGCTCCTACCACCTGTCAGGCTGTGCAGTCAACACCACAATATCTTAGGACATAGAACAGCATAGCACAGGAACCGACCCTTCGGCTCACGATGTCCGCACTGAATGTCTAAGATAGTAGGTAGCGAAGATAGTAAGAAGGATGGACAGGTAGAAAGTCAGGATAATCTGCTGATCAATAGAGGTACAATAAAATCAATAGCAGATACCAGTCTAAACATACTATATTTAAATGCACGTAGCATCAGGAATAAAGTAGATGACCTAGTGGCACAACTACAGGTTAATAAATATGACATCGTTGCAATCACTGAGTCGTGGCTTCATGATGGATGTGATTGGGAACTGAATGTCAAGGGGTATACAGTATATAGGAAGGATAGGAGGGTAGGCAGAGGGGGAGGTGTGGCCATGATGGTTAGTAGCGATATAAAATCAATAGAAAGGAAGGACATTGGGTCAGAGGAGGTGGAATCCTTATGGGTGGAGCTGAGAAATAGCAAGGGTAAAAGAACAATAATAGCAGTCATATATAGGCCCCCGAACAGCAGGCAGGAAGTGGACCATAAGTTGCAGATTGAGATAGAAAAAGCATGTCAGAGTGACAATGTGAAGATAATTATGGGGGATTTTAACATGAAGGTGGACTGGGAAATGCAGCAAGGCGGTAGTACTCAGGAGAGTGAGTTTGTGGAATGTCTAAGGGATGTTTTTCTGGAGCAACTTATTGAGGAGCCCACCAGGGGATCGGCTGTTTTGGATTGGGTGCTGTGTAGTGAACCCGAGGTGATTAGGGAACTAAAGGTAAAGGAACCACTGGGAACAAGTGATCACAATATGATTGAGTTTAGTTTCAAGTTTGAGAAGGAGAAGCTGATAACTGGTGTATCGATATTTCAGTGGAATAAGGGAAATTACAAAGGTATGAGAGATGAGTTGGCCCAAATTGATTGGAGGAGTAAGTTAGCTGGAGGGACGGCAGAGGAAAAATGGAAGAAATTTCTACAGGAAATAAGGACAATGCAGGACAGATATATTCCAAGAAAAAAGAAGGTTTTGAATGGAAAAAAGGCACAGATGTGGATAACGAGGGAGGTGAAGGATAAAATAAAAGCAAAAGGGGCGGCGTACAAAGTAGCAAAAATTAGTGGGAAAACAGAAGATTGGAACGATTTTAAAAATCTGCAGAGAGAAACTAAGAAGGTCATTAGGAAAGCAAAGATGAGTTACGAAAGGAAGCTGGCGGACAACATTCGGAAGGATTCTAAGAGTTTTTTTAAATACATAAGGAATAAAAGAGAGACACGGGTTGACATAGGACCAATTGATAACGGTGCAGGAGGTATTATAATGGATGATAGTGAGATGGCAAGGGAATTGAATGAATATTTTGCATCGGTCTTCACCGTGGAGGACATAAGCAATGTGCCCATTAGTCAGGAGTCTCACGAATTGGAGCTGAGTTCAATTGAGATTAATAGGGAGAAGGTGCTTGGAAAACTAAAGGGGCTTAAGGCTGATAAGTCTCCCGGACCGGATGAGGTGCATCCCCGGGTTCTGAAGGAGGTGGCTGTGGAGATAGCGGAGGCGTTGGCGATTATTTTTCAGGAATCGATAGATTCTGGCATGGTTCCGGAGGACTGGAGGGTAGCGAATGTAGTTCCGTTATATAAGAAAGGTGGGAGGCAGCACAAAGGCAATTACAGACCTATTAGTCTGACGTCAGTGGTGGGAAAATTATTGGAGTCTATCCTCAAGGAGGAGGTTACCGAATACCTAGAGGCGCAAGGCAAGATAGGACCTAGTCAACATGGTTTTGTGAAGGGGAGGTCCTGTCTGACCAACCTATTGGAGTTTTTTGAAGAAATCACAGGTAGGGTGGATAAGGGAGAGGCGGTAGATGTTGTGTATTTAGACTTTCAAAAGGCCTTTGATAAGGTGCCTCACAAGAGACTGATTAATAAGATGAGAGGTCATGGAATTATGGGCAGGGTAGCAAAATGGGTGGAGAATTGGCTGGTTGGCAGGAAGCAAAGGGTGGAAATAAAAGGATCTCGTTCTGGTTGGTTACCGGTTACTAGTGGTGTGCCGCAAGGGTCGGTGTTGGGGCCTCTCCTTTTTACCTTGTACATCAATGATTTGGATGATGGAATAAATGGTTGTGTGGCTAAGTTTGCGGATGACACCAAGATAAGTGGAGGAGTAGGGAGCATAGAGGAAATAGAAAGAATGCAGAGGGACCTAGACAGTTTAGGAGAATGGGCAAGAAAATGGCAGATGAGATTCAATGTTGAGAAATGTGCAGTTGTACACTTTGGAAGTAGAAATAAGCGGGTAGATTATTATCTAGAAGGAGAGAAGATTGATAGTGCGGTAGTACAAAGGGACTTGGGGGTACTTATACAAGATACCTTAAAAGTTAACCACCAGGTTGGATCGGTGGTTAAGAAAGCGAATGCTATGTTGGCATTCATCTCGAGAGGTATAGTGTATAAAAGTAAGGAAGTGTTGATGAGGCTCTACGGGGCGCTAGTGAGGCCTCATTTGGAATACTGTGCGCAGTTTTGGGCCCCGCATCTTAGGAAGGATGTGCTGACGTTGGAGAGGGTTCAGAGGAGATTTACGAGAATGATTCCAGGAATGAAAGGGCTTAAGTACGATGAGCGTTTGTCGGCTCTTGGACTGTACTCGCTGGAGTACAGAAGGATGAGAGGGGACCTCGTAGCGACATTTAAAATGTTGACAGGTAAGGATAGAGTAGATGTGGCTAGGCTGTTTCCCTTGGTGGGCGTGTCCAGGACCAGAGGGCACAATCTTAGAATTAGAGGGTACAGTTTCAAGACAGAGATGAGGAGAAGTTTCTTTACCCAGAGGGTGGTGAAATTGTGGAACTCCTTGCCACGCACAGCAGTGGAGGCCAGATCAGTGGGGGTGTTCAAGGAGGAGATAGACAGATATCTAAATAGTCAGGGTATCAAGGGATATGGGGATAAGGCTGGCAAATGGGATTAGAATAGTTTTTTTTTCTCTCTCTCTTTTTTTCCCACCCCATTTCTTTTTCCCTTTTCCTTGGAGCAGACTCGATGGGCCGAATGGCCTGCTTCTGCTCCCTTATCTTGTGATCTTGTGATCTTGTGAACATGATGCCGAATTAAACCAAATCTCTTCTGGCTGCATGCGACCTGTATCCCTCATTCCCTGCATATTCATGTGTCTATCTAAAATCCCCTTAAACACCACTATTGTATCTTGTTGATCGAACCAACTTGGTCCTCTTCTCCCTCTGCTTCTTTTGCCTATTTTCTCTGTGCAGGCACGGTAGTGTAGCGGTTAGCGTGATGCTATTACAGCGCCAGCGACCCAGGTTCAATTCCAGCCGCTGTCTGTAAGGAGTATGTACGTTCTCCCCGTGTCTGCATGGGTTTCCTCCGGGTGCTCTGGTTTCCTCCCACATTCCAAAGATGTACGGGTTAGGAAGTTGTGGGCATGTTATGTTAGCGCCGGAAGTGTTGCAACACTTGCAGGCTGCCCCCAGAACACTCGACACAAAAGATGTATTTCACTGTGTGTTTTGATGTTCATGTGATTAATAAAGATATCTTATCTTCTCTAATTCCCAACCCACATATTAATGTAAACACCTAGTTATTTTGTACACCTCTGTCAGTTCTCTCCCTGATTTGTCTGGTTTGTCTGTCTTGCCGTGAGGTAATGTTGCAGCTCTATAGAACTCTGGTTAGACCACACTTGGAATATTGTGTTCTGTTCTGGTCACCTCATTATAGGAAGGGTGCAGAGGAGATTTACCAGGATGCTGCCTGGATTGGAGAGCGTGTCTTATGAGGATAGGTTGAGTGAGCTGGGGCTTTTCTCTTTGGAGAGAAGGAGGATGAGAGGTGACTTGATAGAGGTGTACAAGATGATAAGAGCCATGGATCGAGTGGACAGTCAGAGACTTTCTCCCAGGGCGAAAATGGCTAATACGAGGGGGCATAATTTTAAGGTGATTGGAGGAAGATATAAGGAGGATGTCAGGGGTAAGTTTTTTACACAGAGAATGGTGGGTGTGTGGAACGTACCGCCGGCAGAGGTTGTGGGGGCATGTACATTAGGGACATATAAGAGTCTCTTAGATAGCCACATGAATGTTAAAGAAATGGAGGGCTATGTGGGAGTGAAGTGTTGGATAGATCTTAGAGCAGGATAAAATGTTGGCACAGCATCGTGGGCCAAAGGGCCTGTACTGTGCTGTAATGTTCTATGTTCAATAAGCAGCTTCTCCACGTAATTAGAATCCCTCGTCCATACTGGGTGCCATTTTCTTCTACGTCCCTCCAGCTTCTCAGTATCTGCATTTTAGTATGTGCTGAAATTTCACTTGACTGCAGTGACCCTACCCCATCATTCACACCCACAATCCTGTCTCCCACCTTCACCACCCCTTCCCCACTCACTGGTCGGACCCGGAAATGTAAGTGGGCCAGCTGGTGTAGTTTGATGCGGTGCCTGGGGAGGCCCTTTTACTCACTGGTTCTGACAGTTCTTCCCCTTCCCAGTGGTGTTGAGACAGGTCTGGGCAGCGCTGGCTGGATCAGGTGGCAAGTGGCAATAAAACAGAGTGGGGGGTGTGGCAGGAAAGGACCTTAGAACCTGGGCAGAGTCCTGTTCCTCATGAAACCAGATCGACAGTACAAAGCCCCCGACATGAAACCAAATTCAAGGAATTTCGATTTAGAAGAACGTTGCCAGGACTTGAGGGCCTGAGTTATAGGGAGAGGTTGGGCAGGCTAGGACTTTATTCCTTGAAGCGTAGAAGACTAAGGTGTGACCTCATGGAGATGTATAAAATCATGAGGGTCATAGATCGGGTGAATCCACTCAGGCTTTTTCCCAGGAAAAGGGAAGCAAAAACTGGAGGAAAATAGAGGGATATGGGCATTCTGTAGGTAGGAGGGATTAGCTATGTCGGCCGAAGGGCCTGTTCTGTGCTGTACTGTTCTATGTTCTGGAGGGCAAAGCTTTAGGGTGAGAGGGAAATGATTTAAAAGGGACCTGAGGGACAACTTCTTCATGCAGAGGGTTGTATGTATGTGGAATGAGCTGCCAGAGGAAATGATTGAGGCAGGTGTCAATAACAATATTTAAAAGACATTTGGACAGGTACGTGGATAGGAAAGGTTTTAGAGGAATATGGGCCAAATGCAGACAGGTGGGACTAGCTTACATGGGCATCTTGGTCAGCATGGATGAGTTGGGCTGAATGGTCTGTTTCCATGCTGTATTATTCTATGACCTCTATGACTAGCCATACAGAAACCACACCAGGCTCAAAAGAAAAGCTTAAAGGTGAAAGCACGTTCACTGTCTGTGAGAGGCCCTGTTAACGTAAATCAATATTTTCTCGAATTTCTCTCTGCTCCTCAGATATCATTGAAAAAAGTCGGCTCAAAGTCAATTATCTGTTTCTTCCACTCAATTGCCAAAACGAGCGTAATCCTGCCTTTGGCTTCTGTCAGAACGCTGGTGTATTCAACCAATCTCTCGCTGGAATTTAATGGCTCCCAAATTAAGATTGCAGTAGTAGCAATGAAACACTACTAGTGTGAATGAGCAGCTGTGGCATTTTGTTACCCATTTTGGAGCAGTAGCAGAACAGGTGGTCAAGTGTTGGTGGCTCCAAGCTGTGTGTTGAACTCCTGCAAGACGTAGAGATAAGACCCCAAGTTTCCATTGCAGAAGAGAAAAGAGGATTGAGCAGTTGAAGGTGGAGCGAAGTGACGGCTGTTGGCTCATTGGGGTAGCCCACTCCCATGTGCATCAGAAGACAAAGGGGGCAAGTTCCACTCCAGCTGCTTCAAAAGAATCCAGCCGCACACGTGAGTTGTTACCCCTCCCTTTGTTTTTTCAGGAAGACAGCGGAATGGAGATGCAATCTTACAGGTGATACATGGCTGGAAGCAGACAATTCCATGAGACCAATTTGAAGAAGCCGTTGAGCCACCATCTCCCACCCCCAACCCTCTGTGTCCTGACCAATGCATATCCCTCAACTAGCACCATGCTGTTGTTATCTGGCCATTATCACATCACCATTTGAGGGAGCTGGCAGTGTGCCAACTGGCTGCTGTGTTTCTTGTTTTGTGTTAAGGATTTCATTGGCTTTGAGGTGCCACGAAGGAGGTGTATAAATGCAGGTCTTTCATCTTGTTCCATTGTGTTTGGGCCACTAAATGTAATCTGTGGCTGAACCAATTGTCCATCCCAACTTTGGGCATTAAGGTCACTTGGCCTTTCTTTCACAGGGATCTGCAATCAGAGACACAAAACTGCGTGCATGGTTTCATCAGTGCACAAGTACTCTGAACCTCAGAAAGACCGCCTTTTCAATGGAGATACCACTCAGCATCTTGGCAACAAAAAGCAGGCATGTTTGTACCCATCATCTAAACTCTGGGACGTGAGGTAAAGTGGTTGTGATGGATGCAGTGATTTCAGTACCCTGTAATAATGCGGAGCTTGGTGAAGTGTGCAGATGAATCTTTAACCAGCATTGATTTATTTTGCTGTTCGTGTTTCTTACCCTGATTATAGCTTTGTGTCTGTAATGTTTACTGAATTGGCAGATGGACTGTTGCATGTGGTAGTTCTGCAAGTGTGTTTTTGCCACATATGGAAATCCAGATTACAGTAATGAAGAAAGCAACTGTAAATATTATTGAGTAGTGTTCTACCTACCGCAACCAAGTTGCTTTTGTATAATGGATGAGTGGTATTTTTACATTGACAAGATTTCTGAATTTCCTCAAATTCCGGGAACATTTTCTTTGACTCTGGTCTTCATGTTCAGTCCATGTTTACCCTATTGTGCTTCTGCACAAGCCAGACTCAGTGGCCCCAGAGGAATGTAACATTGTACAATAATATCTGTGGAGCAGTGCTGAGGCACATTACGGTAATGGTACTGGAGCAGTGCTGCACTGTATCATTATAGTCCCTCTTGCTGTAGCACACTACGGTAATAGTAGTGGGATGTGTGGGAGTTTCCTGGAGCAATGCCGCACTCTGGAGTAACAATCCCTACAACAATGGTGCGCTGTGTGAAAGCAATTCTGGAGCAATGATGCACCGTGGCAATAATCCCGGAGCAGTCGGTGCGCAGAAAGGTAACAATTCTGGAGCAAAGATACCCTGTGTGATAACAGTACTGTAGCAAAGATACCCTGTGTGATAACCGTCCTATAGCAAAGGTACTCTGTGTGCTAACAGTCCTGTAGCAAAGATACCCTGTGTGATAAGAATCCTATAGCAAAGATACCCTGTGTGATAACAGTCCTGCAGAGATGATACCCTGTGTGTTAACAGTCCTGGAACGATTTGCTGTCTTTAAATTTTCAATCATATTTCCAAGTCAGGATGGTGTTTCTCTTGAAGTGAAATCTGTTCCAATGCACCAGCTACCTTTGACCTACCAGGAAATTTCCTGGTCCTGGATTGGAAGCTCCGCCATGCCTCAGATGAGATCAGTTTGTTGATATATACACCAGGGTACAATGAAATTCCTTGCTGGTGTGAAGCTTACAGTGTAAACAGTATGCATGGTAATAATAAATACATGAGCATGAAAACTACAGTTTGGTCATCAGATCAAACACACTTTAGCACAATGTTAGCACTGGAGAGAGATAGGAACAGACAGACTAGAAAGGCGTTTACTTGGAGTAAAGGGAATTATGAGGCTCTCAGGCAGGAAATTGGAAGATTAGGTTGGGAACAGGTGTTCTCAGGGAAAAGTACGGAAGAAATGTGGCAAATATTCAGGGGATATTTGTGTGGAGTTCTGCATAGGCATGTTCCAAGGAGGCAGGGGAGTCACAAGAGGATACAGTCACAAGAGGATACAGGAACTGTGGTGTACAAAGGTTATAATAAATCTAGTCAAAAGGAAAAGAAAAGCTTATAAAAGGTACAGAGAGCTAGGTAATGTTAGAGATCTGGAAAAGTATAAAGCTAACAGGAAGGAGCTTAAGAAGGAGATTAGGAGAGCCAGAAGGGAGCATGAGAAGGCCTTGGCAGGCAGGATTGAGGAAAACCCCAAGGCATTCTACAGGTATGTGAAGAGCAAGAGGATAAGATGCGAAAGAATAGGGCCTATCAAGTGCAGCAGTGGGAAAGTGTGTATGGATCCGGAAGAAATGGCGGAGGTACTTAATGAATACTTTACGTCAGTATTCACTACGGAAAAGGATCTGGGGGATTGTAGTGGGGACTTGCAGCGGGCTGAAAAGCTTGAGCATGTAGATATTAGGAAAGAGGAGGTGCTGAAACTTTTGGAAAGCATCGAGTTGGATAAGTCACCGGGACCGGATGAGATGTACCCCAGGCTGCTGTGGGAGGCGAGGGAAGAGATTGCGGAGCCTCTGACGATGATCTTTGCATCGTCGATGGAGATGGGAGAGGTTCCGGAAGATTGGAGGGTTGTGGATGTTGTTCCCTTATTCAAAAAAGGGAGTAGGGATAGCCCAGGGAATTATAGACCGGTGAGTCTTACCTCAGTGGTTGGTAAGTTGATGGAGAAGATCCTGAGACGCAGGATTTATGAACATTTGGAGAGTTATAATATGATTAGGAATAGTCAGCATGGATTTGTCAAGGGCAGGTCCTGCCTTACGAGCCTGATTGAATTTTTTGAGGATGTGACTAAACACATCGATGAAGGGAGAGCAGTAGACGTAGTGTATATGGATTTCAGCAAGGTGTTTGATGAGGTACCCCATGAAAGGCTTATTGAGAAAGTAAGGAGGCATGGGATCCAAAGGGACATTGCAGTGTGGGTCCAGAACTGGCTTGCCCGCAGAAGGCAAAGAGTGGTTGTTGAAGGGTGGTATTCTGCGTGGAGGTCGGTGACCAGTGGGGTACCTCAGGGATCTGTACTGGGATCCTTACTCTTTGTGATTTTTATAAACGACCTGGATGAGGAAGTGGAGGGATAGGTTAGTAAGTTTGCGGATGACACGAAGGTTGGGGGTGTTGTGGATAGTTTGGAGGGCTGTCAGAGGTTACAGAGGGACATAGATAGGATGCAAAGTTGGGCTGAGAAGTGGCAGATGGAGTTCAACCCAGATAAGTGTGAAGTAGTTCATTTTGGTAGGTCAAATATGATGGCAGAATATAGTATTAATGGTAGGACTCTTGGCAGTGTGGAGGATCAGAGGGATCTTGGGTTCCGAGTCCATAGGACGCTCAAAGCGGCTGCGCAGGTTGACTCTGTGGTTAAGAAAGCATATGGTGTATTGTCCTTCGTCAATCGTGGAGTTGAATTTAGGAGCCGAGAAGTATTGTTGCAGCTATATAGGTCCCTGGTCAGACCCCACTTGGAGAACTGTGTCAGTTCTGGTCGCCTCAACAGGAAGGATGTGCAAGCCGTAGAAAGGGTGCAGAGGAGATTTACAAGGATGCTGCCTGGAATGCGGAGCATGCCTTATGAAAGCAGGTTGAGGGAACTCGGCCTTTTCTCCTTGGAGCGACGGAGGATGAAGGGGGACCTGATAGAGGTATATAAGATGATGAGAGGTATTGATTGGGTAGATAGTAAGAGGCTTTTCCCCAGGGCTGAAATGGTGGCCACAAGAGGACATAGGTTTAAGGTGCTGGGGAGTAGGTATAGGGGAGATGTCAGGGGTAAGTTTTTTACTCAGAGTGGTGAGTGCGTGGAATGGGCTGCCGGCAACGGTGGTGGACGCGGATACGATAGGGTCTTTTAAGAGACTGTTGGATAGGTACATGGAGCTGAGAAAAATAGTGGGCTATGGGTAAGCCTAGTAATATCTAGGGTAGGGACATGTTCGGCACAGCTTTGTGGGCCGAAGGGCCTGAATTGTGCTGTAGTTTTTCTATGTTCTATCCCGGCTTTCAAGCTCCTGTGTCTTGTTGCAGAAAGTAGAAGAGAAAAAAGCAATATCCAGAGTGGTTGACGATACTGTTGGCCTTCCTGAAACAATGCACTATGAAGCTGGACTGGATGGAAGAAAATGACGAGCCTGTGATGGACTGGGCTGTGTTTACCACTCTCTGCAGGTTCCGATGGTCTAGAGCAGAGCAGTTTCCAGACCAGGCTGAGATGCAACCCATCAGGATACTTTCCTTGGCAGAATGTAGAAGTTCAGATTGTAGACTAGCCAAGTCTTCTCAGATGCTTCAAGGGAAAAGAAATAGCTCCAAGAAGGCCGAGGTCCAGAGAAGGACTGTGTCACAAAGGACAGATGGTGGGCGGAAAGAGCACAGGAAGTCCAGCAACTCACTGTCAGCCATGACGTGCACTGATTTCTCAGCACTGTCAAAGCCATCTATGGCCCAAACACACTGATCCTACTGAGAAGCTGGAGTGGAGGTGAACTTCTGAAGGACAGAGAGGCAATTAAACCTTGGAAGGAACTCCAAAAGTCTCATCAACCACGACTCTGTCCTTTACAGTATCCTTGACTCTACCCCACAGCAACCTATCAAGTCCAGCCTTGCTGCCACTCCTGACCAACAAAAAGGTCACAGGCCAACAAAAAAAACAAGACCTGGGGAGGAAAGGGTATCTCTGTTGAATTTCTAAAACTTGGCAGAGAGAAACTTCAGTCTTAACCTCATTGTCTACCTCTGGGGAGAGATCTCCTTGCTCTCTGTCATAGGGAAGTCTTTGCCAGGGACCTTCTTATTGCCTCATCCCAGTGGTTGAAGGGCTCCAACTGAATGGCAGGGCAGATTCTGTCCATCAATAGGCACATTAGACATGATCTTCACCAGAGAAATACAAGGAGCACCACCAATCACTGCACTTCACAATTTTCAATCTTACTAAAGCCTTTGACTCTGTCAGTTAGGAGAGTATGAGGATCACCCTCTTCAAATCCACTTCGATTTTACGTTTGCTTCATGATGGTATGCCAGCCGCGACCTTGGGTCAAAACTCTGCACCAGGATACTAGTCGGCAGCACTCACATATGGACATCTCGTTGTATTGGAAGACCAAGTTCTGGGCAGGTCTCAACCAATCTGCACCTGTGGTGCAACACCACCTTCCTGCAATAAAGGTCCGTGATGAGACCCTGGAGGATGAGGACTACTTCCATATCCTGGAAACCAACTCTTAGTGCTGGGAGACATGGATGATGAAATTCTCCATCCTCTTCAGTACACTAGCACAGCTTTTGGCAGGATGTGAACCAATGTCAGCATTTTCCCCAAGGCAAACATTGCCAGCACTGATGCCCTAATTGCACTCAATTAGCTCCATTGGACAGGCCAAGTTATCTGCATGTGCGATACTACACTCCCGAAACAGACACCTACTTTGAGCTCTACCATGGGAAGAGATTGCCAGGTAAACAGATATAAAGATTCAAGATGGTCAATGAAGCTCACTGAAATAAAAACCCTTGGGAATTCTTGGTCCATGACAGTTCAAGGAAGTGTCTGACATGACACTATCAGTCCCAAGAGACTGGGTAGGAAGGAAGTGCTTAGAAAAGGGAAGGCTAAGGAGTGACCTGGTAAAGATCTCCAAAATTATGAAAGGAGCTGATAGAATTGATGTTGGCCAAATGTTTCCGCTGCTGTGGAAGACCAGAGCTTGGAGTCATAAATATTTAAGACAGTCGCCAATAATTTCATTAAAGAATTTAAAAAATGTCTTTATCCACATGGAGGTTAGGTTATGGAACTCACTGGTACAAATAGTTGAAGTAAATGGTGTCGATGTGTTCAAGGGGAAGGTAAATGATGGAGTAAGGATCAGGGGATGCTGGTGAGTCAGCTGAAGAGCGGTGCGAGCAAGGCTTGTGTACTTTGTGTCCGACACCTCCTGGCCCACCTGTGGGAGAGTCTGTGGGTCCCAGGTTAGCTTCATCAGTCTCCTCAGATGTGGGATGTACGGCCAACATCCACTCTGCATTCACCAGCTGAGTTACTGGAATGGGGAGCAGATGGAGTCTCACAATGGAATGCTAGCTCTAACCTTGTAGCTGTATGGAACTGGAATGCACAGTGCAGAGCACATGATCCAACCGGTCCATCTTTATCTCTCGCTACCTTTGTGAAGCAGCCAGCATAATCAAAGACCCCACCCACCTAGGACATTCTCTCTTCTCTCCACTCCCTCGGGTAGAAGATACAGGAGCCTGAGGGCATGTACCACCAGACTTAAGGACAGCTTCTACCCCACTGTGATAAGACTATTGAACAGTTCCCTTATACAATGAGATGGACTATGACCTCACGGTCTACCTTGTAGTGTCCTTGCACCTTTATTGCACTGCACTTTCTCTGTAGCTGTGACACTTTACTCTGTACTGTTATTGTTTTTACCTGTACTACATCAATGCACTCTGTACTAAATCAATGCACACTGTACTAACTCAATGTAA
This sequence comes from Pristis pectinata, assembly GCF_009764475.1. NCBI lineage: Eukaryota > Metazoa > Chordata > Chondrichthyes > Rhinopristiformes > Pristidae > Pristis > Pristis pectinata. Next base: position 131,650,218 of record NC_067407.1, read on the forward strand.
CTGCACTGTGTAATGAATTGACCTGTACGATCGGTATGCAAGACAAATTTTTCACTGTACCTCGGTACAAGTGACAATAATATACCAATACCATGTTGGTGTTTATGCTGCACACAAACCTTGCTCCCACCCCTCTTCAGCTGACCCACCAGCATCATGCCCTGATCCTTTCTCCCTTATTTACCTTCCCCTCAAACACATCCACACCATTTACTTCAATTATTTGTAGCAGCAAGTTCCATGACCTAAGCTCAGTCTGGATAAAAGATTTTTTCTTGAATTCTTCAATGAAGTTATTGGCAACTATCTTAAGTATTTATGACTTCAAGTTCTGGTCTTCCCCAGCAGCGGAAACATTTGGCCAATGTCAATTCTATCAACTCCTTTCATAATTTTGAAGACCTTTACCAGGTCACTCCTTAGCCTTCCCTTTTCTAGGTATTTTCTTCCTGCCCAGTCTCCCGAGACTGATAAACTTCATAACTCAAGCTGGTACAGTATTCACAACTGAAAAATGCTTTTGCACAACATCCCTTGTTGCTATCAATCAAGCTGTAAAGCTTTCAGAGCACTAACTGGGGAAACGTATATAACTGTAAGTTACAGGGGGAGTTATTTATGAAATACCACAGCAGCCTTTTCTAATGGCATTGCGTATGAATGCCTTGTGTTTGTCGTCTGACTTATGAGGAAGGGAACAGCTTTTAGCATAATGAGCCAGTTTTATACGACATGAATCATATAATCTGTGTTGTCTTTGGACTTTCATTCATTTCAGGAAAGAAAAATGCAGCTATTAACAAAAATAATATAGTATTTCTGCACCCTGATTAACATATGCTCTCTCCGTGTTGTGTCTCGGTACAAGGAATGTGAAGTTGATGTTGTGTGTGTGTGTGACAGTGACTTTGAAAGGCACCACCAGCCATTACTGGCATGTCCTCTGAAGTGACAAGTGGCAGCTTCTGAGTGTCTAGAGCAAGAGGGAGCCTCGCAGTTTCCTGAGTGCTAGCGGTGGCACTGGAAGGCTTTTGTTGACCAGAAGTTTACCACCCATAGTGAACCTCCCTCTGTAATAGCCAGATGAACATCAAAAACTGCAGATGCTGGGAATCTAAAATAGGAACAAGGTGCTGCAGGTCAGGCAGCATCTGTGGATACTTCAGCTCAAAGACCCTGTGTACTTCTGTCACAAATAGGTACTGTGTGGTCGGTGGCTCACATTCCAACACTTCGCCTTATTCTGCAAAGCCTATTTATCATCGGTAAGGCTTAACTCAAGTGTGTAATGGAATATTCCTTTCCCTGGTCAATTGGGTGCAGTCAGAACTGCATACTCAGAACATGATAGCATCTGGGGGTGGGTGGGTGGGGGGGATGCAATTTCTTACCCTGTCACTGGGCTCGTCTCCAACTTCATTTCACTCTGGCTGCTGTCTGCATGATCTCCAGTATGCTCTTCAGTAAGGTCAATCGCACCTCTTTCCCCTAAGAGATCCACCAGAGAGGAGGACAAGAGTTGCAAAATTGAAACCCAGGGGCTGAAAATTCGACCTTGTAAGCTTAGTGCAGTATAGTCCAGATGAAGGGTCTCGATCCGAAACATCGACTGTCCGTTTCCTCCTGACCCATTTGAGTTCCTCCAGCAGTTTGTATTTTTTGTAGAACATGGAAACGGGCTCTTGAGCCCACTGGATCCGCACCAAACATCAAGCACCCAGATGCACGAATCCCATCTTATTTGTCCCACATTCCCCTCAATTCCCTCCAGATTCTACCACTCACCTATGCTCTTGGGGCAATGTACAGTGGCCATTTAACCCGCCAACATTATTTTAATGATTTTAGAGAAGGTCCACTGAATCCACATTCTTGAGGAAGCTGGTGATCTTTGCTAGCATTTCCTACATATCGAGAACATTAAACAAAAGCTAGCAGAAACATTCTTGTGTATTATGAGTATGAAAACAAAATGGCCTCCAGCAGAAGACTGCTCCTCATCAAGTGAAGGGCTCTGGTGCAGAGAAATAGAACCGATTTCCCTCCATCCCCTCACTTTACCAGTCAGCATCTATGGTGAAGGATTTAGCAGTCAGCACTTATAAATATCCCCATTGGTGGAGGGGTCAGAGATGAAAGTTCACTGAAGGGGAAGAGAATTAAGAATTACGAGAGGAAACTCTTTTTAAAACCAGTGTTTGTTTGGGATCTGTAATTCACTTCCTTCAGGTGTGGTGGAGGCGGGTTCCATTTTGGCCTTTAACAGGGAATTTTATAAATACATGGTGAGGAAACATTTGGAGAATGGGTCAGCGATGGAAGTAATCAAATGCTTTGGTAGACAACTAGCATGGACACATTGGGTCAAAGGGCCCCCTTCTGTGCTGTAACCATGCTATATCATAGAACCATAAAACAATACAGCACAATACAGGCCCTTCGGCCCACCATGTTGTGCTGCCCTTCAAACCACACCTAAGACTATCTAACCCCTTCCTCCCACATATCCCTCTATCTTAAATTCCTCCATATGCTTATCCAACAATCTCTTGAATTTGACCAATGTATCAGCCACCACCATCACCCCAGGCAGTGCATTCCATGCACCAACCACTCGCTGGGTGGAAAAACCTCCCTCTGACATCTCCCTTGAACTTTCTACCCATTACCTTAAAACCATGTCCTCTTGTTTTGAGCATTGGTGCCCTGGGAAAGAGGCGCTGGCTGTCCACTCTATCTATTCCTCTTAATATCTTGTATACCTCTATCATGTCTCCCCTCATCCTCCTCCTCTCCAATGAGTAAAGCCCTAGCTCCCTTAGTCTCTCCTCATAATCCATACTCTCTAATCCAGGCAGCATCCTGGCAAATCTCCTCTGCACCCTTTCCAACGCCTCCACATCCTTCCTATAATGAGGTGACCAGAACTGGACAAAGTACTCTAAGCGTGGCCTAACCAGAGTTTTGTAAAGCTGCATCATTACTTCGCGGCTCTTAAACTCGATCCCACGATTTATGAAAGCTAACATCCCATGAGCTTTCTTAACTACCCTATCTACCTGTTAGGTGACTTTCAGTGATCTGTGGATATGAACCCCCAGATCCCTCTGCTCCTCTACACTCCCCAGAATCCTGCCATTTACCTTGTACTCCGCCTTGGAGTTTGTCCTTCCAAAGTGTACTACCTCGCACTTCTCTGGATTGAACTCCATCTACCACTTGTCAGCCCAGCTCTGCATCCTATCAATATCCCTCTGTAAGCTTCGACAGCCCTCCACACTATCCACAACACCACCAACCTTTGTGTCACCTGCAAACTTGCTAATCCACCCTTCCACCCCCTCATCTAAGTCGTTAATAAATATCACAAAAAGTAGAGGTCCCAGAACCGTGGGACACAACTAGTCACAGCCCTCCAATCCGAATGCCCTCCCTCCACCACAACCCTCTGCTTTCTACAGGCAAGCCAATTCTGAATCCACACGGCCAAGCCTCCCTGGATCCCTTGGCCTCTGACCTTCTGAAGAAGCCTACCATGTGGAACCTTGTCAAACGCCTTACTAAGATCCTTGTAGACCACATCTACTGTACCCTCATCAATCTTGCTGGTCACCTCCTCAACAAACCCTATCAGGCTTGTGAGGCAAGATCTTCCCTTCACAAATCCATGCTGGCTGTCCCTAATCAGTCCATGATTCTCTAAATGCTCATAGATCCTATCTCTTAGAATCCTTTCTAACAGCTTACGCACCACAGACGTAAGGCTCACTGGTCTGTAATTCCCTGGACTATCCCTACTACCTTTTTTGAATAAGGGGACAACATTCGCCACCCTCCAATCCTCCGGTACCATCCCCGTGGACAACGAGGACTCAAAGATCCTAGCCAATGGTTCAGCAATCTCCTCCCTCGCCTGACGAAGCAGTCTGGGGAATATTCTGTCAGGCCCCGGGGACTTATCTATCCTAATATTTTCTAACAACTCCACCACATCCTCTCTCTTGATATCTACATACTCTATAACGTTACCCTTACCAACACTGTCCTCAGCATCATCAAGACCCCTCTCCTTAGTGAATAGTGAAGAGGAGTATTCATTGAGAACCTCACCCACTTCCACAGCTTCCAGGCACATCTTCCCACCTTTGTCTTTAATTGGACCTACCTTTACTCTCACCATCCTTCTGCTCTTCAGGTATGAGAAAAAAGCCTTGGGATTCTCCTTAACCCTACTCGCCAAAGCCTTTTCATGTCCCCTTCTCACTCTCCTCAGCCCCTTCTTAAGTTCCTTCCTTGCTACTCTATATTCCTCACGAGCCCTGTCCGATCCTTGCTGCTTACACCTTATGTATGCTGCCATCTTCTTCCTAACTAGTTGTTCCACCTCTCTCGTCACCCATGGTTCCTTCACCCTGCCATTCCTTCTCTGCCTCACCGGGACAAATAAATTTCTAACATCCTGTAAGAGATCCCTGAACATGGACCACATCTCCACAGTACATTTCCCTTCAAAAATGTCATCCTTCAAAAATGATTCTATAAACTTCCTTCAGCTTGGATCCAACAAGCGGGTTTAACCCTCTTGCCCTGGTACGTTTGTTGTTGTTGTTCTTTCCTGGCAGTTCTTTGGGCTTGTGCATCCACTCCTGTCTTGCTGTTCTGACATGACTGATAAGACCAATGTGGGAATTGCAGACCCCTCCACAGATGGGGCAGGAGATGCTGGGTGGGATAGGTGGGTGGATATTTGGTCCACTCTATCCACCGTTAACAGGACTTATGTGTGCTTCCCGAAGCATGGGCTCAAGCTTTTCAACACTATCCTGAATGCTTTTCCTTCCCCATCTTGAATGGTCATAGGTCAGGGATTCCCCCCTTGTGGCCAGTGGGCATGTTGCAATTTTTCAAGTAACCTTGAATTTTTTCTCTGCCTGGTTGTCTCTTCCCGTGACGGACCTCGGAATAGTTGTTTGTTTTGGGCGTGCACCAGAGTGTGCCTTTCTCCACTGTAGGGTGGAGGTCAATAAAGCCACCAGCACATTGTGCTGAACTGCAAGCTCTTCTCTGTGTGGTAACAGATTGGTTAGAGGCCCTCCAGGTCATTTCATGGTGGTATACAGAGAGGAGATTCTTTGTGATAGTCTGGACTGATTTATTGAGTGGTTTTGCATCACCTTTACATTATTATAGCCACTCTTGTTTCCATATGTGGTTAGCTCTCATTCAGGAGAATAATATGTGGGGAGCAGTTCTTTCCCTAATGCTGTCAAAATTCAGATTGACATTTTGTTTTCATGCACACATCCCTTGACCCTAAATGTGTGGAGATTGTGGGATCACCAGATTTCTCTCCGTATTGACAAGCTAGCCAATTAGTACCAATAAAACACTTCTTCTGCACAGAATATACTCTTTCATTTTTCCTTTGGGTATCTGAAATTGTCATTGGGGATTATCCTGATCACAGAACAGTTTGGAAAATCACCGGCTAGAGATAAATAAGAACTGAAGACGTGGTGCTCTATCCCTGTAACTCTTGATAAAAAAAGCTATATTGGGCGGGCTGTGTTGGAGGCTGAAGGGCTTTGTGTATGGAGTGAAAGAGGAAGATATAACCCTCAGTAACATGAGCGTATACATAAAATTACCAGTGGATGTCTGCTACCAGCAATGGTAAGCAGACATGTACTGACTCATTCATTTTCACAAAATGACACAAAATGAAGCTAAAGCTGATTGGTAAAGGGGGTAAGCGTTACACGGAGAAGGTAGGAGAGTGGGGTTGAAAAAAAAAGTAATGATTGAATGGCTGAGCAGACTCGATGGGCTGAATGGCCTAATTCTGCTCCTATATCTTATGGTCTTATGGATTAAGTTTGTATGGCAGGTGCCTAGGTTAGCTCTTGACACTGCCCTCACTTACTTACCCTCAGTCACCCTCACACAACTCACTGTCACTTGACGTGACTCACTCACCTTTGCTCCATTTGATCACCCTCACTCAATTCACTCACCATTACTCACTCACCCTTGCAGGTTCATTCACTCTCACTTGACTTGCTTGCCTTCACTTGACCCACCCACCTTCACTCAACGTATACACAAGATGATTGGATCAGGAATAGGCCAACTGGCTCTTTGAGCCTGCTCTGTCATTCAATATGATCATGGCCTATCTATCCCAGGCCTGAACTTCTCTCTTGCATCATTTCCCCATTTTCCTCAATTCTCCAAAAATTATCTATCTCCTCTTTAAATATTCCCGGTGATCCAGCATCCACAGCCCTCAGGAGTAGGGAATTCCAGACATTTACCACCCTCTACGAGAAGAACTTCCTCTGCAGATCAAGTTTAAATAGTCCCTGTCTTATTAGGGCAGGCACGATAGTGTAGCAGTTAGCGTAATGCTATTACAGTGCCAGCGACCCAGGTTCGATTCTGGCCGCTGTCTATGAGTTTGTATGCTCTCCCCGTGACTGCGTGGGTTTCCTCCGGTTGCTCTGGTTTCCTCCCACATTCCAAAGACATACAAAGCATGCTATGTTGACGCCGGAAGCGTAGCGACACTTATGGGCTGCCCCCAGAACACTCTACGCAAAAGGTGCATTTCACTGTGTGTTTCGATGTACATGTGACTAATAAAGAAATCTTATCACGACGTCCCCTCGTTCCAGATGCTCCCACATGATGCCCCTTTGTAAGTTTTAATAAGATCCTGCTCATTCCTCTAAACTCTGAAGAGCATAGGTTTTTCAGCCATTCGAGACAACCTTCTCATCTCAAGAATTATCCTAGTGGTAGAAAGTGGTACGGAACAAGCTGCCACAGGAAGTGGTTGCGGCAGGTATAATAATAACATTTAAAAGACATTTGGACAGGTACATGGATAGGAAAGGTTCAGAGGGATGTGGGCTAAACATGGGCAAATGGGACTAGATTAGATGGGCATCTTGGTTGGCATAGACGAGTCGGGCCGAAGGGCCTGTTTCTGTGCTGTGTGACTCTATGACTCCAGTCAATCTCTACCACTCATTTGATACTCCTCAATCACTTTCATTTGACTCACCCTCACATCATCGCTTTCACTTGGCCTCCTCCCACTGGACATTTACTCACGTCCACTGTCACCAGTGCCACTCATGAGCCCCCACTTAAACAGCTCCTAGCAGATGGTTATTTCACAAATACCAAGACTTTACAATGTCCTTGCAGTGTAGTTTGAATATGTTCCACCTCAGCCTTCTGTAACGTGCAGGCTTCTGCACTGTAATGTTCCACATTGCCTGGAGGTGTTTCTTGTCACACACGGTGAAGAGAACTTCAGAGTGGTTTACTTGAATGCAACAGCTGGCATCTGTAACATTTGTGGTTTCGAAGGCTTTCTGCAGCTCCTTTATTGGAGGCTTCATTTCCTCTCTAATGCCTTTCTGTATTGAATAGAAAATGTCAAGCTTGGAGTAAGGGCTGCAATAAATCATTAGTTTATAATATGTATGCTTGACAGTCACTGTTACAGCTGTCACAAACCAGCAACAAAAGAAACACACTGAGCATGATTCAGTGTTAAAAACTATTTTATTAATCACTACTTATGATAATACGTAAAATAAAAGTTAAAATGTTAGTATGTTAGAATTCAAAAATGTTAAACCTCGAACGTTAACCCCAAAACTAAACTCTTCGTGTGTGTGTGTGACAAAGTCCAAAACTTCCAGTTCCGGAATGGTTCTTAAAGTTCAGTTCCGCAAGCCATAAGGTGAAACATGAGCAAGGGCTTCTTCAACAACCACCGTTGTCTGAAGATAAGATGTAGATGTAGAAAAACATAGAGAGAGTACATACGAAATCCAAATGTTCCACGATGGAACCCAAACGACACTTCAGTGTTTACTCGGTAGTGACTTCCTCACCCCGAAAAGCATCCGAACCGTGGTCGTCCACATACAAATACCTGTTTCCTTCTACAGGTCAGCAACAAAGTGAACTCCACCGGATTACTTCCAACTTCCATACATGGATTTCAGTGGCAAACACAGTTATTGTTTCTCATCCATCGATAGAGAAAACAAGCAGGCTGGTGTCTCTCTCCCTTCTCTCTCTCTCTTTCTTCTTCTGACTTCTTCAACAACGTCATTACGTCCTTTATCTTCTATTGACGTAAGCACGCCCCACACACACATACACACACACTCTCTATCTTAAAGGGACTTTCACTGAGTCCATAACACAGCTTATTAATGATTGTTTTACCCCTGGGACACACAAGGGAAGAATGCAGCAACACGTCGATTTTGCTTAGTCAAACTGAATATTCATAAATATTTCTTTAATAAGATATATCATACATCCTTGGTGGCAGCAAGAAAACGAAGGGTTGTCAAAAAAGTAGAATGAAGATTGCAATGTTACTGAGAACTGGATGAGAGATTTCGAAATTCTATTACTCGTCGAAAGTGGCTCACTATGGCAACAAATGAAATAGGCTCTGCCGTTATTTTGTTACTCGTCCCTTGTTCTGAACTGAATTCTTGAGGGTGCTGTCCAGTTCAAAGCTGTCTGGAGAGCTTGTTCCCAGCTGGCAATCTGAAGCACTTCAGTAACTTCACTGGAGTTGATGTTTCATGAAAGTAGACCACATTCACACAACGTACGGTGTGGGAGCAACAAACGATCTGCTGGAGGAACTCAGTGAATCGAGCAACATCAGTAGGGGGGGAAGGAATTGATGACATTTTGGGTTGCAACCCTGCATCAGGTCCTTCATGAGGGCAGTCATGAGGCAACCTTGCGACCATTGCTTTGTCAAGTGTAGGGGAGGGTAGCGAGAGTTGCACAAAGGTTGCATCCTTTATAAACATTCTGTTGCACCTACTGCACTTAGTAAATCAATTTCAATCCCCCTTCAACATGACTACCTGTGTTGATACAGAAAAAAACACAAACTAAGAAATCTAAGTCCAAAAGCCAATTTCCCAGATCAAAAAATTCAATCCTACATTGACTCACTTTTTCTCCCAATTAGTTTTATGTTATGTGGTATGGAAGAGGAGATGTACTAGATTTTTCCATGTGCTTTAAGTGAAGTTCCATTTGAATGCTGGCGATTGTCTTGTGTTTGCCTTAACCAGACCTTCCAGGGTTTTGAACTCTTATTGCCGAAGTTTGGGTTGCACTAAAAGTGGAGTCTGTTTGGTTGGTTAATCTTAACATGCATTGAATTTTTTCAGTTTGAATGGAGCAAGAGGGAGGTAGGGCTAGAGTGAAGTTATTGACAGAACAGATTGATTTTTGAAAGGATTAAATTGAGATGGCCACAGTTTGGAAGGCAAAGCAATTCTTTTTTGGCAGCTAGCTCCCCACAAGATTAAGAGTCTTTTTTCCACTGAAGCAGATCTTAAATTGAAATGAAGAATCTGGATGACACTGATGAAAGTCAGCTCTGTTGCTTCCTTGTGTAATGCTACAATGAAGTAAGTTGGACATTAAGCATGATGGCATGAAGCTGCTCTCCCTCCCCAAATGGTGCTGAGTCCATCCTAACTAGCACAAAATTGGTGACCTCCAGAAGCCACCAGGTGACTTGTGTGAGAGAAAAGAAGACATAGATGCTCTCAAGGCAGATCTTCAGAGTTTGAGGGGAATCTCCTGTGCTTCACTTGTTTCTGAGTGTTCAAGTGCTTTGTAATATGTGCCTGAGCCCAAAAGACAACCATTTCACATATGTAAATCACACTGAATTATTGTAGTATCGAGCTGAAAATGCCAGTAAATTCAACCAATACCAATACTTCATAAACTTTGGAACAGGGATAAGCTTAAATTTTTCAAAGAGTTTATGTAAGTGTGATAACCACACAGTTATCCTGGAGCACAAGTTGTGGCCTCCATACTCAAGGAAGGTATACTTGGCTTAGAAACAGAGCCGTGTAGATAGACCAGATTTGATTCATGGAACCATTGAATTATTACAGCACAGAGGAAGCCACTTAGTCTATCAAGTCTGTACCAGCTGGGGCAAGCTCCTTAGTACCACTCCCCTGCTCTTTCCTCAAAGGTCTACAGATTATTTTCCCTCAACAACTTATTCAATTCCTTTATAATTCCTTACTTGACTTTGTTTCCACCACATCTACAACCAGCAAGTTCCAGGTAATAACTTCCCTCTGCATTGTAAAGTTTTTCCTTGCATCCTCCCCTCACCCATGTACTTATGCCACTGGTCCTTGAACCATCTGCTAGTGGGAACAGCTTCTCTCCTGTCTACCTCCATCAACTCTCCCCTCAGTCTTCTTATGCTCCAAGGAGAAAGAAAACGCTTCTCCATTCTAACTTTACAGCTGAAAGCCTCATCCCTGGAACTATTCTAGTAAATCTTTTCTGCACTCTCCTAGGACCTTCATATCCTACCTAAAGATCTGAATATCACAGTTGTGTATACATTCTGTAGCCTAACCAGTGTCTTACCGACGTTCAACATTACCTCCCAGCTTTCATACTTGGCTTCTAATCAAGAATCCCAGGATCCCGAGCCACCTTCAATGTGCCCTTCCACTTTCAAGGATTTATGAGCATAAAGAGTCATAGAGTCGTACAGCACAGCGACAGGCCCTGGGTCCACGCCAACCTTTGCACCCATCTATACTAATCCTATATGCCTGCATTAGGTCCATACTCTTCTATGCCTTGGTGATGCAGGTGCTTGTCTAGATGCTTATTAAATGTTATGAGAGTATCTGCCTCCACCAAGCAGAGCGTTTCAGATTCCAACCATTCTCTGTGTAAAATAAATTCCCCCTCCGATCTCTTTTAAACCTCTGACCCCTCACTTTAAACATGTCTTCATGTCTTAGACACCCTCACCACGTGAAAGGTTACTACCTACCCCACTCATAATTTAGTACAAACCCTGCTCCCTCTGTTCCTGCACACTCTGTGGAACAGTGACAGTTCTCTATTGGTCTATTCTCTTTCTCTCCTTACTCGTTCTGCCAAAGTTTATACTTCACATTCCTCTGTATTATGTTTCACCTGCCATAAAAGGATGAGGAGCATTTCCTTTGCAAGGATGTGCCTATACTCACTGGAGTTTGAGAGGAGTAAGCAGTGATCTCAGTGGGGTAAGATTTCGATAAGTGAGATTCTGGGTGAACTTGACAGAGGTGAAGTTGAGTAGCTGCTTCCTCTGCTGGAGAGTCTAGAACTAGGATGTGCAGTTACTTTGGACACAAATGAGGTGAAATGTCTTTAAGGAATCTTTGGAACTATCTACTCTCAGGCCACAGATGCTCAAGGCTGTGACTGACACTAAAGGAATAGAGGGTTATCGGACTTGAATGGCACAGTGGTATAGAGGACCAGCCATATTCTCACTGAATGATGCAACAGGACAGAGGAACGATATGGCCAACTCCTAACTCTTACGTTCTTGCAGCTGTGCATCAGACAGCTCTCACGGTGAGCTGGAGGATTCGCAATAGTGAATTAACAGTCAGGAATTATGTAGAAAACAAAGTTGGGTAGGATGTAAAGCAGCTCATGGATTTCTGTCACCTCTTCAGTGTTATCCACTGCTTCACCATCTACCACCATTCCCCTACCCCACAACCCCATAGTCCTTCCCGCTGTTTTTTACAAATAGAAGTGTTCATCCCATGGAATGACAGCAGGGCCATGATTTACACTGACTGATTAAGTCAAATCCCATTTTTATTAAATGTTCAATATTTTATATGCTGCCTTTCCTTCACATTTCATAATTTGTGTGTCCAATACTAGTTATAAAACTGAAAATACGCAGGGAGATTGTTCACAGAATATGTCATTTGGAATTAAACATCTGGAGGTCATTACTCCTCCTCTGACTAACGGTTAGTGAGACACCAGAGATCGGCTTATAATAGACAGCATGAGTACAGACACATATCACTTATTACCAATGGTCTGATTTGAAACACACGTTTGCACAACATTCAAGAATAGGTACACAATGTCATGCTGGCAAAGCAGATTTGTGAGGCAGGTATCCCCTTTAATACCCTTTCTCCTTTGTGCAGTTTACCTGCCTGTGTTTCATGTTACCTTTCCCATTCAAGTTTGGAAAGGCCCATAAACTGGAGGGAACATTTTGCAAAGGCTGGGACAATAGTCCAATTGCAGACCTTTCCCATTGAGGTTACATGCTGATGGGGATGGATGTGGAGAGGTGCCCCAATGGAAGGGATGCAGAAGAACTCTGCTTTTGAATTAAATTGGTAGATTGGTTTATTATTGTCACATGTACCGAGGTACAGTGAAAAACTTGGCTTGCATACCGTTCATACAGATCAGTTCTTTACCACAGTGCATTAAGATATTTATTTATTTACAAGATAAAACAATGACAGAGTTCAGATTAAAGTGTTAGTGTGACAGAAAAAATGCAATGCAGGTAGACAATAAGGTGCAAGGTCATAACGAGGTAGATTGTGAGATCAGGAGTCCATTTTATCGTACCGGAGAACCATTCAATAGTCTTATAACAGTGGGAGAGAAACTGTCCTTGAGCCTGGTGGTACGTGCTTTCAGGCTTTTGTATCTTCTGCCCGATGGGAGAGGGGGAGAAGAGAGAATGTCTGGGATGGGTGGGGTCTTTGATTATGCTGGCTGCTTTACTGAGACAGCGAGAAATGTAAACAGTGTCCATGGAGGGGAGGCTGGTTTCCATGATGTGCTGAGCTGCGTCCACAACTCTCTGCAATTTCTTGCGGCTACAGGCAGAGTAGTTGCCATACAAAGCCGCGATGCATCTGGATAGGATGCTTTCTAGACAAGTTTTTCACTGTACTTTGGTACAAGTGACAATAATAAACCAATACTAAATACTAAACTATGGAGCATCAATAAAAATTGGTGAGGCTGAAAGGGGATGTGCCAAATTTCTTTGGCCTCCTGAGGAAGTAGAGACGCTGGTGAGCTTTCTTGGCCGTGGTGTCTATGTGGACCAGGACAGGCTATTGGTGATGTTCACTCCTAAGATCTTGAAGCTCTCAACCCTCTTGACCTCAGCACCATTGATGTAGACAGGAGCATGTGCACCGCCCCCTTAGTTCAGTCTTCAATGGTGTCTCACACTCAGCAGATTCCAGAATCAGAATCAGGTATTATCACTGACATATGTCGTGAAATTTGTTGTTTTGCGGCAGCAGGACAGTGCAAGACATAAAATTACTATAAGTTATGAAAATAAATAAGTAGTGCAAAAGAGGAATAATGAGGTAGAGTTCATGGGTTCATGGACCATTCACAAATCTGATGTTGGAGGGGAAGAAGCTGTTCCTGAAACATTGAGTGTGGGTCTTTCAGCTCCTGTACCTCCTCCCCGATGTTAGTAACGTGAAGAGGACATGGTGAGGGTCCTTAATGATGGATGCCGCCTTCTTGAGGCGCTGCCTCTTGAAGATGTCCTCAGTGGTGGGGAGGGTTGTGCCCGTGATGAAGCTGGCTGAGTCTACAACCCTCCGCAGCCTCTTGCGATCCTGCACATTGGAGCCTGCACACCAGGCGGTGAAGCAACCGGTCAGAATGCTCTCCACCGTAGATTTGTAGAAATTTGCAAGAGTCTTTGGTGACATACCAAATTCCTCTGTGGGAAATAAAGATCATGGGTTCACAGTTAGCTAACAACACCAAGTACGGCTCCTCCTCCTTCGTATTCACAAAAGGTGGTCAGCCAAAGTACTCTAAGGAGAAGAGTGATGACAAAATCATCTTCCATCTCTTTCTACAACTTCCTATAGCTGAGTCTCAGTGGGGCTCAGCTGTGGAATTTATGTGCAATAAATCTGCAGCTTAATTGAAAAGGGTTTGTAGACCTTTTCAATTTTATAGGAAGCATTTCAGACGGATGGGTTCACCGATTCCTTTTGTCTGCATGCTGAAGCAAGGCCAATGTTCTAGGCCCTCGTGCAAGCATCAGGTCAATGTTAAGGCAGAGTTTGAAATAACTACTTTTTTGTGATTCCCGAACCAGACATAAATCAGTTTGGGTTGGGAGCAGCTGTCATGGGAAACTGGCCTGAGATGAGAATGCTGTCCTCATTGCTATGTTAGAGACGTCAGTAGATCAGTCCCCCAGTCCGCTGATGAAATGTAGCGTTTCTCTTTTGCTCATATGAACGCTGCAATGACAGATTGTAGTGAGAGTAGAAGCTCGAGCTGCCTCACTTAGTTGATGGGTTCTTCGCTGTTTCTATATCATAGCAAATAAGATTATTGTTTTGAGACCTGTTGAAACTGCCCTTCAGGTATACACATACTTTATACATAGCTATTTTTTGATTAAACACTGTAGGGGCCATTTGGTCCATTGTGACTGCGCTGTCTCTGTGAGAGAGGAATCCAATTAATATCACTGCCCTGCTCTTTGTACTACCTCGATGCACATGTATGGAATGATCTGTCTGGATGGTATGCAAACAAAAGTTTTTAGCTGTATCTCGGTGCCTGTGACAATAATAAACCAATTACCAATTTCCCCAAAGCATTGCAAAGTTTAGACCATTGTTGAATCTGCTTCCACCACTGTTTCAATAACCTGCCCCAATAGCTCCTCATGTAGTTTGGCAGGAAGCACCTTGAGATATTTTGCTATGCTTAAGGCACAAGGAACATGGAGTTATTGTTGTTATGATGCCACTTGCACATTTGCCTGTGCTGGTAATGAGAAGACCGTCTGCCAACGGTCCTTTTATCTATGGAGAAGACCTACAGGACTGGTGCAAGTTTGGAAAGGAAGAAGTGTGAGCCAGAGATTGAGGAAAGCTGAAGTGCAGAGCCTTGGAAGGCAAGCAGATCAGTGAGAAGCTATTGAGAGGCACAAAATGTTATGCTGTCAAGAAAGGCTGAAAGGGAGAGAAAAGCAGGACAAGTGCATGCATTTAAATTAATTAGAAATAGTTAGCAGAGCTTTAATGAGAAGACTTTCTTCAATCACAGTATTGAATGTTTTAACAGTCTTCCTGGCAGGGTGACAGAGTTAAAAGCACTTGGGATGTTCATAATGAGACTGTAATGGAAAGTGCGAACATGCTTATCATGTCCTCAGAATGTCCAGAAGCACTTCATTTCAAGCACATTCCTCCTGGGATTCCACAACACAGATTGGTGCCAGCTATTCCCATCCATTTTGAACTCCTTACCCATGTCCTGTGGGTGACCAGATGGGGACAGGGCCCATCATGGGCAGAACGAAATACAAAGAAAAAGGCTCACTAGTTTTGGAATTGGTTTATTATTGTCACTTGTACTGAGGTAGAGTGAAAAACTTGTCTTGCATACCGTTCATACACAGTGCATTGAGGTAGTACAAGGTAAAACAATACAGAATGCAGAATAAAGTGTAACAGTTACAGAGAAAGTGCAGTGCAGGTAGACAATAAAGCGCAAGATCATAACAAGGTAGATTGTGAGGTCAAGAGTCCATCTTATCGTATTAGGGGACCGTTCAATAGTCTTATAACAGTGGGACAGAAGCTGTCCTTGAGCCTGGTGGAACGCGCTTTCAGGCTTTTGTATATTCTACCTGATGGGAGGGGGGAGAAAAAAAGAATGTCCTGGGTGGGTGGGGTCTTTGATTATGTTGGCTGCTTTACCAGGGCAGCAAGAAGTATAGATAGAGTCCATGGAGGGGAGGCTGGTTGCCGTGATGTGCTGAGCTGTGTCCACAGCTCTCTGCAGTTTCTTGTGGTCGTGGACAGAGCAGTTGCCATGCCAAGCTGTGGTGCATCCAGATAGGATGCTTTCTATGATGCATCGATAAAAATTGGTGATTGTCAAAGGGGACATACCGAGTTTCTTCAGCCTTCTGAGGACGTCGAGGCACTGGTGAGCTTTCTTGGCTGTGTCATCTATGTGGTTGGACCAGGACAGAGTATGGGTGATGTTCATTCCTAAGAATTTGAAGCTCTCAACCCTCTCGACCTCAGCACCTAATATCTATTGCACCACTGGCTCATTGTGCATTCCTATTTCTCAGGAAATGAAAATCAGAATTGCTGTAGGGAAACCTCTGACTCTGTGGAAGTTCGGAAAGCTAAAACCAGTGCTTCAACTATCTCACTGGCCATTTCTTTTAAAACCCCAGGATGAAGCCCATTAGGTCCTGGAAGCTTGTCAGCCCTTGGCTCCAAAAATGTACTCAGCACCTCTTCCCAGTTTTCCTGAGTTCCTACCACCCTTCCAGTTCCCGCTTTACAGTTACCTCTTGGATGCTGCTTGTGTCCTCCACAGTGAAGACTGATGCAAAATGCCTGCAGCCACCATCAGATGATCTGGTTCTTATTACATTGCTCTTTGTTGGAGCTTGGTGTGTGCTATGTTTTCTATGTTACAGTAATGTCTATACTTCAAAAGAACTTCATTGGCTGTAAATTAACTCAGAACATCCTGAGGTCATAAAAGCTGCTCCAGGGACTGCAAGTCTTTCCTTGTGTATTTTGTGCGGGAGTGTTTCATTCATAGTTCCTGATAGATGTGCCCATATTTGTATATGGAGATTTAGCATTTCGGAAGCAACTTCATGGAGAAGTGATCCCGTTTGTAAAGGATGGTGAAAAGAGATGGAATGAAAACAAATCATTGAAAGGAATTTTTGGAACTGTTTGCTGCTCTTAATGGGAAAGGGTTTTGCTGAGGAGAGCTTTTCCAGGGTTTCTTAGGCACTCTCTCTCAAACACTTGGCTCCTCTGGATATGGACTTTGAAGGCAGGTGGGAAGGGGGCAATCAAACAAAACTGCAGATGCTGGAAATATAAAATAAAAACAGAAAATGCCGGAAACAGGCCAGGCCCTATCTGTGGGAAGAGAAACGAGAGTCAGTGTTTCAGGTTGAAGACCGTTTGTCAGAGGGGGACAAGTGAGGGATGAATCTCATCCATTGTCACCTACATTATGTCCCCCGTAGAATTTCAAGGTCTGAGCTACATGGTGTCCCAATAGAGTAAGGTTCTCCTGTTATTTCAGTCAAGCTCCACACATAGAAATCAATGGATATCGGGATCAGAGGGCAAACTAGTGGATTACCCATGATTTTGTTGAAAGCTATATCAGGCTGAAGTGGCCATTGCAATCTACCATTACCCCTAGCTCTGAGTAACTGGTGTCCTCCCTGTCTGAACAGTATTGTGAGATTGTTCTTGTGAATCCCACTTCTCAGCATGTTCCCCGGTGGCTTTCATTGCCAGTAGTTGGGCAGTGTGACCTGTCATGTGTGTGCCTAGTTCCGCGTATTATTCTTCGCTCCTCAATCCATTGGGTGTGTTTAAATTCTCCTATGTTTCAAATGGAGATTGTTCATTCTTGGTGGACAAACGTGTTAAGAATTATGAAACCGAGGATTTGATCAGACCAGCAGGGGGCACTCCCTACCAGCACCGCAGGTAGCAATATGTTTTAACATGGACCCGGACCTGTGTAATTGTGAACAAGTTTTTGACAAAACAGTGACTTGAACTGGGATCACCGACCTTAGAGAATCTACAAAGATTCAGGAATTTAAGATTAATCTCCAAACGCACGTCTATGAGAGAAAAAAATCATCGGTGCAAAATCATGTGTGCTTTTTGAACAGAAATGTTTCTTTGAGTGCTGTCAGTTCTATAAATGTTGGGAGTAACAGGAAGGTTGGGGTAGCAGTTGAAGGCAAGAGGTGAAGGGATATGATAATCCTCCAGGAATAAGCATAACCAGAGCTGGTGGACGAAACTGGAATGTGCCCTGCATTGCTGGGGATCCTTTCACGGTCATGTCATACTTGCAGTCTTTTCACCTGCTGGGGTGGGCTCTCACCATGGTGAGCTGTCAGTCAGCTGGCAGTAAGACATCAACAAAAACCGCCTGACATGGTGGTTGAACAACTGTGTCACTCCGTGAGGGAGAGAGCTCCCCACGGAGAGAGAAATGCAGAATAAGAAGGAAAGATTAGCATGAAATTAGAGAGGGCTTCCACCACTGAGCCCAACTAATCCATGCTCTTCCCTGAGGCTCTTCCCACTCCACCCAACCCAACCAACAACTCATTCTTTTCTTTTCTCCCACATCTGTTCATCCAGCCTCAGGGTAGTGAATACCTGGAAATAGCTGGCAGAGGAAGTGATCAAGGCGGGTACAACTGCAACATTTAAGAGGCATTTGGATGGGTACATGGAGGGGAGGGGCATGGAGGATGGGCAACTGGGACTAGCAGGGAGGATGCTGTGGTTGGCATGGAGCTGTTGGGCTTAAGGGCCTATTTCTGTGCTGTATTACTCTCTGATTCTATGTCACTCTCTCGTTCGCACTCTGAAGTTAAAAGGTTGTAGGTTGAAGGCCTGGTCCTAAGGCTAAAGCCCAATAATTTGGGCAGACACTTCAGTGCCAGGGGAATGCTGTATTGTCAGAGGTCCCACTTGTAGGAAAAGATTTTAAAGAGAACCCACTTCTCCTGGTTGGACGTAAAAGATCCTGCTGGATTATTTTGAACATGAGTATAAGAGTTACCAGTTGTATATCAGACACTGTTTCCCCCTCAATTAGTACCTGGTAACAATCCTGTTACTGATTGCGAACCTTAGCAGTATGTAAATTCATTGCTACGGTGGCTTAGAGACACTCTGAAACTTGTATCAAGTTTTTTTAACCCTTAAAGCCATGTATTTTGTTGGCATCAATTACTCTGAGAGTTCCATTCTAACCATTCTCACGTAAAAGGTTTATTGTTACATATATTAATGGTCTCTAATTCTGGATCTCCCCCTTTATCATTCTGTTTCTCCAGCTTCCTGATAAATGCATTACAGCAGAGAAATCAAAATGAAAAAAGATAATTTAATGTATTAGATGGGAAAAAAAACAAGAGGGATGAAAATAACCTTAGGGTGTGGTGGCATATTGGTTACGTTAGTGGAATAATAATCCAGAGTTCGCTGTTTGGATTAATGATCCAGAGACCTGAGTTCAGATTTCACCAAGGCAGCTGGGAATTTAAAATCCAGTTAATTAATTATTATACCTGTAATCAAAAAGCTAGTATCATTAATGATGATCATTCAACTGCTCAAGTTGTTATAAAAACCCAAGAGTTTACTGATAGACCCCAGGGAAGGAAATCTGCCGCCTCCCCCCCCACCCCATTTGTCCTGAATATAACTCCAGACCTACCACAATATTGGCTTTTAACAAACCACTCAGATGCACTGAAATCACCGAGTAGACTGCAGCAGTTCAAGAAAGCAGCTCATCAGCACCATCTTGACAGCTATTAAAGATGGGCAATAAAGTCAAACTTCCCAAAAAGTGAAAATTAAAATAAATCCTAATTTGAAGGTGGCTGCCTTGCTTTGAGGTTTGTTCTCGGAAGAGGACAAACACCTTGAAATGATATTACCTGCTGCAGCAGTAACTGAGGCAATCTGTTATCTACAGCAGCTAATTTTTCATTTGACATTCCACTGGGCGAGAGAGCAAAGTAGTGGAGGACGGGCAGCACATAAGTGTGCACCAAGTGTAGCTCCATCAGTCTGTTGGAGCCACAGATCATTAGCAAAGGTGCAGACAGGGGAATGCTATGTTTATGGAGAAGAGGATGAAAAATGTAGAGCAGCGAAACCTCATCCTCTTGAAACCATGTGTTTCCCAGGTGACGATCATTAATGTCCAGATGTACTTTTCTGGTCTTAAGTGTAATTAAAGAGAGATGGCATGCTTGAGTTGGTAACCAAGTGAGCTCGATTTGCTGCAGTGAGAGCCAGCATTGGCACTGAAATCCACATCTCAGTAATAAATAGTGTAGAAGCATTGTCCCCCATAGCAGTAGTAGCACAGTTCTTCTTGTGCAGTGAGCTTCCAGTCTTCACCTGGGAGACATATGTTCTTAAACTTCTGAGCTTCTATACAACCCGTTCCTTTAGTTAAGTTAAAAAGCATTTAAGTCAATAAAATTGTCACGTACAACTGGAAACATGGGTTCTAAATTTCTCAACCTTATCTTTTGATTGAAACATCATCTAGCTGAAAGAATGTGGAGAATTGCAAACAAATCTGGTCACTAATTCGGGGGTAATCTGCTTGCTTATTTTTGTCAGGGATGTGGGCACATTTCCAGGTTAGGCTGGTGTGGAAGGGGACGTGCAGGTGGTGCTGATCTCTTTGGGTGCTGCCGTTGACCTTCTTGGTGGTGGAGGTCGTGGGTGTGGGAGGTCCTGCAGGGGTAGTGCAGGCCAGTAACTGCAGTGCGTTTTGTAAACAGTGCACACTGCAGCCACTGTGCACCTGTAGTAGACGGAGTGAATGTTTAGGGTGTTGGATGAAGAACGAATCAAGCAGGTTGGCTTCTTTAGCATAGCTGCAGATTTCTTCATCCAGGCAAATGTAAAATATTCTATCGCTATTCATTGGACCTTGCATACTGTCGGAAGATGCTGCTGCAAGGAAGTTTTTCGTTACACCTGTGCTTACATGTACTTGCGCATATGACAATAAACTCAACTTTGACTTTGAAGACCTTTGTCAAGAAGCCACTTCAGGATACCCAACCTCTGTTGTGTCCCTGAAGCTGCAGGATTTATGGTGGCTGGTCTGGTTTCATTTCTGGTCGATGATGACCTTCTTACCCTCACCTCCATCCAGTAACGTGAGGTAATTGAGGGTGGGGGACCCAGCAGGGGTGATGCTATTGGATGTAAAGGGTAGCTGGTTAGACTCTTTTATTGGAGGTGCTCATTGTTTGCCACTTGTGATGCATATGATGCCATGTATCACCCTTGCCTGAATGTTGTCTAAGTGTTGACTGCATAAGGCATGGGCTGCTTCATTTCTTGACGAGGTTTGAATGGAGTTGAATATTGCACAATTATCAGTGACCTTATGATGGAAAGCAGAACATTGAAGAACCGGCTGAAATAGGTTTGGCAAATGACACTACATCGAGGAGCTCCTGCAATGATGTCCTGGGGCTGGGTGACTGATTTCCGACAACCACACCACCTTTCTTTGTGTGAGTTATTACTCTAACCGCTGAAGTGTTTTCCCCTTGATGTCCGTTCCCTTTAGTTTCACGAGACACCACTCTCAGTTGAATCCTGCTCTGATGTCAAGGACAGTCACATTCACATCACCTCTGGGATGTAGCTGTTTGGACCTAGGCTGTGAAGAGGTTTGAAGCTGAGTGGTCCTGGTTACATTGATCAGGTTATTGATGAGTACGTTCTGCTCAATAGTAATGTTGATAATAGCTAGCACCACTTTACTGATGATTGAGGGTAAACTGATCGGGTGGTAGTTCGCCAGATTGGATTTTACTTGCATTTGGTGCACTGTGCTGCTGTTAGTGAGAATGTCAAAAAGACCAATAAAATGATTCAAAGTGTAAAGTGGATAAATAAATATTAGAGGATCTCAATTGTTCAAAACTTAATCTAAGTTCATGAAAGTCAAACTTAAATGGACTGAAGAAATACAAAAGGTTCAACTTAATGAGCAATCAATATCTAAATAGTTTGTTCAGCAAGGGATCAAATTTTAGGGTTGTTCAGATTGCAACTAGATGCAAGGCTGGGGAATTAAAGCAATAGATGGATGTGCTTTGACAGTCTATGTGGCAGTTGACTTGAGATTTCAAATGTTCTTAATCATAGTGCATGTGTAATGTCTGCCGACCGGTAGTTCCTCTCTGCATGTCTATGTTCTCCCAGAATGTACTTGTCAGACTGGAGTGAGTGAATCTATGACATATTGCCTAACAAAAATCTATTGAATGCTGCAATTGCCCCATCATCCGAGGCATTTGGGGTGAAAAGAGTTACAGATTTCTGAACCGCTCCTCCTCACCCTTGCCTGCTTTACCGTGTCAGCTCTCAGAATTTTTACCTGTTTCAGGATTATTGCATTTCTTTCCTTTTAAGCAACCATTTCAATCCCCAGCAATCCGCAATAGAGTTTTCAAGAAAATGTTAAAGAATGCCTGACTGAATTTGGAAGGTGCATTCTTGCATTCTGCCCTTCTGGGATCTTGGTGGGTGTGTGGGTGGAGTGGGAGGAGTGGCACGTGAAGGCAAATGGGAGTGGAGGGGGAAGTGGATTGAGTGGGTGTAGGGAAGAGAGAGAGAGGACAGAGCAGCATGATAATTGCACATTTTAGATTATTGAGCCTGTCTTTGATTTTCACCAGTAGCTCAATTCCTGGCACTGCTTCCCATGAGAAATGTTGACCATATCAAACGTTTTTCTGCCATCGAGTTTCCCAAACTAGTTTCAAGTAATTTTTTTAACAGTTGGTGATGAATGTCATTAAGTTGGGATAATTTCACAGTAATACCTACCCGTCATTGTTTATTTTAATGTGATGTTCATTAGTTATTTTCATTTGATAATAACTGTTCTTAACTTGGAGTAATGATGAGCTAATGGCTTTATTTGTCTTGGAATGGGATAGTAACTGCTGTAGTTGTCAGTGCATTCTCTAAAAGCTGGAATAGATCCAAGGAAAGGGTATTTCTAATGTATTTGCAGATTGCCGTATATGAAGTAGTTGTTCATTGTCTGTTATGGATAACAGGGAATAGTAATTTGAAGACATAAGTTTCCTGTTTTGCTCCCATTACTCCACACTGATATAAATGCTGCTGAAAATGTCCATCTTGCATTCTCAAACTATATGCAGTGTAAGTGCTTGTGTCCAATGGCCATTTAATAGTGGCAGCAGATCATGCTTCCTCAATGGATTTTACATCAGTGCCACATGACAAAACAGACACCAGTGTGTTTTCAGCAACGTGATAGTATCTAAGGGGCCAGGATCCTCTCATTGTTCAGGAGTTTCCATTTTGGATGATGTTCAATGATGTTACATGGAGGAATTGTGTCCTGTGCAGTTGTGTGGCTAGCTGTGAAATGCCTACTACATCAAGGAATGGGCAACATAGTAAAGGGTAGCAGGAGCTGTGAAGGCAAAACTGAATATCATAGCACCTCATTCTAAATGGCTGTAGAGGGAGAAGAGGGCTGGTAATGTCAGGGAAACAGAGAACAGTGCTCCTGGAATGGAGCAGGTTTGAGGGAAGTTGTTTAGCCTGAAGTCACATAGAGTTATACAGCATGGAAATAGGCCCTTTGGCCCAACCCATCCATGCCAACTGAGGTGCCTTCCTGAACTAGTCCCATTTATCCATTAACCTGTCCAAGTGTCTTTTAAACGTGGCAATTGTACCTGCTTTGACCACCTCCTCAGCAGCTCATTCCATCGACCCACCACCCTCTTTGAGGCACAACTTTTCCTCCTCAGCTCCCCTTTAAATCTTTCACCTCTCACATTAAACCTATGCCCTCTAATTTTAGACTTCCCTACCTTGGGAGAAAGACAGCAACCATCCACCTTATTTATGCCTCTTGTGGTTTTATAAACCTCTATAAGGTCACTCCTCAGCCTCCTTCACTACAGGAGAAACAGTCCCAGCCTATCCAGTCTCTCCTTATAACTCAAGCCTTCCAGTCCCAGTAATATTCTTGTAACTCTTTTCCACATCCTCCCTAGCTCAATCACATCCCTCCTATAGCATGACAACCAGAACCGCACACAATATTCCAGGTGTGGCCTCTCCAACTCGAGCTAAGATTTGACAATTGCTTTTTGTTGAACACTGGAATTAATCCTGTCAAAATAAATGAGCTAAGATTGGAAAAGTCCCTGCAGTATATTCGGTACTTCGTAGCTCCAATTATTTTTAACCTGCCAGTGCAAACAGTTTAATTGTTTATAATTAGTAATATACTTAAAATTGTAATTTAGCTAAAAGGATATTTAAACACTCGAGCAATTGTACAGAAATAACAAACAAACATAAATAAGCTGAATTGTTGCCAGCTGCAGAGTATATATGAGAATATCTCATCATTCTCACAATAGAAAAATAGTGAAATGATCCATCATATCTAACTTATTTGTCCAACTCTGGTTTCTAGTTTTTCCCTAACTTTCTTCACGCCCTTGTGGAGAGCTGTACCTTCAGTTACCAAGACAATGAACTGTGGTATTCCCTTCCCAAACCTCTCCACCTCTTAAACTCTTTCCTGATCTTGAAATATTTCCATTCAGTTAAAGGAAGGAATGGTGAGGGTGAAGCCAAGGTGGATGGAGTGTTGTGAAAATAAGACGAATGGTATACCTCCAATACAAAATTGCCCATTGAAAGCATTTTAGGATGTCCTGAGGTGAAAGACGGTATATAATGCAATTCGCTCATTCCTTCCTTCAGCCTTGGAATTGTCTTCTGCCAGCCAACAAAATAGACTCACAGATTGGAATTGGTTTATTATTGTCACATGTACCGAGGTACAGTGAAAAACTTGTCTTGCATACCGTTTATACAGATCAATTCATTACACAGTGCACTGAGGTAGTACAAGGTAAAACAATAACAGAATGCAGAATAAACCGTAACAGCTACAGAGAAAGTGCAGTGCAGGTAGACAATAAGGTGCAAGTCATAATGAGGTAGATTGTGAGGTCAAGAGTCCATCTTATCGTACTAGGGGACCATTCAGTAGTCTTATAACTGTGAGATAGAAGCTGTCCTTGAGCCTGGTGGTACGTGCTTTCATGGTTTTGTATCTTCTGCCCGATGGGAGAGGGGAGAAGTGAGAATATCTGGGGTGGGTGAGGTCTTTGATTATGCTGGCTGCTTTACCGAGGCAGTGAATTTATAGAATCCATGGAGAAGAAGTGATCCATTTATCATGGTTAGTTGTGCGATTTTAATCTGTTTAAGGGACCCTTGCTGCCACTCCCCTCATTTTGTTTTGTTCCAAAATTCAAATAGAGATAGCCTGTGACTAAATGCACAAGCATCACTTTTGAGGAGTGAATCCATGGGTCAGTATTCCATCAGAGTTTTGAGTGGCCAGAATGAATGGCCAGATGAGGGCTATATATGCCTGTTGTAGGAACTCCCAGAAATCTATTGCATGCTAACCAGAATGATAGATGCAAGAGAATGCAGATACTGGAATCTGGAACAACAAATAATCTGCTGGAGGAACTCAGTGGGTTGAACAGCATCTGTGGGAGGGAAAGGAATTGTTGATGTTTTAGTCAAAACCCTGCATCAGGACTGTGGAGAGGAGGACAATCTTCCCTCTCCAACCAGAATGATATGGAAGTATACTACTAGATTCCTATTTCAAGTGCTTTACTTAACTTGGCAGTGTAGCAATGCACATACTAATTATTCTAATGATTGGTACTTAGCTTAAGTATCACTAGTTAAATGAAAATGGTAAGAATTAGAGTCATTTAGTGAAAGAGACAACAAACATGAATAAATCAGTTGAATTACTGGCAGCTGCTGTAATATACTGAAAATCATTTGTTCTGTCATTTCCTACTGTTAAAACCTGTGGAGAGAACACTCCATTATGTGAATGGATTAGTTGCTAGCATGATGAGCATAAGAAAGTGAAAATGAAGCCAATGGAATGGATATTACAAGGTTAGTTTCAGTAGAAGTGAAATAAATGAAGAGGATATTGACTCAATGGCACATGACACAATGACCGAAATGTACATAGGATCCAAACTGATTCAAGCTGGAATGGGTCTGACTGGTGTAACTGTGAGCTTTTGTGACTCAGTGGTTGGTGTGCAAACTCTGTGATTGAAATCTGTCCTTGGTTGTATACGACTGAGGAGTAACGATACTACAGTGTTGGATTCCATTTCTAAGATACCGTTCCACCAAAGTTCTGGAGCTGGTTTTCAGAAGCCGAGTACAATACACAGCAGCCATGTTGTATTTTTAGCTCAAGACAAATTTCTGCGTCACTGAATACTTACCCTCAGGTCAATGATTTTGTTCTTGACTACCTAGCATTTAATATTTTTATATAGGTTCATTCACAGTACATGCATGTTGTTAGGAAGGCCAACGTTTGTTGTCCATCACTCATTTTCACGTGCTTGGCCACTTAAGGGGGCAGTTCAGAATCAACCACATTACTGTCTCATATGGACCAGATAATAACAAATGGTTCCCTTCCCTGAATGACAGGACTGACCCTAATGGATCATGGCTGAAGATTTGTTCCATAACAGACTGGCCAGTGGGCACTGCCCATTTGGGCAAGTTCTGATCAGTGCTGCACTGCAGCATTCAGCACACACTGGTCCTGGAACTTCTACACTGACCTTGGGAATCCAACTAGGATCTCTGTGAATCTTTGGGTTAATTGGGCACTAGATTGTATCTGGCATACAGATTCTAGGGCAGGCCCATTGATATCAATAGGAGAAATTGGCTACTAGAAAAAAGCTCTGACAAGGATCTGATATTACCGCGAGGTGATGTTGCAGCTCTATAGAACTCTGGTTAGATCACACTTGGAGTATTGTGTTCAGTTCTGGTTGCCTCATTATAGGAAGGATGTGGAAGCTTTAGAGAGGGTGCAGAGGAGATTTACCAGGATGTTGCCAGGATTGGAGAGCATGTCGTATGAGGTTAGGTTGAGTGAGCTGGGGCTTTTCTCTTTGGAGAGAAGGAGGATGAGAGGTGACTTGATAGAGGTGAACAAGATGATAAGAGGCACAGATCGAGTGGACAGTCAGAGACTTTTTCCCGGGGTGACAATGGCTAACACGAGGGGGCATAATTTTAAGGTGATTGGAGGAAGGTATAAGGGGGAATGTCAGGGGTAAGTTTTTTACACAGAGATTGGTGGGTGCGTGGAACTCACTGCTGGCAGAGGTTGTGGGGGCAGGTACATTAGGGACATTTAAGAGACTCTTAGATAGGCACATGAATGAGAGAGAAATGGGGGGGCTATGTGGGAGGGAAGGGTTAGATAGATCTTAGAGCAGGATAAAATGTCGACACAACATCGTGGGCCGAAGGGCCTGTACAGTGCTGTAATGTTCTATGTTCTATGTTTTTATTTAATTAAATTAGTTTTTTTTATTGTTTAAAGTATGTGTTTGTGTGCTTTTACTTTTCTAAATTTAAATTAAAAAAAGTTAACATTTTAATTTTTGAAAGGTTTTGCGTGATTGTGAATGTTTGTGAAGATCGAAGACATTCCGAAACTTAAACAGCAGGTTTGACAGCCAGCGGGCTGGAGTGGACTTGTGACTTGCCACAGCTCATGCCGTTTTAGTCACTGAAGCTGGCATTTGTGCTGGGATAGGCCCTGTGTACCCTGCACCTCACTGAATTATTGGGAGATGGGATCCCTGTGGAAGACTGTGCCCAATACCACTCTGGAAGAAACATCATCCATAAACTCAAGTTAGTGGAATATCTACCCCAGTGGATTTTCCTGACCGTTCATCAGTTTAATTTTCACTGTTACTCATACTACCTAATTAAAAGAGACCTTCCAAAATAATTAATAACCAAAATTTTAAATTCCCCAGCCACTGTGAAAGGATTTGAACTTGTATCTCCAGATCTGCAGTCTGTGCCTCTCACTGCCAGTCCAGTAACTTCAGCACTTGAAGCAGAAAATGCTGGAAATGCTCAGCAGGTTAGGCAGCATCTGTGGAAGGAGAAACAATTAACATTTCAGGTTTTTGACCTTGCATTCTCCTCTGTAAATCTTGAACAAGGGGTCCCTCCCCCAAAACTTTAACTGTCTCTCCTTTCACAGATGCTTCCTGACCTGCTGAATGTTTCCAGCATATTCTCTTTTTATTTTAGATTTCTGACATCCGCATTTTTCTGATTTTCAGTGATGTAAGCAATATGGTCCCATTTCCCATTTGCTCACCTTGTTCTTATGCTTCCAGTGTCTACATTAGGATATTTCACACTGGTTTCTTAAATACCCTAAGCTTTTTTTTCCCAATTTGTGTGTGGCTGATGTGTTCTTTGGGAATGGAATAATTCTTGCTCTTTGCAAAGAAAAACTTCAATATGTCTTCAAAGACCATCAATAGAAACCTCTAATCTAATACGGATTTACACCAGGAGATGTTCTCCACAGCATCAATGGCCCAGAACTTCCTGATGTCCTGCGCAATGACACCAGTTACTCCTGAACAGAAGTTTCTAGAAATGAATAGTATCAGTGCTGAATATCGCAAGCGAAAATTTTGTGGGCCAACCACTGGGATAATAGTGTAGCAAAGTGCCCCAAGGTTCTTCACAGGCACATTAGCCAGCAGTGAGCAGCACAATGGTGCAATAGGTAATGCTGCTGCCTCACAGCTCCAATGATCCAGGTTCGATCTTGATCTATGATGCTGTCCGTGTGGAGTTTGCATGTTCTCCCCATGACCGCATGGATTTCCCCACATCCCAATGTTATGCTCTTTAGTAGGTTAATTAGTCACTGTAAACTACCCCTTGTGTAGGTGGGTGGTAGGAGGATTGGAGGAGTTAATGGGCATGTGAGAGAGAATATGTTCCAAAGAAATAAATAGGGGAAGGGGATTTGTGGAATCGCTTTGAGTGCCAGTATGGACTCAGTGGGCCTTCTTGTATGTTGTTGCCCACTCATTCAGCTTGTCCATATCCCCTTGAAGCCTATTTACATCGTCCTCCCTCCTTACTCACATTCCCACCTAATTTTGTATCATGAGCAAACTTGGACATATAACGTTTGGTCTCCCCAGACAAATCATTGATATTGATCATGAATAGCTGAGGCCCAAGCACTGATCCCTGCAGTACTTCACTAGTCACAACCTGCCAACCTGAGGGAGGTCTATTTATTCCCAATCTTTGCTTTCTGTCAAATAACTAATTCTCAATCCATGTCAGTATATTACCCCAACTCTTTGTGCTCCAATCTTGTTGACCAAACTCCTGAAATGGGAATATATCAAAAGCCTTCTGAAAATTCAAATGCACCACATGCACTGCTTTCCCCTTATCTATGACTAGTTTCATCCTCAAAGAATTCCAATAGATTATTCAAACATAATCTTCCTTTTATTAATGCTTGCTGACTCTGCTCAATCCTATTATTTCTGAGCCTAGATATGAGAGTTAAACTTTTTGTCTCAATTAACTGTGAGGATGTATGAATTACATAGCTGTCTAAAGCTGCAGCAGTGTGTTGAAATCCTTCATTTTATAGCAGTTCCATGCAACCTACAGCAACCCAACATCCCAAACAGCCTGTCCTGGTCCAACCACATAGATGCCACAGCCAAGAAAGCGCACCAATGCCTCTTCTTCCTCAAGAAGCTAAAGAAATTTGGCATGTTTCCTTTGACCCTCACCGATTTTTATAGATGCACCATAGAAAGCATCCTATCCAGATGCATCATGGCTCGGTAAGGCAACTGCTCTGCCTGAGACCGCAAGCAACTGCAGAGAGTTGTGGACACATCACGGAAAACAGCCTCCCCTCCATGGACTCCAGCTATATTTCTCATTGCCTCGGCAAAGCAGCCAACATAATCAATGACCCCACCCACCCTGGACATTCTCTCTTCTCCCCCCTCCCATTGGGCAGAAGATACAAAAGCCTGAAAGCACGTACCACCAGGCTCAAGAACAGCTTCTATCCCACTGTTATTGTACTAGGGGACCACTATTGAACGGTCCCCTGGTACGATAAGATGGACACTTGACCTCATAATCGACCTCGTCATGGCCTAGCACCTTATTGCCTGTCTGCACTGCACTTTCTCTGTAACTGTAACACTTTATTCTGCATTCTGTTATTATTTTCCCTTGTACTACCTCATTCCACTGATGTGATGAAATTATCTGTATGGATGGCATGCAAAACAAAGTTTTTCGCTGTACCTTGGTTTATGTGACAATAAGAAATAAATTTACCAATCACTGTGGATCTGCAGACAGCCTGACATCACTGACATATGTTGTGAAATTTGCTGTTCTGCAGCAGCAGTACAGTGCAAAGACATAAAAATCTATAAGTTACAAAAATAAGTAAATAGTGCAAAGAAAAGGAATAATGAGTTAGTGTTCAAGGACCATTCAGAAATCTGATGGCAGAGGGGAATAAGCTATTCCTAAATCAGTGAGTGTGGGTCTTCAGGCTTCTATACCTCCTCCCTGATGGTAGTAATGAGAAGGGGGCATGTCCCAGATAGTGAGTGTCCTTAATGATGGATGTTGCCTTCTTGAGGCACTGCCTCTTGAAGATGTCCTCGATGGCGGTGAGGGTTGTGCCCATGATGGAGCTGGCTGAGTCTATAACCCTCTGCAGCCTCTTGCAATCCATTGCATTGGAGCCTCCATACCAGGCTGCGATGCAACCAGTCAGAATGCTCTCCACCGTACATCTATAGAAACTTGTAAGCATCTTCGGTAACATAACAAATCTCCACAAACTCCTAACAAAGTAGAGCCTCTGGCACGCCTTCTTCATGATTGTATCAATATATTGGGCCCAGGATAGATCCTTTGAGATGTTGGTGCCCAGGAACTTGAAGCTACTCACCCTTTCCACCACTGACCTCTCAATGAGGACTCAATTATGAGGCTAAATTGTATATTAGCCTTTATGATGAGAGGATTTGATTACAGAAATAAGAGAGCCTTATTGCAATTGTACTGGGTATTTGTGAGACTTCACCTGATGTATGGTGTCTTTTGTCTCCTGACTAGAAAAGGAGTGTATAGAAGGAGTGCAGGAAGGCTTATCAGACTGGTTCCAAGGATGACGGATTTGTTGTATGAGGAGAGATTAAGTAGATTGGGACTGTATTCTCTCAGAAGAATAAAAGCAAATCATGTTAAAGCTGAGAACATTCTTAAAACGCTTGACAAGATGGATGCAGGGAAAATGCAGACACAAAAGACTGCAGATGCTGGAATCTGGAGCAAAAAACAAAATCCTAGCGGAGCTCAGTGGGTCAGGCAGTATCTCCACAGATGCTACCTGACTCGCTGAGTTCCTCCAGCATTTTATTTGGATGCAGGGAAGTTGTTTCCCCTGACTGAGGAATCCCGGACCAGGAGACACAGTTTGTGAATAAGAGGGTAGGTCATTTAGGACTATTATGTGAGAGTGGTGAACCTTTGGAATTCTCTACCCTGGAAGGCTGTGGAAACAGGCATTCTGTTCACTCAAAAGAAAGATCAATAGATTTCTGGGCTTTATGGGAATCGAGGGTTTTGGAACAGTGCTGGAAAATGGCACCGAGGTCAAAGATCAGCCAAGATCTTGATGAATGGTGGAGCAGGCGTGAAGGGCCAAATGGTTTCCTCTTGCTCCTATTTCTTATGTTCATTATCTTACAAACACCTGGTCTTCGTGACAATAAGAACCATTTTGCAGGACAACACACTATGGGATGAGGTTAGGTTCAATGCTGTATTAGGTGTTATTTCCGGAGCACTGAGAGGGAAGCCAGACCATCCGACTGATGATCATTTCCAAAGGGGGCCTTTAACGTGGCTCCCAAAGGCTGCCTCACAGATTCTCAGAACCTATTTTGATGCATGTTTCCTTTCATTATTGGCTCTCAGTACTTTGTATTTGGAAAACTGGCTTTATTCTTGGGTCTCAAATAACCTTTAGTATTTTGCAATGGATTCAGTTGTGCACTAGTTAACCTGACTTTTTGCTGAACATGCTTGGAACTCCATTTGGGGTTAACTGCTGGCACTCTTTCTGCTGAAACATGTTCTGTGCTGAGCGAAGGCCCAAAAAACTTGTAAGAACATTGACAATAGTTGCATGATTTATGGACAGTAGCAGTTACAGAAAGTGGCAAAATTTAACAATATAACCTGACTGGCTGGTTATAACCTTTCCAGTGCATGATATGATCTGGGAGTTAGGGAATACAGATGGAACAGATTTATTAAGGAACCCTATCGATCTTGCATTTGGACAGTGACACATTCGTACAGGTGCTCAAATCAATAGAAAGCAATAGCCCATTGAACTGCTCTGTAATATACAGAGGGACATTGTTCATTCTTGAGTAAATGGGACGGCAAGCTCAGGTCAGTAATGGCCCAATCACCAATTGCACACACAGACTTGTAGCTCTTGCGTTGATTGATGATCCCGAGCATTAAGATGGCAAGCATTATTACGGAGATGTGGGCCGTGAACTGAGGGGCTCAGCGCAGTTAATGAAGACAAGGGGTCAAGCCGTAAGCCATCTTATACAAACAGATTGTAAGTGACGCTTGTTGCATTCCACATTCAGCACAATGGACGATGCCTAACAGGTGACAGATTGCAGCAAGCAAAGTTGGTCCCTCAGCCTTGCACTGAGGCATTCCCTTCCACATTGCATTAATAGTATTTGATTGACATATTTCAAACATATATATAAAATAACATTGCTGGTCGCTTCAAAACCAGTTTACTGTTTTCTCACGTAGGACCCTTGCAGATAATTCAGGAGAAACTGCTTTTACTGAGTGTGATTCAAATAAGGACCTTGTCACAACACAGAAGAGAGGCGAACAATATTTGATGCATTCCAGGGAAGCTGGATAATTATATGAGAGTGAATGGGATAGAATAGAATAATTTGTTAAAGTTAGATGATGAGGGTTTGGAGGAGGTCCCAGGGGATAAATGCAAGTTGAGCATAAAGCCTTGTTTCAACAACGTACTATGTATAGTGACTTTAACAAACTAAAATCCTCCAGGTCTACACAGGAGTATTATGAAACAAAATTTGATAGTGGGTCACGTAAGGAGTTGTTAGTGCAAATGACTAAAAGCTTGGTCAAGGAGAGAGGTTCTAAGGAACATCTTAAAAGAGGAACCAGAAATAGAGAGGTTTTGGAGAGAATTCCAGAATGGTAGGGTGTTGGCAGCTGAGAACATGGCTTCTGATGGTGGAGGGATTAAGTTCAGGGTGGCCAATTCTGATAAAGACCGAAAGAAAGAATGGGTTACCTATAGTTGGAGAATTCGATATTGAGTCTGGAAGGCTGTTACGTGCCCAGATGGAAGATGAGGTGCTGTTTCTCAAGCACGTTTTGGACCTCATTGTATCAGTGGAGGAGGTCACAGACAAATAGGTCAGAGTGGGAGTGTGATGGGGAATTAAAGTGTCAGGCAACCGGGAACTCGGGGTGTTCCTTTGGATGAATGCTGGTGCTCTGTAAAGCAACTATCCTATCTATTTTTGGTTTCTCCAATATAGAGAGAGCATATTGTAAACACTGAATGCGGTGCCTCAAGAAGGCGGCATCCATCATTAAGGACCCTCACCACCCGAGACATGCCCTCTTCTCGTTACTACCATCGGGGAGGAGGTACAGGAGCCTGAAAACCTACACTCAATGTTTCAGGAACAGCTTCTTCCCCTCCGCCATCAGATTTCTAAATGGTTCATGAACACTACAACATTATTCCTCTTTCGCATTATTTATTTATTTTTGTAACTTTTAGTAATTTTTAATGTCTTCACATCTTGCACTGTACTGCTGCCACAAAGCAACACATTTCACAACATATGTCAGTGATAATAAACCTGATTCTGATTCTGAAGAGGTGCAAGTGAACCCCTGATGCACTTGCAAAGTCTGTTTGGGTCCCTGGATGACAGGAAGGGAAGAGGTAAAAGGACAGGTGTTGCATCTCCTGCAATTGCATAAGAAAGTTTTCTCTGAAGAGCGGTGGTTGGAAGAGACTGAAGAGCAGACTAGGGAATCACGAAGGGGACAGTCCTTTCAAAATGCTGAAAGGGGAGAGGAATATGTGTCTGGTGCTGGAATCTTGTTGGAACTGGCAGAAGCCTGAAATTTATCATCTGGTATAAAATGATAGGATCATTTTCTGGATCTGAGGATGGTAGTGGGTCTTCAAAGTGGAAAAGGGTGAGGCTGAGTAATGAAGAAGACCATGGGATAAAGAACAAATAGTCAGGAGGTCAGGCAGCATCTGTGGAACAAGAAACACTCTGCTGATCCAGATTTTCAGCAACTGCAGTTTTTCTTTGCTTTTCACAGAAGACCATCGGTTTGCAATCAATTAAAACCAGAAAACCAGCAATGAAGATGTAAATGTCTTCAAGAATTATTGAAGCAATCCACATTTTATTCTCTGTTGGAATTGAGCAGAAACTACATCCTTTAAGGATTTGGATGTATGAAATGCTCAGGTGGTCACGGGGATCTTGTCCTTTCTAAGAATTTCCTTTAATTCCACAGACAATTTGTTTGAACAATTTTTTTACACAAGAATATAACAATTGGAAGCAGAGAGTGAAATCTCACTCGAGTAATTTTTCATGTGATAATAAATGCTTTCAGTTTGAAAGCTGCAGTGGTAGACTGTAACATAATGACAGGCTGGTTCACCATATGCAGATAGATTTACACTTATTTCTAATTTATTATTTAGGAAAAATAATGGTGACTTGTGCTTGACTATATAAGCAATGACCTATACTTATCCAGCTCCTTGATCCTCTGAGTATTTTATGCATATCTGGAAAAACATATTGTAAAGGTAAGTGCAGATGAAGAAGGACTTCATTTAATCTTCTGTAGAATCCTACTGTCTTATGATGCTGCCTAATTCCCACTAGATACAGGAGCCTGAGGGCACGTACCACCAGACTTAAGGACAGCTTCTACCCTACTGTGATAAGACTATTGAACAGTTTCCTTATACGATGAGATGGACTATGACCTCACATTCTACCTTGTTGTGACCTTGCACCTTATTGCACTGCACTTTCTCTGTAGCTGTGACACGTTACTCTGTACTGTTACTGTTTTTACCTGTACTACATCAATGAACTCTGTACTAACCCAATGTAACTGCACTGTGTAATGAATTGACCTGTACGATCGGTTTGTAAGACAAGTTTTTCACTGTACCTCAGTAGAAGTGAAAATAATAAACCAATTCCAATATCAATACTTAATTAGGCTTCAAGACCTTACCTGGAGTCCATGCAAGGTATTCATCACATTGTTTGAAGATGTGCTTACTTTATCACATTGTACCTTGTTCTTTAACACATGCTCAATCCTTTTCCTTCTGCACGAGATCTACAGGCAGTGGGAGTACTTGGCTGTGCTAGGATTGCAGGGTTCTCTGTGGTGCAGGTGGCAAGTGTCAAAGCACGTGTACCTGGAAGTGCTTGGCTAGAAGTAGTGGAAACCTGATTGAGGAATTTTACACCCCAGTGACAGTACTGACCATGAATCTTTCTGCCCTTGTCCTTCTCCTTCCATCTGCAGCCAACACCCACTGCGTGTTGAATCCTTATGAAATTGGTGAAAACAGTTTTCATCTTTGCAGAACTAGGGCAAAAAACTTTTATAGGCCCTTCCAAAACCCAGGAGTGCCAGGAGTGCTTGGCAACCAATAGTTCACAGTTGTTGCTGTTGTAATGTTGCACAGGAAATTATCACAACAGCAATATGATTGTGTTGTGGATAATTATCAATCTGTCTGCTTCTCTTCCAAGTAATGCCTTTTAGCTGTTCACTTTGGTTTAGTGATTCATCTGAAGGATGGTACCTTCTTCCTCAGTACTGCATTGGAGCATCAGCCTATATTTCGTGTCCAAGTCTCTGTTGTGTGATCTGAACCCATAATCTTCTGACTACAAGGCAAGAGTTTCAATGGAATGGCAAATGAGCTGGTTATTGGTTACTATGGCAGGTAGACATATATAGAGGCAACTTTCTTTTGGACCTGAGAAAAACTTGCACGTGTAACCTTGGAAGCTAGGTACTCAGCCTACCCTGGTCCATGCAAGCGTACTTCCATTGGGGAAAGCCATGGTCCAGGTTTTACCAGTCTGACTGAGCAAGGAGACACTGCCTCAAATATGTAGGAGTTCCAAAGAATCATCCAAGACAGAGTCATACAGCACAGAAACAGGCCCTTCAGCCCATCATGTCCATACCTACCATTAAGTAACCATAACTTTCCTTGTAGCCTTCTATACCTTAGCAATCCAAGAGGTTGTTGAGACACTTATAAAATGTTATGAGGATTTCTGCCTCCACTATCTCCTCAGGCAGTGGATTTCAGATTGCAACCACCTCCCTAGTGAAAAATTTGGCTTTGGTATTGGTTTATTATTTTCACTTGTACCGAGGTACAGTGAAAAACTTGTCTTGCATACCAATCGATTCGTTCTAAATCTCTTACCCCTTAATCTGAACCTATGTCTCTAGTTTTAGACCACTCTGCTATGGGGAAAAGTTTCCTACTCTCTCCCCTATCAAGGCTCTTCATGATTTTTTTATACCTGTATTAGGTCCCCACCTCAGACTCTTCTGCCCTAAATAATGCAAACCCAATCTATCCAGTCTCTCCTCAACTGAAACACTCCATCCCAGACAACATCCTGGTGAATCTCCTCTGCACCCACTCAATTGCAATAATATCCTTGCTCAACCCTGCTTCTGTTTCTGCTTCTCACGGATTCCCATCATCATCCCAACAAAGCATAAAAGGTGAAATTATCAGAGTCTTCAGATTAATGTCTCATTTGTTTGCATCTAGCTAATTGCTGCTTGATGGTTTAGTTCTGGAGGGAGTCGTTAGTGAGATGTCTCCAATAATAGGCGTCTCCAGAAGAAACAGATGGTGTGGGCCAAAACTCAGATGCTGCTATCAGCTGTTTTATTGGAACAGGAGGAGGCCATTCAGCCTCCTAGAATCATAGTTATACAGCACGGAAACAGGCCCTTTAGCTAAACTCATCCATGCCGACCAGGATGCCCATCTAAGCTAGTCCCATTTGCCTGCATTTGACTGATACCCCATTAAACCTTTCCTATCCATGTACCTGTCCAAATGTCTTTTAAATGTTGTTATTGTAACTGCCTCAACCACTTTCTCTGGCAGCTTGTTCCGTATATAGACCACCCTCTGTGTGTAAAAGTTGCCTCCCAGGTTCTTATTAAGTCTTTCCCCTCTCACCTTAAAGGTCTTGAGTTTGTTCCGCTGTTCATGGCTGAACTGTACAGAGTACAGGAAGGAGATAGAGAACCTAGTGACATGGTGTCATGACAACAACCTTTCCCTCAATGTCAGCAAAACAAATGAGCTGGTCATTGACTTCGGTGGGGTGGGGGGTGGTGGTGGGGAAGGAGGATAGAGGAGGGCAATTGCACATGCTCCTGTTTACATCAATGATGCTGAGGTCGAAAGGCTTGAAAGCTTCAAGTTCCTAGGAGTGAACATCACCAATAGCCTGCCCTGGTCCAACAACGTAGACACCATGGCCCAGAAAGCTCACCAATGCCTCAACTTCCTCAGGAGGCTAAAGAAATTTGGCATGTCCCCTTTCACCCTCACCAATTATTATTGATGTACCATAGAAAGCATCCTATCTGGATGCATCATGGCTTGGTATGGCAGTTGCTCTGCCCAGGACTGCAAGAAACTGCAGAGAGCTGTGGACACAGCCCAACGCATCACAGAAATCAGCCTCCCCTCCATGGACTCTGTCTACACTTCTCGCTGCCTCGGTAAAGCAGCCAACATAATCAAAGACCCCACCCACCCCAGACATTCTCTCTTCTCCCCCCTCCCATCGGGCAGAAGATACAAAAGCCTGAAAGCACATACCACCAGGCTCAAGGACAGCTTCTATCCCACTGTCATAAGACTATTGAATGGCCCCCCAGTACAATAAGATGGATTCTTGACCTCACAATCTAGCTCGTCATGGCCTTGCACCTTATTGTCTGTCTGCACTGCACTTTCTCTGTAACTGTAACGCTTTATTCTGTATTCTGTTAATGTTTTCCCTTGCACTACCTCAATGCACTGCTATAATGAAACAATCTGTCTGGATGGCATGCAAGACAAAGTTTTTCACTGTACCTTGGTGCATGTGACAATAATAAACTAATATACCAATTTATCTCAAACTCCTTGGTTCTTTTGTCCTCAGCTCCCAACAAAAATTTTGTTTCTCACACTGGCTGCTTTCTCTCTATTTTTGGGAGCATTTGGAATCTGCAGCTAATGCATCAACCTGTGTCTTCTCTCTTCAGACGTTGGTGGACCGATTATATTTTTCCTTTTTGCTTCTGTGTCTCAACATTTGCTGTTTTCCTCTCAACTTGTGAGATACCAGTTTGGAACTAGCAAAAGAACTTTGTATCTTTTGATCTTATTCACCACAGCTGATGTCATTAAGTTTTATTTTACCTTTCCAGTGTTGGATTCCCTATCTATGCCATGGCCAACTTTGCTGGCCCAGTCTGGCATTTGGTTGCCAAGACATTATTTCTGTTTTGAAAGGTTTCCATCCTCCAGGCTACAGAAAACCAAGCTCACATTGCCAGAATCGACCACCAAAGCACAGCAAGGGCAGCACAAGGAAACCGGGAAAGGCACCAGGGAGGGTGTATTGGAGCAAATCTCTGGCAAGATGGGCACGGGTGGATATGCTTCGTAACTGGGCAGTTCCCAAATGGAGGCTGAGGGCCGGACTTCCACTCAGCAGAACCCTGGCCATGGGGTCCCTGACAGAAGCCCATAGGGTAGTGTGGACTTCCACCCTTGGGGCCATTGAACTGAATGGGAGAAATTGGCAGCTCAGGGAAAAGTAAAATAAGCCCTTTACTTAGTCATAGTGATAGAGCCATACTGCATGGAAACAGGCCCTTCGGCCCGACTGGTCCTTGCCAACCATGTCACCTAGCGAGCTAGTCCCATCTGCCCACATTTCGCCGGCTAAACCTCTCCTATCCATGTACTTATCTAGATGACTTTTAAATGTTGCCACTGTGCCCACCTCAACCACTATTTGTGGCAGCTCATTCCAAATATGCACCACCCTATGTGTGAAAAAGTCAATTCCGGCCACTATCTGTAAGGATTTTGTACGTTCTCCCCGTGTCTGCTTGAGTTTCCTCCGGGTGCTCCGGTTTCCTCCCACATCCCAAAGATGTATGGGTTAGGAAGTTGTCAGCATGCTATGTTGGCGCCGGAAGCGTGGCGACACTTGCGGGCTGTCCCCAGAACACTCTACGCAAAAGATGCATTTCACTGTGTGTTTCGATGTACATGTGACTAATAAAGATATCTTATCTTATCTGATGTTCCTTTTAAATCTCTCGCCTCTGATCTTAGACCTATGTCCTCTTGTTTTAATTCAGTTTTAGTTTGTTTTAAGATAATATCTTTTATTAGTCACATGTACTGTAC
Source organism: Pristis pectinata (assembly GCF_009764475.1). Taxonomy (NCBI): domain Eukaryota; kingdom Metazoa; phylum Chordata; class Chondrichthyes; order Rhinopristiformes; family Pristidae; genus Pristis; species Pristis pectinata. Next base: position 131,689,302 of record NC_067407.1, read on the forward strand.
ATCGAAACACACAGTGAAATGCACCTTTTGCATAGAGTGTTCTGGGGGCAGCCCGCAAGTGTCGCCACGCTTCCAGCGCCAACATAGTATGCCCACAACTTCCTAACCTGTATGTCTTTGGAATGTGGGAGGAAACCAGAGCACCCGGAGGAAACCCACGCAGACACGGGGAGAATGTACAAACTCCTTACAGACAGCGGCCGGAATTGAATCCGGGTCTCTGGAGCTGTAATAGCATTACACTAACCGTGTCTGCAATTTGGTTTAAGGATGAGAAAGCGCTTTTAAGTATTTAATGTCTAAAATAACATCCAATGATTTACACACAAAATGCTGGAGGAACTCAGCAGGTCAGGCAGCATCTGTGGAGGGAAATAAACAGTCAACGTTACAGGTCAAGACCCTTCATCGGGGTCCGTCAACTGTTTAATTTCCTCCATAGGTGCTGCCTGACCTGCTGAGTTACTCCAGCATTTTATGTGTGTTGCTCCAGATTCCAGCATCTGCAGAATCTCTTGTGTCTCTGTATGTCCAGTGATTTAGTTACTTTTATCTTTTACAGGTCCTGAAAGTTTGTGAACGTCAAAGGTATTTGCAAATGTTCAGTTTTATCCGGCAGGTTTAACAGCCCATGAGCCAGAGGCGGGGCTACATGGGTTGTTAGAGCCATTCCTTTAGTGCAGGGAGTGGCCCTGTGCCTCTCTGGGCTGCCCTGTACTGGGCCAAGCCAACAAGCTGGGAGCTGGCCTCCGAGTGGAAGACCACTCCCAGGACCATGCTGTAAGAAACACATAGGGGTGGATCACCAGCCGTCTTGGTCATTAATAGAACATAGAAAATTACAGCACAGTACTGGCCCTTCAGCCCACGATGTTGTGTCGACATTTTATCCTGCTCTAACCTATCTAACCCTTCCCACCCACATAGCCCCCCATTTCTCTATCATTCATGTGGCTTTCTAAGAGTCTCTTAAATGTCCCTGATGTATCTGCCCCCACAACCTCTGCAGGCAGTGCGTTCCACACACCCACCATTCTCTGTGTAAAAAAAAAACTTACCCCTGACATCCCCCTTATATTTTCCTCCACTCACCTTAAAATTATGCCCCCTTGTGTTAGCCATTTTCGCCCTGGGAAAATGTCTCTGACTGTCCACTTGATATATGCCTCTTATCGTCTTGTAACACCTCAATCAAGTGACCTCTCATCCTCCTCTTCAAAGAGAAAAGCCCTAGCTCACGCAACCTATCCTCATAAGACATGCTCTCCAATCCAGGCAGCATCCTGGTAAATCTCCTCTGCACCCTTTCTGATGCTTCCACATCCTTCCTATAATGAGGCGCCCGGAAGTGAACACAATACTCCACGTGTGGTCTAACCAGAGTTCTATAGAGCTGCAACATCAACATTGATCATAAAAAGAACATGAAAGAAAGTCAGGGTGGGCTGGATGAACATGAGAGTGAGAAAGGCAAAGCTGGAGGAAGGATGGAAAGAAGGAATGTGGTCCTTTTAAAGATACCTAATTGATGGAGACACAAGAGACTGCAGATGCTGGAATCTGGAGCAACAAACAAACTGCTGGAGGAACTCAGCAGGTCGATTAGCATCTGTGGGAGGAAAGGAATCCTGATGCAGGGTTTTGACCCAAAACGTCAGCAATTCCTTTCCCCCCACAGATGCTGCTTGACTTGCTGAGTTCCTCCAGTGGACTGTTTGTTAATTAGTTGATAACTTCGCTGATTAAAACAGTAAGAGCCCTTGAGACACAGAGTAGTAAGATCCAAACATTGATTGGCAGCTTGTGCTGAGCTCATCACCTCAATTGACTTGGTGATGTGGATTTAACTTAGAAAGGAAATTGGCCAGATTTTGCAAGCACACATGCGTGTGGGTGCGGGCGCATATGTGCATTTTTCTTGTGTGTGTGCATGCAGGCATGTGGATGTGTGTGCTTGTTTCTGTGATGACTTCCTGAAGTGACTAATCTGTTAGCCCTTGCCATCTGGGCTCAGAGGCCGATCTAGGAGGTTGCTAAAAGTTTCTGTGGATTGCAATTTCACTTCAGCAGAGCAAGCAAATAATTTTAGAGTTGTCCAGCAGGACTTGCTGACTAGATACAAACTTGGCCATGCAATACTGTTTTAGGTACTTGCACTTAATCCAATGGAAAGTCCTTGTGCAGGATGCAGATAAATGTACTTTAAGACTTACATTAACTTGAAGTACAAATCAATGTGGAACCACAGTCTTTCTTTTACTAAAGGTTGGATGAGCATGAATTTGCTTAAGTACCATTTCTGATTTTCATCCAGTCGTTACAGGTGTTGCTCAGACTCTGTTGGAGCTAATGCTGTGAACTGCTCTCTGGAGCGGAATTCAACAGACTCAGTAGCGTGACGTGGTTGCATGCTGTTAGTTTTACCACATCGTGCCTCCCATTGCCACCACTCATTACTGGTTGGGTTTGCTTGCTTTTGCTGGCCTAGTGCCATTGTTCTGAATCCATGTTCTGTCAATCGCATTGACAGCCTGCATCTTCATACACCATTGCTGGTGTCTTTGTGGTATCATTTTAAACTGCAGTAAACACCTATTTAGAAGCTAACCAATCAGCATCAGCTAAGGAAAGAAACCCAATTTAATGATCAAAAAAATCACTGTTTTTCTATGATCATTAAACCAACAAACACACAGTAGTGTAAAAATATACATGCATGCTCTGCATTCCAAGATCTCATTCAATGAGAGCTTCTGAAACATTGTTATTTATCAATCAAATTGCAAGGAATCCACATCCGTGACATCAATTAGGCACATCTGGATTTCTAATTAGGCTCTTGCATTGGATCGTGCGCCCTGGGCACTGAAGGAAGGGAGTGTTAATGGAACACAAACAAGGGGTGGTGGAGGGATCTGATCCTCCTTGTTAAATATCTTAGCTTGAAATTGCCCTTTTAATCTTAACCTGTATACCGGTGGTTCATGTTGTAGTTTAACAAACAAGAGACTAAATCGTTCGCTATTAGCACCATTTAAGCTGGTTGTTTATTGGAAGCTGGCAAACAGTAATAGAATTTTCTATTTCTCGGAAGTGGGAAAGAGAGAGAGGGCAAACGAAGTTGCTGCATTACGTGATAACCAGTTCTCAAGTTGGACGATAAACAGATCCCCTGCAGACTGTGCAGCATCTCTGCAGAATGATTCACACCATTGTTTGCTCATTGTAATTCACATGGTTCTTGTTGCTGGTGGAACTGTAATGAAAATACTTGAGGGTAGGAGTTTATTTCACTGCTGCTAAGTCTCGGGTGTACTGACACTGTGTTATGCATTTGCTTGATGCGGCCTCCTTTTGGTTTTGAAATCAACCACCATCCCAGCGGCCTGCTTTGCAGATTGATGGCATGCTGTGAAACTGCACTTTAACATAAAGTAACTTTATTAAACAACAGGAAAATATCATTCGGGTTAACAGCAGAATGAAGTGTAAATGTTTCACTGTGCTTGGCTGCCATTCAATATGGATATTGGTGTCCAAGTTTAGAATGGCACCAATGGGATTATAATGTGATTGTCTGCTGTGGTGAGCAGATAGGTCCTGATATTTCCCTTTCACCTCCTCAGTATTTTGTTCCCCCTTACATTTTTTTTAAATGGGCCTTGAAATGTGAAATTAATAATGTGAATAAAAATAACATCTCTCTAAAGGGAAATCCCTTTCCATTACTCGGTTCATTTTTTAAATTCAATTCTGTGCTCCCCACCCTTGGAAATAATTGCAGCACATGTGCATTTGTTAACTGCGCCACTGTCTATTTACTCTTCATAATCACTCCCTTAGATACAGTTTATCCATAATCTATGCAGTTGCTTGTTTAGCATGTCTAATGGAGTCTTTGTCAAATATCCTGAATGGATTTTGCCCTTTGCCTTAATCAAATTGTACAAAAGTCCCACTGATTTTGGTTTGTGTTATTAGAGGTAGCGATCTTGCAAAGGTATACTGCCTGTGTCCTCTGTCAGTGAGAACTCTCCTGCAATGAATGTTTTTTTGTGAGCAGAGGTTCCTGTATCTAGCAAGTCATTTTCATAACTTTGTGATGGATGCAGCTTCCAGGTGTGGACTTGTTATATTTGGTTGCTAGCTCCAAAATGAAATTGATAATAAACTTGGGACAAGTGCACTCATGATTAAGTGAGCTTTCCACGGTCTCACCATGAAGCTTTCTTGTTGGAGAGCAACGTTGTACATTGGAGGCAGATTAGTAGAGCACCTTTGGCTTCTGAATTTTGAATCTAAAATTGGTAAATTGGTTAATTATTGTCACATGTACCAAGGTACAGTGAAAAACTTTTGTTTTGCATGCCATCCATATCGATCATTTCATCACATCAGTGGATTGAGGTAGTACAAGGGAAAACAATAACAGAATGCAGAATAAAGTGTTACAGTTGTAGAGAAAGTGCAGTGCAGGCAGACAATAAGGTGCAAGGCCAAAACGAAGTAGATTGTGAGGTTAAGAGTCCATCTTCTTGTACTAGGGAACTGTTCAATAGTCTTATAACGGTGAGGTAGAAGCTGTCCTTGAGCCTGGTGGTGCGTGCTTTCAGGCTTTTGTATCTTCTGCCCAATGGGAGGGCGGGGGGAAGGAAGAATGTCTGGGATGGATGGGGCCTTTGATTATGTTGGCTGCTTTACCGAGGCAGCGAGAAGTGTAGAGTCCGGAGAGGATTCTTTCTGTGGTGCATCTATTAAAACTGGTGAGGGTCAAAGGGGACATAAGGCCCATCTTCTCATATACTTCTGTGGATGAGTGGTTGATGACTTGCATCATGGTCTACGAGCATGTCCAAACACAACCATCATCTATGTACAGCAGATGGCTGCCAAGGTTGGTTCTGGGGTGGAGATGTAGGCTGAACAGTTCCCCAACATCTACAGATTTGTGTTGTTTGGTCGCTTTGTGAATCTGTTGCTTTTGCCTCTGCTGGACTTCATCACGACCTCTCTCCTTGTACCTTCTGGGGCCACTGGAGGGCAGGGGCCCCTCAGGGGAAGAGAATTCCAGAGGTTCACCACCGTCTGAGATGAGACATTTCTACCCATCTCAGTTTTAAATGAGCAGCCCCTTACTTTGCAGCTTGTGACTCTCCCACTGAGAAACATCTCAACATCTACTGCATCAAGCCCCCTTAGGATCGTGTATGTTTGAATAAGGTCACCCCTCATTCTTCTAACCTCCAAGGAATACAAACCCAAACTGTCTAGCCTCCCTTGATAAGATAACCCTTTCATCACAGGAATTAGCCTGGTGAATCTTGCTTGGACTGCCTCTAATGCTAGCATGTCCTTTTTTTTAAGTCAAGGGGACCAAAACTGTGCACAAGGAAATAACTAACATTATTTCCCCAAAACTGCTATGTAAAAGGCCAACATTCAGGAGATCTGGGTCTTCCTATAACCTCAAACACAACCTCAAATGCTTCTTGCAAGCTTTGCCCATGACTGTCAGGGTCACAACCGCTCATGGCCTCCTAGCCCCAAGACAATTCTAGACTGATCTCTACACCTCACACTGTATTAGGAAGCTCACCCAAACTCCACACTTAAGATAGGAAGACCACTTCAAGTGGGCATCCCAACTGTGCAGGTATTTCATTGACATGCAGAAATGTCGCTGGTAACTTCTGGCCAGGAGTGTCTGGCTGTGGTCCTGGAGTGTTCCCTTAGCTCACATGTGCGAAGGACATGCCTCTTGTGTGCACTGTTTGTTACCAACCTGTCTAGGTCCCTGAGAACCTTTCCCACCCACTTCGACCATTGCGACATTTCTTTTAGCCTGAATAGTGATGTGGTAAAAAAACAAACCACTGGAGGAACTTGGACTGACCCAGATGAAGGGTCTCGATCTGAAACCTAGACTGGCATTTCCTTCCACAGATGCTGCCTGACCCGCTGAGTTCCTCCAGCAGTTTGGTTTTTGCTCCAGATTCCAGCATCTTGTGTCTCCATTGTATTGTGGTATGTCCCTTTAAGAACTGTTCACAAAGATTGCACTGGCTGTGTTGAAATATAATCACTGCCAAAACTTGCAGCATGTCAATGGGTCTTAATACCGAAGAAAAGGACACAGAACACTTTCTGAGCCCTTTGTCTCAGAGAGACTGCAAAAGGGTCTAAATATGTATCAAAGTGACTTTATGGCAAAAGGCTCAAGTTACTAAACTTATTTTCATTGGAGAAAACATGACCAAAGTTTGACATGAAAATAAGAGCAGTGGATTAGGTAACATTAAACAATAACTTTCACCCATAGTGTCTTTTAATGCAGTTGTACTTCCTAAGGCAGTTCACAGAGTGCATTCAAACAAAATCTGACACCTTAATGAGATATTGGGACAGATGACCATAGCATGGGTCAAGAGCTAAGTCCCGAGCAATAACTTACAGGAGAGTAGAGAAGCTGAGAGGGACAGGGAGGGAATTCCAGAGAATACGGCTTTGGCAGCTGAAGGTATGGCTGCTAATATTGAGGTGGTTTAGATTGGACTGTAGGTATCTCAGTCAGAGGAAAGGTGAAGGAAATGCAGGAAATAGGGAGGTGTGCAACCATGTAAGGATTTGAAAATCAGGGTGAGAGTTGTAAAATGGAGCACAAGATACCAGAAGTGGAAGAGGTCAGATCTGACTGGGATGTTGGACAAGATGAGGTCATTAAACTACCCACTAAGTTTACCCCGTGAACAGGGGACGACAGGAAGCAAATCATAAACGTGATCATCAAGCAAAGTACAACTTCCTGGAATACTGCCTTCTCCGAAACATTTGGTTGGCATCTTTGAAAGGAGCTGAATATATCTGCTGAGGTGTAGGAGACAATTAGTGACAGCATCATCTCAAAATATTACCCCAAAGCTCATTTGGTAAATAGGTTTATTATATGATAAGATCTCTTTATTAGTCACATGTACATCGAAACACACAAATACATCTTTTGCATCAAGTGTTCTGGGGGCAGCCCGGAAGTGTCACCACACTTCCGGCGTCAACATAGCATTCTCACAACTTCCTAACCCGTACGTCTTTTGGAATGTGGGAGGAAACCGGAGCACCCGGAGGAAACCCACGCAGACACAGGGAGAATGTACAAACTCCTTACAGACAGCGGCCGGAATTGAACCCAGGTCGCTGACACTGTAATAGTGTTATGCTAACCGCTACATACCATGCCTGATTGTCACGTGTACACAGTGAAAAACTTGTCTTGCATACTGTCCATACAAGTCAATTCATTACAACAGTGCATTGAGGTAATACAAAATAAAACCAATAACAGAATGCAGAATAAAGTGTTACAGTACAGAGAAGGTGCAGTGCAGGTAGACATTTTTCAAAATTATACAGTTTACTGTGAATATTGTTGAAGTTATTAATTGGCTGTGTGGAATGTAAGTCCAGCTTTGGACCTGAGAGGCTAAGTGACCTGCTTCTATGCTGGAAATACCTGGTCAGACCTTGCCCACTTGATTTTGGAACAGGCTCCCGGTACCTGATGGTGAAGGACACGCTGAGAATGTGGACCTCCATCAGCAACCCTCAACAATCTATACAATGTGTTTAAATATAAGATAATATGTAAAAAGGTGCATGTGTTGGGGGGAGAGGGGGTTGATGGTGTTTGTCGGTCTATTTTCTTCTTATTGTATTTCAAAGAGAAACAAGGCTGCAGATTTGTTCTGAGTATAACAGCAAGCTGAATACAATACTGTGTGACATTAATCCTCACATTTGGCATGTACTGAGTTAGCCATCTATCACTGATCTCATCTCTTCAATTAGGCAGCACTTCGTCATTTCACTGTCGAGTACGGTTAAATTGCTTTGCACAATAATGAATCCCAAACCTTCAAACTGCTTGTTAATTAAGCATGGACCTAATGCCAACTCCAGTCCCAGCTCCTCAACCTGCTGAGAAAATAAGCCTGTCTTAAGCTCCGTCAGTAAATATCCGATGCTCTGCAATAGCAGCACCCAGGCACAATAACTTTGACCTGGTTCCCACAATTGCCCAGTAAGTTATCGTCCGCATTCCACAAAGGTTTTTGCAGGATTGATGTTTGATTCTCAGCTCTCGTTAGTTAGCTTCTTCATTGTCTGCCTGCAGTTACTGCAGCCCACGGATGTGCAAAGAGGCAGGTAATTAGTCTGCACATCTTGGCCAAAATTCAGAGGGGTGGAATCCTCGTTATTTTGCAGTCAGTAGGCAAGTCGTCTGCTCGAGTTATGGTTGGTGCATTAAAGAGATATCATCTTGGAAATGGCCACTGGCTGACTTAAGGCAAACAAAATTTTACATCTAAACTGCGTGCTGCGTGAATTAACATTCACACAGCACAGAGGGAGGTCACTCAGTTCATCGCACCTGCGCCAGCTCTTTGAAGGAGCTCTTGAACAAGTACCACTCTTCTGTCCTTTCCCTGGAGCCCAACAATTTTTTTCCAGCTTCACGTACTTATTGAATATCTTTATAAAAGCGTTTATTGAATCTGGTCAACCACACTTTCATGCAAATCATTCCAAGATAAGGAATGCTTTGGAGAAAAAAATCTCCTCCTGTCTCTGACTCTTTTGCTAATTGGGCATAGAAGCAGAAAGAATAGGAGCAGGAGTAGGCAATTCGACCTTTGAGCCTTGCCTCCCATTCAATATGATAATGGCTGATCATCGAAATTCATTATCTTGTTCCACCCTCCTCCCCACCCCCCCACCCCCCCCCACCCCCCCATCCCCATATCCTTGATCCCTCTCCCTAACTCTTCTGTGAACTGCTTCAACTCCTTTCTGTGATAGCAAATTCCACAACTTTGCCACTCTCTGGGAAAAGAAACTTCTCCTCATCTAGGTCTTAAATGGCTTTGCCCTTATCCTCACACTGACCCTGGTCCTGGACTTCTGGTATGTGGAGGAGACACTGAACAAATTGGTTCGAAGTGGTGGAGGAACAGAGGGATCTTGGGGTCCACGTCCATAGATCCCTCAAGGTTGCCGTGCAGGTCGATGGGGTTGTTAAGAAGGTGTATGGACTGTTGGCCTTCATTAGTTGGGGTATTGAGTTCAAGAGCCGCGAGGTGATGTTGCAGCTCTATAGAACTCTGGTCAGACCACACTTGGAGTATTGTGTTCAGTTCTGGTCACCTCATTATAGGAAGGATGTGGAAGCTTTAGAGAGGGTGCAGAGGAGATTTACCAGGATGTTGCCTGGATTGGAGAGCATGTCTTACGAGGATAGGTTGAGTGAGCTAGGGCTTTTCTCTTTGGAGAGAAGGAGGATGAGAGGTAACTTGATAGAGGTGTACAAGGTAATAAGAGGCATAGATGAAGTGGACAGTCAGAGACTTTTTCCCAAGGCGACAATGGCTAACACAAGGGGACATAATTTTAAGGTGATTGGAGGAAGGTATAAGGGGGATGTTAGGGGTAAGTTTTTTACACAGCGAGTGGTGGGTGCATGGAATGCACTGCCTGCAGAGGTTGTGGGGGCAGATACATTAGGGACATTTAAGAGACTCTCAGGTAACCACATGAATGATAGAAAAATAAGGGGCTATGTGGGAGGGAAGGGTTAGATAGATCTTAGAGCAGGATAAAATGTCGGCACAACATTGTGGGCCGAAGGGCCTGTACTATGCTGTAGTGTTCTATGTTCCATGAGGGGGAAAGACTGTGGTAACGCTACAGATTGATGCAAACTGGAAAGGCTGGTTATCTGAAATTGTTGAGTATTAAATCTTGAGCCTGCAGTAATACATACAGAAGATGAGGTGTTGCTCCTCAAGCTTACATTGCACTACATTGGAATAGGGCAACAAGCCAAAGAGTTGTTATTGGAGTGAGATGGAGAATTAAAGTGACAGAGAATTGGAAGTTCAAGGTCATCCTTGGGGACTGAACAGAGGTAATCTGCAAAGCCTTCACCCAGTCTGCATTTGCCTTCTCCAATGTTGAGGAAATCACATCAGTCTCAAACTGGACTGGAGAAAGTGCAAGCGAATCACTCTTGCATCTGAAAGGAATGTCTTAGTCCCTGAATGGTGGGAAAGGAAGAAGTAAAAGGACATGTGTTGCATCTCCTGTAGTTGCATGTGAAGATGCCATGAGGAGTGGTCATTAATGGAGATGCAAGAGTGAAGTGGGGATCACTAAGGGGATGGTTACTTAGTAATTCTGCAAAGGAAGGGGAAGGGGAGATGTTTCTGGTGGTGGCAGCTCAGTGGTGGAATGGATCTCTTGGGGCTTGGCCACAGAGGAATGACGTGTTGGAGCAGGCAGTAAACCAGTGGAAAATTTCTGGATGCCTTTTTGGGAGGAATGGGTTACATAAGAATGTTCGAAGCAGGAGCAGGCGTTTTGACTGCCCGTGCTTGCTACATCATTCAATAAGGTAATGGCTGATCTTTCACCTCCGCTCCACTTTAATGCACTTATCTCACATGCCTTAATTCCATTAATATCCAAAAATCTATTGATCTCTGCCTTAAATATATGGAGTGACTGAGCCTCTGCATTTTTGGATAATGAATTCCATGGATTCACCACCCTCTGGATGAAGATATTTCTTCTAATCCCTGTCCAGAACAGCCAACCCCTTATTTTGAGACTGTGCCTCCTGGTTCTAGACACCGCAGACAGGAGAAACAGTAACTCTGTATCTGTTCCATTAAGCTCAGTAAGGATTTTGTACACTTCACTGAGATCACCTCTCATTCTCCTAAACTCTGCTTAAACTCTCCTTGTATGGCAAACCCAGGAATTAATCTAATAAATCTCACTGTACTACTACTATCAGTATATCCTTGCTTGGATAAAGGTCCAGATCTGTTGACAGTATTACAGTCTACTTTCCAATCTGTGGGAACCAGCCTAGAGTTGATGAAATTTGGAAGATGACAACCAGTTCATCCTCTATCAACACCTTCTTCAAAACCTAAGGATACAGGTCATCAGATCCTAGGGATTTATCGGCTTTCAGTTCTATTAATTTCTCTAATATTAGTTTTATTTCAAATGCCAATTTCATCCAACTACTTAATTACACCAGACCAATAATTCTGCACTCTTTCCAGTGCCACCAGGGCTGTATGTATTTGGAGCAAGATGTCTCTATTTTTGTACCCATATCTTTTGTCAATAAAGGCTATCATCCCATTACCTTCCTAACTGAATGCTGAACCTGCCTATTACCTTTCAGTGATTGTGTACAAAGACATCCAACTGTCATGTCCTTGCCCATTCACTTAGCCTTTCCATCCTCTTCACAGCCTACACTGCCACCCCGCAATGTAGCAACTACAAATTTGATCCACTCATGGAAATTCTTGATACAGATTGTGAACAACTGGAGCCCCAACACCAATCCCTTCAGCACCCCACTGATCACAGCCCACCAACTCGAAACAATCCACCTTGTTGTGACCTTGCACCTTATTGCACTGCACTTTCTTTGTAGCTGTGACACTTTACTCTGTACTGTTATTGTTTTTACCTGTACTACCTCAGTGCTCTCTGTATTAACTCAATGCAACTGCACTGTGTAATGAATTGACCCGTACGATCAGTATACAAGACACGTTTTTCACTGTACGTCGGTACAAGTGACAATAATAAACCAATACCAATGCCAAATGACTCACTTATTAGTATTCTCTGTCCATTAACCAATCCTTAATCCTCACCAGTATACTACCAACATTCCCGTGTTCTCTAATTTTGTTCAATAACACACTGTGTGGCATCTAATCAAAGGCTTTTTGAAAGTCCAAATATACCACATCAACTAGTTCGCCCTTATCTGCTCATTACCTCAAAAGAAATTCCAAAAGATTTGTCGAACATGATTTTCATTTCATAAAACCATGTTGACTCTGTTCAATCCTATAATTATTTTCCAAGTGCCCTGTTATCATTTCCTTCATAATAGTTTTTTAAGTCAAGCACTTTTCTTGCTACTGATGTAGGTTCCATGTTTTCTTTCTCTTTCCTTCATGTTTCCCACCTTCCAGTCAGTGAGAATCATTCCACAACCTATGGGAAGTTTGAAAAATGACAATCAGTGCATCTATCATCTCCACAGCAGTAGGATGCAGGCCATTAGGTGCAGGGAATTTATCGCTTTCACTTGCACAAACTTTTATCAATGCTTCTTTCCTCCAGCTTCTCATTACCCCGGTCCTGCAGTCCTCCAATACTTCTGGAAGTTCTGTGAAGACAGTGACAGTGTCACAGTGACAGTGACAAAATACTTGCTTAATTTCGCCGTCATTTCCTTATTCTTCAGTATATTTTCTCCCATCTCAATCTGTAAGGAACCCACATTAACTTTTGTTAATATTTTTCTTTCTACATATCTATACGAAGACCTTCCTCTTTCTCTTAATGTTTCTTGCAAGGCTACTTTTGTATTCTGGTTTACCATTCTTATAAATGCCTTGGGTTGTCCTATGCTGAATTGTGAAATTTTCCCAATCCTTGGCTCACTGCTTTTTTTTTAGCAACCTTTTCCTTTGATGCTATCTGTAACTGCTCTTGAGAGCCAGAGCTGGATCACATTTCCTGTTTTCTCTTGCCTTAAAGGGGTACATATTAGTTGTAAACCATGTATTCTTTAAAAATTAGCCATAGTTGGTTTATTATCATGCTGTTTAATGTAGCTTCTCAGTCAGATTTAAGGTGCTGAGTTATTTACCGAGTTAAGTGCTCTGTTGGATTGGCAGTGCAGCAGAACAGGGCAGAAGAAATCCAGCTTGCTGGCTGCCCAGAGATCGCTGAATCCCACAACTAGTGTGGATCGTGAAGCAATGAGCAGGGGATACTGGCTTCTCCAGAGGACGGAATTGGACTTGACTGGAGCTGTGTCTATGTGATTACCACCCTGAAGCCAAATCCAGAATCCTTTCTTAAAGGCAGCACAGTGGCACAGCTGGTGGAACTGCTGCCTCACTGCACCAGAGACCCGGGTTGTGTGGGGTTTGCCTATTCTCCCTGTGACTGTATGGGTTTTCTCTGTGTGCTCCAGTTTCCTCCCACGTCCAAAAGATTTGCGGGTTGGTAGATTAATTGGCCACTAAATTGCTCCTAGTGTGTTGGTGAATGATAGTGTCGCCAATTAAACCCAATTAAATGCAGCACACAACAAACCACACCAGACAATGACTTTGCCCATTAACTGTATTTCTTTATTCATTGCGATTAGTTCAAACAACTCAAGATTCATTTTGTAGTACCAAAAAAAAGCTTCATTAACTCTTTAGTTGCACAACTCTTTTAGTTAGTAGAACTGCTGCCTTGGTGCCAGAGACCCAGACTCAATCACGTCTGTGTGGAGTTTGCACATTCTCCCTGTGAATGCGTGGGTTTTCTCCAGGTGCTCCAGTTTCCTCCCATGTCCCAAAGGCGTGCGGGTTGGTTGATTAATTGGCCATTAAATTGCTCCTGGTATGTAGATGATTGATGGAATCTGTGGAGAATTGATGAGAACGTGGGAACAATAAAAAATGGTTGATAGTCAGCACAGACTCAGTGGGCTGAAGGGCCTGTTTCCTTGCTGTATCTGTCTGATTCTCTGACCTCTAATAGAACATAGAACACTACAGCACAGTACAGGCCCTTCGGCCCACAATGTTATGCCAACATTTTATCCTGCTCTAAGATCTATCCAACCCTTCCCTCACACATAGCCCCCTATTTTTCTGTCATTCATGTGTCTAAGAGTCTTTTAAATGTCCCTAATGTATCTGCTGCCACAACCTCTGTAGACAGTGCGTTCCACGCAGCCACCACTCTCTGTGTAAAAAAACTTACCCCTGACATCCCCCTTATACCTTCCTCCAATCACCTTAAAATTATGCCCCCTCATGTTAGCCATTGTCGCCTTGGGAAAAAGTCTCTGACTGTCCACTCGATCTATGCCTCTTATCATCTTATACACCTCTATCAAGTCACCTCTCATCCTCCTTCTCTCCAAAGAGAAAAGCCGTAGCTCACTCAACCTATCCTCATAAGACTTGCTCTCCAATCCAGGTAGCATCCTGGTAAATCTCCTCTGCAAACTCTCTAAAGCTTCCACATCCTCTCTATAATGAGGCGACCAGAACTGAACACAATACTCCAAGTGTGGTCTGACCAGAGTTTTATAGATCTGCAACATCACCCCACGGCTCTTGAACTTAATACCCCGACTAATGAAGACCAACACTCCATACGCCTTCTTAACAACCCAATCGACCTGCGCGGCAACCTTGAGGGGTGAGTTTCACTTGTAGTTTTAGTTTGAACAGGTCAGTCGTATGTTAATGCAATTTATTTCCTGTAGCTTGGTTTGGCTCCTAAGATTACATATGAAGGATTGGAAAGTTATTTCTGCTATGGCTAACTCTAATGACCAGCTATTGGTTATTAACAATTGAATCAGGTCATCCTCCAACCTCAAGCCTGAATTTCATCACTGCTTAGTCCCCTGAATCTTCCTAATGAACCATCAATTTACTCTCCTTCAGGCCACATTTCCTAATCATAAAGCACCATTCCTAGAAGCTGCCTCTCCCTTATTTTGGTGTTCCAAATTGTTGTGATTAATGTTGTCATTTTTGTTGAAGTTGTTGTCAGGCCTCCCTTAAAAATAAATATGTGAAATAGTCCAAAACCTGTTTGAAATGGCTCTTGGGTACTTTACACCCAGAAACATTTGCTAAAACAGAACGTGGCATTTTCTGAAGGGGCCACACCAATCAGCAAAAGATGTCATCCCTTAGAGGCACATTCCCTATGGCAGCCCGACAACAACGAAGCAGATAGAGCTGCCATGGAGATGAGATGGTGCTGGGGATGAGAGAAGAGAGCCATAGATTCAGTGAAATAAATCTGGAGCTGAACACTCTGTTGGGTTCCAGGAGACTTGGTAGGGTCAGCATGAGAAGAGCCATCAGGAGGTGAGACCACAGTTTTCTTCAGCTGTGAGGATCTCTACTTAATCGAAAATTGCACAAATTATATTTTATGTGCTCACAAGATATGTCCACCACTGGAAACTGTTGTACCAAGGCATTTCAGTGATTGGATCAGAGATTTGTCCATTAATATGGTATTGGTATTGTCACTCGTATTGAGGTACAGTGAAAAATCTGTCTTGCATACTGATCGTACAGGTCAATTCATTACACAGTGCAGTTACATTGAGTTAGTACAGAGTGCATGTATAATGATCAGTGGAAGTAGTCCTGCAAAGAATGATGTGAAGAACTTTTATGTGTTATAGATTGTGCCTCCCATCATTAGTGTATTGGTTGGACTTCCCCCGGTAGCCTGCTTCTCTTGCTTCTGCCACTCTTCAGCTTTGCTTCATGTCCCTTGGGCTCTGGGACTGCATGCTGTTCTTCCTCCAGTATTGGCTGGTGTTTTCGGTTGGATGGGTTGTGTGGCACTCAGTGGACTTTGCTGAAGTCTTCAGTTGCTGCAGGGCCCCCCGATCTGATGCAGAAACCAGCATTTTCTTTTTATAGGACTAGTAGTGTTTTCCATTGTGATTCTGGTGTTATACATGGCTCCCGCTGTAGCAATGCACAGTTGCTGTGTAGGGATGTGCCTTGGTGTCAGGTGCCAGAGAAATAGGGGATGGTCCTTCTTCCAGAATCCATCTCTCCAGGTGCTTCTGGCCAGGAAATTGCCAGGCATTTCTGACTCCATGAGGATGAAGGCATTGTGTTCTTCTGGAAATGTGATATTGAAATGTCAATGTCTGCCTGCACTTGAGAGAAGCCAAAAATGTTGTCAACTCCCAGTGCCTGAGATGCTGCCTGTTCCTCACTGAGATCAAATGTGACGAAATCATTTCACACCTCTGTCTTGTATTTCATATATCTCAACCAGGTGTCCCTTTAAATGGTGATGAATGTAACAAACTAGTGCGTTATGTGCCTCATTGAACTGTGACTGTTTCACAACAGATGTATGTTTCACTTTAAGCTCCAACTAATGTCAGTAAGAGCAGTTGGGCGTTGTGCCAATGGAGACAAAATGAGGTATCTTTTTGACATTGGGAAAAAAAACTACAAAGAAAACCATAAAAAATATGAAGAGCATGCAGAAGTGTCTGGTCCAATTTTGTGATTTTGTTCTATCCAGAGATAATCACCAAGACAGTCTACTCTGCATGGCAATGAGTACTAACTAATCTAATTTCTAAGCCAACATTCCAAATGACATCTGATCTGGAAGACCATTAAAATAATACATAATTTAACTTGTGTTGCTCTTCTCATCAGCTGTAAAATAAAAGCACCGTCTGGTTGCCTGGTCTCTCTTGGCATGTGGGAGGATCTGCACAAGTTTATAATTTTTTTTGCTACTGTCCAGAGATCATTTCCTTGGGCTCCATCTTGTGATGGTATGACATTAATAGAGTGCCTGTCATATCATTTGCATTGCCATTGTGATAGGAGGTTTTAGGAAATCTTTAAACAAGTCAGAAGAGTTAAACGTGTCTGTTCGATTTCCCCACGGTAAACTGTTCTGTCTGCCAGTCCTGGTGGGTCCTGTGATATTAGTTCTGGGCCTCACATGCTTCACTGCACAACACTGACATCCTTCAAATGCACGCTGAAAATTGTAGCCAAGACTAAATCCTCATGATGAAAATCATGTCTTGAGAATTTGAACAAGAATGTAAGATTTTGGCATCAATAAGCAGTGATCCATGAAGCAACAGCGCATATTCACTTGCATCCCAAAGCAACAGTGAAATAATTACCACCATGGGAGGTGAATGTTGGGGGAGGGGGTTTGGTAATAGGAAAGAGGTGGATTTACAAAAAGTCCTCGGAGACATCAGCAGTTTGTTTCTGTCTGGATGATTGACAATGTAAGACTCACAGAAATCCTGGCAAATTGCAAATTGCTGCCCTTAAACAGCATTGCAGAGGATTACAGTGGATTCTGTGTTCGAGTCATAAGTAGAGCCTCGAGAACATTGCAACTGTGCCTAATTGCAATTCAGATATTGAGATGTTCAAATTTAATTAGGTGTTTAATAGAAATATGAGAAAGTGCTTTCTAGAATATTAAACACTGTGATCATCACATTACTGAATGTTAAACTTGACTTTTATTGTTACATTGGACAGGGCATTCCATGTCTCCACATTAGACGACCCGCATAATGGGCCCACCCCGTAACAAACAAAATGTTCCCGCTCTGTGCTAATTTTGTCGAGCAACTTCAGGAGAGCAGAGATGAATTGGCACCTAAATGGTTGTCAGCTTTGCCAAATTGTTTTACAGGTAACCTTTGAAAAAAATCGCTAGCATATATATACCACCTTCTGCAACCCCAGCAAAATCTGAAAGTGCTCTTGAACCAATTAATATTTTTTGGAGTAATGTTATTATTGTTACATAGGAAAAGGTGACAGCCAATATTGCCCACTTCATCTATAAGCTGTTTTTAACTTGATTATAATTTATTGTGGGAGGGAAGGGTTAGATAGGTATTAGAGCAGGATAAAATGTTGGCACAACATCGTGGGCTGAAGGGCCTGTACTGTTCTGTAATGTTCTATGTATATGTTCTGTTTATGTTCGTCTCTGGTTTGCCTCTGCCACTTGACCTCCAGATAAAACACAACTGGCTGTGCTGTGGTGAAAAAGTTCTTTTTAATTTGGGTAAAAATATCAAGAATTAATCTACAAACATGGTCAGTATGGTTTCAGAAGGATCCCCTCTCTGAGGAAACTTCCATGACCTTTTGTGGCAAGTGAGAGCTGAGCTAGCCCACCTGTCTATGGGAAGTTAGATACCGTCCCTACTGTCAGTGCACTAAGTAATGAGACTGCACAAAGGAAAGTCTCAACTTTCCATCCTGTTGTCAATAGTGGAGGACAGTTAAAAGTGCATAAACTATTAAAATGAAAAGAAAAGTTAAATCCTTAAAGTTCAGATAAAGCAGAGTGGTTAAAGACAATTTCAGAATAACCAGAAAGTAAGTGGAGCTTATTAATATGCACTGAATAAAAGTGACAATTCAAATTATTCAAAGAAGATAGATGCTCTCACGACTTCTCTCATCTGTACTGGTACTTGAGCGTGTTGATTTTGTTTCATGTATATTTGGCTCCCAAAGACATCCTGGTTTCCTGCAGATGACAGGCATACACAATTTAAAGGAATCGATTTCAGAAATGCCACCAAGAGTGTGGCCAGGTGACAATGTGGGTAAGATGGATAACATTTGAAAGGATCTGGACCTATTAAGCAAATGGGATAGGAAATGACTGATCGATTTTGGAGGTGTTAAATATTTGGCTATGAGCATTCTAAAAGGAAATTTGATGATGAATGTGTGTTTATTAGCATGGCTGGGGTTGGTAATTTCATTCAATTAACTGAAAGTTATCAGATGAAAAAGATTGATGTATTAGTATAGCAATTCATCACAAAAACAGTCCACTATACTGGAAACAAGTTGTTCTAATCACATGCAGCTTGGTAAATACAGTAGTTAAATGTGCGAGTTTTTTGCACTAGGATATGGAAAGCAGGTTACACAGCGTACACAGTCTCGGTTGTTTCTAGGAGACTGAGCAACTGTCTACAATATAAATAACATGCCAAACTTCTCAACATCTTGAGTTCAGGGAGAACAAACGTACTGCTGGAGGAACTCAGTGGGTCAAGCAGTGTCTGTGGAGGGAAATGGACAGTCAATGTTTTGGGTCGAGACCCTTCATCTGGAATGAAAGAGGAGAGTGAAGATAGCTGGTAGAGAGAGGTGAGGGGGAGAAGTGGGGGCAAGAGCGGGCAAGAGTTGTGTGCATGTATGGCACATGCAGTGTAGATGTGAGGTGCAGTATCTCTGTTTTGTTCACACTTAAACCCACACAACACACTTCTATTGCACACGTGAGAATGTTTGCAAAGATACTGTTTTCCCCCAACTTTTTCTCCAACCATCTAACTCAGCCTAATGGTTGACCTGTAGTTAACTTTCTCAGGCACACTCACAGCTTGGGAGAATTGAATACCAGGGAGGCTATGCTTTGGTTATTTAGGGCATTGGTGTACAGTATTAGTCTCTTTATTTAAGGAAGGGTCTAAGGAAGGGCGCTAATGCATAGGGGAAGTCCAGAGAAGGTTTATGAGAATAAGACCTGGAATGGTCTTGTTGTCTTAAGAGGAAAGTTTGGACGGGCCAGGCTTTATCTGCTGGAATTTAAGAACATGGGAGAGAACTTGATTGAAACATGTATATAAATCCTGAAGGGTGGATGTGGAGAGGATGTTTCTCCCAGTAGGATAGTCCAGAAGGAGGATTCACAGTTTAATAAAAGGACTCACCCGTTTAAGGGAGAGATGCAAGTGACTGCTTTTTCTCTTGGAGAGTGAAGAGTCTTTGCAACAGGAGAGAAAAATGGGAGCAGTATCCGAATATTTTTAAGGCAGAGTGAGATAGATTTTTGATAAATAATGGGTTGAAAGTTTATTGCAGGTAGATGGGAATATGGAATTGAGGTGACTATCATGATTTTATTAAACAAAACAGGCTTGAGCAACAAAGTGGCCTAGTCCTTCATGCATTGTAACCGAAGCAATGATAAAATCCTCAAACTTGCAACCAGATGGACTGCAGCAGTTCAAGGAGGTGGCTTACCACAGATAAAATGATAAACGCTGGGCTTTTCAGCGATGCCACATCCCATTGATAAAAAAAATGGGATGTCTAGTTGTAAAAACAATAGAAACATTCACATTTATGAAGTTGTTTTCATGATCTCGGGCACTTGAACTGCTTTACATTCTTATTGAAGTATAGCCGCTGCACTGTCATGATGTAGGAAATGGGGTATATATCGGGCTGCTTGGTGCTGATCTGAGCTCTCTCAGTCACCACGTGCTAATCCTGATGGTGCACAAAACTGTTGTAAGATAAGATTTCCTTATTAGTCACGTACATCGAAACACACAGTGAAATGCATCTTTTGCGTAGAGTGTTCTGGGGGCAGCCTGCAAGTGTCACCATGCTTCCGGCGCCAACATAGCATGCCCACAACTTCCTAACCCATACGTCTTTGGAATGTGGGAGGAATGTGGAAGAGTGAGTTCAGGGAGCTAGGCAGAAGACTGAGGAACAGGACCTCAAGGGTAGCAATCTCGGGATTGCTGCTGGTGCCACGCGATAGTGAAGGCAGGAACAGGAGGAGGTGGCAGATAAATGCGTGGCTGAGAAGTTGGTGCAGGAGGGAGGGTTTTAGATTTCTGGATCATTGGGATCTCTTCTCGGGAAGGTGGGACCTGTACAGAGAGGACGGGGTACACCCGAACCAGAAGGGGGCCAATATCCTTGCGGCTAGGTTTGCTTGGGTGGTTCGAGAGGGTTTAAACTAGTTTCCGAGGGGGAAGGGAACTGGAGGAGTAGGTCAGAGGAAGAAGGGATGAGGAAAAGTCAGATTCTGACAGGTAGAGAGGCTTTGGGGAAGGAGAAGCAGAATACAGGCTATAAAAGTAGTAAGGTAGATGGACTGAAGTGTGTTTACTGAAATGCAAGAAGCGTCAGGAATAAGGGAGATGAACTGAGGGCTTGGATAAGTATGGGGGACTATGATATTGTGGCTATTACTGAGACATGGCTGACGTCAGGGCAGGAATGGATATTGACTACTGTTATGGCTGCAGTAAGGATGGATGTTGTAGAGGGATCATCTCTAGAGTCCATATGGATAGAAGTAAGGAACAAGAAAGGAGCAGTTACTCTACTAGGAGTATTCTATAGGCACCCCGGTAGCAGTAGAGGTATAGAGGAGCAGATTGGCAGGCAGTGTTTGGAGAGAGGCAAAAATAACAGGGTTGTTATAATGGGAGACTTCAACTTCCCAAATATAGACTGGAACCTGCTTAGTGCCAAAGGTTTAGATGGGATGGAGTTTGTTAAATGTGTCCAGGAGGGATTCCTGATGCAGTATGTCGACAGGCCGACTAGAGGGAATGCCATGCTAGATCTAGTTTTAGGAAGTGAACCGGGACAGGTGAAGGATCTATTGGTGGGTGAGCATTTGGGGGACAGTGACCATTGCTCCATAACCTTTAAAATTGTCATGGACAGGGACAAGTGCGGAGAGGACAAGAAGATATTTAATTGGGGAAGGGCGAACTATGAGGCTATAAAGAGAGAACTTGGGAGTGTAAATTGGGATGTCCTTTTGAAGGGAAATGTACCATGGAGATGTGGTCGATGTTCAGGGATCTTATGCAGGATGTTAGGGATAAATATGTCCCGGTGAGGCAGAGAGAAGGAATGGCAGGGTGAAGGAACCATGGGTGACGAGAGAAGTGGAACGACTAGTTAGGGAGAAGAAGGTAGCATACATAAGGTGTAAGCAGCAAGGTTCAGACAGGGTCCGTGAGGAATATAGAGTAGAGAGGAAGGAAACTTAAGAAAGGGCTGAGGAGAGCTAAAAGGGAACATGAGAAGACGTTGGCTAGTAGGGTTAAGGAAAATCCCAAGGCCTTTTTCACGTATGTGAAGGTTAGGAGGATGGCTAGGTCTTATTAAAAACAAAGGTGGAAGATTGTGCCTGGAGGTGGCGGGAAGTGGGAGAAGTTCTCAATGAATAATTCTCTTCGGTATTCACCAAGGAGAGGGGTCTTGATGACGCGGAAGGGAGTGCTGGTAAGGGTAATGTTCTCGAGGTTGTAGATATCAAGAGAGAGGATGTGTTGAATGTTGTTAAATAATATCAAGACAGATAAATCTCTGGGGCCTGACAGGATGTTCCCCAGGCTGCTTTCGAGAGGTGAGGGAGGAGGATTGTTGAACACTGGTGAGGATCTTTGAGTCCTTAGTTGTCACGGGGATGGTGCCGGAGGATTGGAGGGTGGCGAATGTTGTCCCCTTGTTCAAAAAAGGATAGTAGGGATAGTCCAGGGAATTACAGACCGGTGAGTCTCACATCTGTGGTGGGTAAGCTGTTAGAAAGGATTCTAAGGGATAGGATCTATGAACACCTGAGAAACATGGACTGATTAGGAACAGCCAGCATGGCTTTGTAAAGGGAAGATCTTGCCTCACAAGCCTGATAGAGTTCTTTGAGGAGATGACGAGGAAGTTTGATGAGGGTATCTAGTGCGGTGGATGTGGTCTATATGGATTTTAGTAAGACGTTTGATAAGGTTCCTCATGGTAGGCTTCTTTCAGAAGGTCAGAGGCCAAGGGATCCAGGGAAGCTTGGCTGTGTGGATTAGGAATGGGCTTGCCTGTAGAAGCAGAGGGTTTGTGGTGGAGGGAGTGCCCTCAAATTGGAGGGCAGTGTCTAGTGGTGTCCCACAGGGATCGGTTCTGGGACCTCTACTTTTTGTGATATTTATAGAGACTTAGATGAGGGGGTGGAAAGGTAAGTATGTAAGTTTGCGGACGACACTAAGATTGCGGTGTTGTGGATAGTGTGGAGGGCTGTCAGAGCTTACAGGGGGATATGATAGGATGCAGAGCTGGGCTGACAAGTGGCAGATGGAGTTCAATCCAGAGAAGTGTGAGGTGGTACACTTTGGAAGGACAAACTCCAGGGCAGAGTACAAGGTAAATGGCAAGGTACTTGGCAGTGTAGAGGAGCAGAGGGATCTGGGGGTTCATATTCACAGTTCACTGAAAGTTGCCTCACAGGTGGATAGAGCAGTTAAGAAGGCCTATGGGATGTTAGCTTTCATAAGTCATGGGATTGAGTTTAAGAGCCGCGAAGTGATGATGCAGCTTTACAAACTCTAGTTAGACCACACTTAGAGTACTGTGTTCAGTTCTGGTTGCCGCATTATAGGAAGGATGTTGGATTGGGGAAAGGGTGCAGAGGAGATTTACCAGGATGCTGCTGGATTAGAGCGTATGGAATATGAGGAGAGGTTTAAGGTGCTAGGGCTTATTCACTGGAAAGGAGGAGGATGAGAGGAGACATGATAGAGGTACATAAAATATTGAGAGGAATAGATAGAGTAGACAGTCAGCGCCTCCTTCAGGGCACCAATGCTCAAGACAAGAGGGCATGGCTTTTTAAGGTTATGGGTGGGAGGTTCAGGGGAGATGTCAGGGGAGGTTTTTCACCCAGAGAGTGGTTGGTGCATGGAATGCACTGCCTGGGGTGGTGGTGGAGGCAGATACATTGGACAGGTTCAAGAGTTTGTTGGATAGGCATATGGAGGAATGTGAGATAGAGGGATATGCGGGAGGAAAGGGTTAGATAGTGTGAGGGTGGTTTGATGGACGGCACAGCATGGTAGACCGAAGGGCCTGTTTTGTGCTGTATGGTTCTATGGAAGCCGGAACACCCGGAGGAAACCCACTCAGACACATGAGGAGAATGTACAAACAGACAGCGGCCAGAATTTGAACACGGGTCGCTGGCGCTGTAATAGCGTTATGCTAACCGCTACACTACCGTGCCTTGCCCTGTTGTGTCTGCGCTGCTCGCAACACACCAACTCATGAGGCCTTTTCACTGTTTCGAAATATCTCTAAAATATTAAATTATATGAAAAGAATTCAAAAATTATTCAAATAATTAAAAAGTTAACAAATATTTAAAAAGAAGTAAGAAGATGCTAAATTTATTCATAAACACTTGACCAGCTCTTAAATAGGTATACATATAAATATATATTGAATAAAAATAAAGCAAAAACTTACCTCAACTTACCTTTTAAATGAAGGGTTGCAGTCAAATACACAGGGAGGGCTGCACAAGATGTTCCAGCAATGGCTGGTGTAAAGCTAAGGGGGCAGATACGAAATGTATCGAAGCCCTCATTGCAGCCACTTATGGGAGGTCCCTGGACTAATGGTGAGTCCAGGGGCAGAGTGAGAGGCCCTCAGCACTTTGCCAATTTCCACTCTGCAGTGCATAGGCACAAAGTTGGGAATGTCCTGCTGTTGCTGCAGTGGCTGTCCAGGGACCTGGTAGCCAGATGGTGGGTCCCCAGGGATCTGCTAGCTCACCATTGGCTCTCCACTGATCTGTCTGCTAGCCGTTGGCTTTCCACTGATCTGTCAGATAGCCAAAGTTCTCCAGGGATCTGCCAGGCTATCAGTGTCTCTCCATGGATCTGCCAGCTCATCAGGGGCTCCATTGATCCGCCAGCTCACTGTCAGTGCGTTCTAGAACTGCAACCACATCCCTTCCTACTGTGTGGCGACCGGACCTGCACACAACTCTCCAAGTGTGGCCTCACCAGTGTTTTGTAAAGTTGCAACGTTATGTCCCAACCATTATATTCTATGCCTGACCTATGAAGGTGAACATGCCGTATGTCTTCTTTGCCACTCTATTGACCTGTGTCGTCACTTTCAGGGAACGATAGACCTGGACCCCTAGGTCTCTCTGTTCATCAACGTTCCTTAGTGCCCCACCATTTACTGTACATGTCCTATCGCTATTTGACTTCCCAAAATGCATCACCTCCCACTTTGTGGGATTATATTCCATGACATCTATATCCTGCTGTACCTAAGGCAATCTTCCGCACTATACCACTACACCACCAATTTTTGTGTCATCCGCAACTTACTAATGATTCCTCCCACATTCACACCCAAGTCATTAATTATATACTTGTAAATAGCAAAGGATTCCAGCACTGATCCTTGTGGTACATGGGCCAGACTGGATAGGAAAGGCAGTTTTCCTTTCCATCAGTGAAAATGGATGAGTTTTATGACAATTCAGTAGTTTTCAGGTTATTATAAATTTTATCTAATGAATTGACTTTCCCAGATGTCATGGTAGGATTCAAGTTCATGAGTCTGATCATTCATCTAGAGCTCAGGTAGAAGATACAGGAGCCTGAGGGCACGTACCACCAGACTTAAGGACAGCTTCTATCCACTGATAAGACTATTGAACGGTTTCCCTTATATGATGAGATGGACTCTGACCTCATGATCTACCTTGTTGTGACCTTGCACCTTATTGCACTGCACCTTTCTCTGTAGCTATGACACTTTACTGTTACTGTTTTTACCCTGTACTACATCAATGCGCTCTGTGCTAACCCCAATGTACCTGCACTGTGTAATGAGTTGACCTGTATGATTGGTATGCAAGACAAGTTTTTTCACTGTACCTCGGTACAAGTGACAATAATAAACCAATACCAATAATTGACCAGCATAATCTATCCCATAATCATAAAATTAGTGTAATGTTTTGGGTGGCTTGGTGGCGCAGCTAGTAGATCTGCTGCCTCATGGCCTCCAGAGACCCTGTTCAATCCCCACCTTGAGTGCTGTCTGTGTGGAGTTTGCCTGTGACTGTGTGGGTTTCTTCCAGGTGCTCCAATTTCTTCCCGCATCCCAAAGATGTTGCAGATTGGTCACTGTAAATTGCTTCTACTGTGTGAGTGAATGGTGGGATCTGGGCAGAGTTGATGGGGAATGTGGGGAGAATTAAATGGGATTAGTGTAGGATTAGTGTAAATGGGTGATACATAGTTGATGTGGGCTCAGTGGGCTAAAGGGCCTGTTTCCATGCTGTAGGACTCTATTTTTCATTTGTGCTGGAATCTGGTCTTTATTCATGCGGAATTGATGGGATTTGGTGGGGCGGGTGGCGGAGGGTTGGAGCAAAGTGGGAACTCATTTCCAAAGGGATGCTGCTAACCTTTGGCATTAAGGGGATAAGAAGCATGATCTACAGGTTGGAGAAGGGACGAATCTTGCTTTCTGCTTGTGGGACTGTGGTTGGAGATTGGCAAGGGGAAAAAATAGTAATTAATAATCATCTGTAAAGTAGATTGGATAAATTGAAAGTGGTGTCAATTCATCAAATTGACTCGGATTGAAACTACACTGTATAGCCACACTAACCTTTCCGTTAATATGTTTCCATTTAATTTGATCATTTCAGGTCACATCAGTAGTGGAAATGAAAACTCATTTCATTCCACAAGGCTGGAAGGACATTTTGTTCTGTGAGAATGGAAAGAATGGCAAGGGGAACTGCTGTCATTAAGAATTTGAGTACGGTGCATTCGACGTATTATGGATTATAAAGCTTTATAGCATCAGATTGAACATAAATGTGTAAAGCCTTCACTTTAATTGAATTAATTAGTGAAGAGATTGAGTACAGATTTTTCTCTTGGTTTAACATTATGGAATGAACTATTTTTTTATTGATAGTTGCCCTGGGGTCTTCCTGTTTAATTAAAAATATAGAGAACTCCCATAATTCCAATGTTTGTCTGGATGCACAATGGAAAACACCACTGGAATGCTCAATTTCTTTTTAGATTGTATTCTTCATTGGTTAGAGGCCAAATCATTGACTTACACCGAGTCGCTGGTCTTGTTGCTAGGTGACTGATCCCGACGGCTACTGCGTGGGCTTCCACTAGTGCCCAGGTATGCCCCGTGCAGAAATGAGCGCCACCAATCAAATCAGCCAACCGTCCCACATCAGCCAAATCTCAGGTCGTCAGGACTGTGAGCGTGGAAGGAAGGGCGAAGGGAACTGCTGTCACTAATGCTGGCATTGTTGACTGTACTATCAAGCAGTACTCCGCTCACCAAAGGTCGCTCACTGGTTCTCAACTTGAGATCCGCAAAATCACTTGGCGCCAGAGCTCTTGGTCTGCATGTGAACTAAAGCGCTGAATTTCTGAGATGAGTGAAACTGTCTTCCTTGGCAGGAACATTTGACTGAACGAGGCATCAAGGAGCCCAGGTAACAGAGAATAATCTCTGTTGACTTTGGTCATATGTCACTCAATGAAGATGGTTGTGGTTAGAGTCATAGTGTCATGCAGCACTAAAACAGGCCCTTCAGCCCACCGTGTCCATGCTGGTCAGCAAGTACGTATCTATACTAATCCCATTTACCAGCATTTAGTCTGTAGCTTACTCTGCCTTGGCAAATCAAGTATTAGTACAGATGCTTCTTAAACATTGTGAGAAACCTGCCTTCACCACCCCGCTCAGGCCGTGTGTTCCAGATTGCAACCATCCACTGAATGAATAAAATTCTTCCTCAGATCCCCAGTTGAGGTTAGCCACAGGATATTGCTACAGTATTTCTTAAGGCAATGTTTTAAGCCCAACCATCATCAGCTGCTTCATTAATGACCTTCTTACATCATGAGATCAGTAATGAGGATGGTTATTGATTGAACAATGTTTAATGTCAATCAAATTTCCCAAGATAATGAAGTGACTCATCGCTTTATCCAACAAGCTTTATCCAATATTTAAGCTTGTGCTGATAAGTGGCAAGTATCAGCTGTGCCTTGCAATTACCAGGCAACTCCAACAAGAACAGTCTGACCACATTCCATTTGGCGTTACCTTGGCCGAGTCTCCCACCATTCATCATGGACCAAAAGCTTAATTGACCAGCCATATTAATACTGAGCAAGTCAATGATGAGCTATTTTGTAAAAGGGGCTTGCTTCTTGACATCTCCTCCACCTCCCCCCCCTCCCCCCCCCACCACGCCCTCCAAAGCCAGTCCACCATCTACAAACCACATTAGGAGTGTGATGGAGTTTCTCTTCATTTAGATGAATGTAGCTTCAATAACACTAAAAGACAATATTCCAGGATGAAGCAGCCCACTTGAAAGGCAAATAATATATCACCTTAAAAACTCACTCCCTCCTCAAATGGCACACTGTTGTTTGTGGCCTCCTGCACTGTTACAACAAGGCCCAATGCAAGCTTGAGGATCAGCACTTAGTCTCTGCCCACCCCCCCCCCCCACCCCCCCGGGCAGGTTGCAACCTACAAGATTCAATATTGAACTCTACAACTTGATTTCTGTCTGCATCAGTCTGTGCTATTGGCTCAGCTTGTTTCTTGCTTTTATTCCCCCTTTCTTCCTCTGGGAGAGGAGGATGTGCCCAAACTGACCTGCTGCACATGTCTACCTGCTCTACATTTCGCAACTCCTACATTCTTTTGTCTATGTTCTCATTCTCTAACTGCCCCCCATTCACTCATTGACCAGGTAACATTTACATCTTATCTCACCCTGGTTTTACCCCTATCAGAGAGACTCCCTCCCTCACCCTTCCTGCATCTTAATGAGTTTCTCTTGTCTCCTTGCAGTTCTGATGAAGGGTCTGGACTGAATCGCTGGCTCTGTTTCTTCTCCCACAGATGTGACCTGAATTGCTGAGTATTTCCAGCATTTTCAACAAAACTTCTTCAACAGCACCACTCATATTACCTATACAACATTAAGACATCTCGAAGTGCTTAATTTTGGTGTACTTTTGATCTTGTATGGGAAGCATGGCTGTTGACTTCCACACAGCAAGATCCCACAACACATGGATGTGAAATTATCAGACAATCTCTCTCCATGATAGAGTCTGGGGGATTGTCATGCAGAGAGGAGGTAACTTGCCTGGTTGTCTCCGAACTAGTGCTATGGGATGTTTATATCCACCCTGAAGAGTCGACAGCACTTTGGTCTAATGTCTTATTCCAACAACTCCACCTCTCATCATATTGATTACCTTGGTGCTGTGTCGGCGTGTTAGACTAGAGACACTATCTGTGATATTGGCGTAGATGAGGAGATAGCCAAAATCTTTTTCCCATGGTATGGGTATCAAAAACAAGAGGGCATAGGTTTAAGATGAGAGGAAGAGTTTTAAAGGGGATTTGAGGGGTGTTTTTTTTTTAGAGAGTGGTGGATATCTGGAATGCACTCCCAGAGGAAGTAGTGAAATCAGATACAATCACTATTTTGAGGGCATTTTAAACAGACATTTAAGGAGGCATGCATTCGTTTGGACTTATTCCAAGTTTTCCTATCCATATACCTATCTAAATGTCCTTTAAACATTGTAATTGTACCCAATTCTACCACTTCCTTCTGACAGCTCATTCCATATACTCACCACCCTCTGTGTAAGGCACAGTTGTGTAGCAGTTAGCATAACGCTTTACAGCGCCAACGACCCGTGTTCAATTCCGGCCGCTGTCTGTAAGGAGTTTGTACATTCTCACCCGTGTCTGCCTTGGGTTTCCTCCGGGTTGCTCCAGTTTCCTCCCACATTCCAAAGACGTACGGGTTAGGAAGTTGTGGGCATACTATGTTGGCGCTGGAAGCGTGGCGACACTTGCGGGCTGCCCCCAGAACACTCTACGCAAAAAGATGCATTTCACTGTGTGTTTCGATGTACATGTGACTAATAAAGATATCTTATCTAAACAAAAAAGTAGCCCCTCAGGTCCCCTTTAAATCTTTCCCTCTGTGCCCTCTAGTTTTAGACTCCCCTACTTTGGGAGAAAGAATGTGACCATCCACCTCAGCTATGCCCCTCATGATTTTAAATATCTGCTGCCTGTCCTGCTGAGTTCCTCCAGCAGTTTGTTTTTTGCTTCATATTAAAGCATTTGCAGTCTTTCCTGTCTCCAGTTGTCTGGGAAGAATGGTGAAAGTAAAAGCTATGAAATTGCTTCAATGGATGCTAAGATATTTTCTGAAAACATATGTCAAGATGGGCTGAATGGCCTTCTTTATCCTTAATTAACTTGTGGTGTTTTTGACCTTTGCCATCGCCCTCTACAAAGGTTGCATTAACTTTCCTGTTGGGAAAAGTATTACTGAATAATGAATATGTTTCTTGCTAAATGATTCCCTAGGTGGAACGAATATATAACACCAACTCCCAAAGAAATGTGCGGAGTCAGGTTAATAGGTGATATTTTGCCTCTTTCTGCTTTGGATAATTTGTTCCCTTGTGAAAGGTGCACACTAATGAATCAGAGAAATCTGGGGGAAATGAAGACTGACATTCTCAAAGAGAGCGTTATAAACTGAGATTGGCCAAAAGCAAAGCTTAAAGCAGCTCAGGCACTTTGGGCTTTTGTTAAAGTCAATGCCACCGGCATTTTACTGTTTTTGATAACCTTCAGACATATGCCACTTTGTGTGGCCATAATTGTTCCATGGGAAATAACATAATGTATATTGCAGTAATTTCTGGAGTTACTCCCTCCCTATTCCAAACTGTAGCCACTGAAAACCTCAAAGGGAAGCTATAGATTGTGTCTATTTATTGTTTACTTGGTTCTTCATAAAGCATTATTTTTATAATATTTTATTAACTTTGGCATTTTTTTTCTGCATTGTGTAATTCATCAAAGCATCTGCAGGTAATGATCCAGACAACTTTGAGTTCGGGTCCCACCAAATTTAATTCAGTTATAGAACGGAACATGTCTGAGGGATTATCTTGTATACCAAGGATGAATTCCATGGTTGTCTTTGAACTAGTGTTATGGGATCATTTATATCCAGCCTGAGGAGCAGACAGCACTGTGCGATCAGTAAAGTGACCAGTAGCTGGGTGATCATTAGTCCTTAGGGAAGGGAACTCGTTGTCCTAACCCAGCTCCCGCACAACTGCAGGAGGTGCATCAGCTGCCCATTTATCTCTGGGAGTTCTTCTAATGGAATTCTTCTAATCTAGTTCTGATGCATTTGGTGCTCACAGATACAGCACGTAAACAGGACCTTTGGCCCATCAAGTCCGTGGCAACATCACCACCAAATTTTACATTAACCCTACTATAAGTCACTTATTGTCAGGCACATTATCTTCTTCCCCCCCCACCCCCCATTCTACCACCGGGAACAATTTACAGCCGTAATTAGAAGAGTCCTTGACCTGAAACATTGACCATTCCCTAACCATGGATGTTGCTTGACCTGCCTGACTGCTTCCAGCAGCGTTTGCTTTTGTTCTGATCTAGCGTATTCCTGAGTTTCTCACACTGATCTCTTTAAAGTCACTGATTGACATCAGCGCTCCCAGTATCAAGAAGGAAGGAATGCCACTTTGTCCAGGAATGGGCAACTAAGAACTGTTTTAGCTAGCAGCACCCTCATCCATTAATGGTGGAATTGTTGGAGGACACAGTTCATGGAGGAATTGTGTGAGAGCAGAAGGAAGGGGGATTTGGGGACAGACACCAATGATGAAGGGTCTCGACCCGAAACGTCAACTGTGTATTTCCCTCATAGGTGCTGGCCTGGACCTGCTGAGTTCCTCCTGCATTTGTGTGTGTTGCTCCAGATTCCAGCATCTGCAGAATCTCTTGTGTCTCCAATGATTTCCTCCTTTATTTTTAACTCCCATCATCATCACTCTCCTTCCCACTCCCACACCGGACCTATCTGTCCTTGGCCTCCTCCATTGCTACAGAGAGGCCAAATGCAGATTGGAAAGAACAACATCTCATATTCCGCTTGAGTAGCTGAAATCCAATGGTATGAATATTGAATTTTCCAATTTTGGGTAACCCCCATCCCCCAGTGCTCTGCTTGCCCACACACTCACCTGTCCACCCACTTTTCTTCTCCACCTTTCCCATCTTTGTTCCCCTCCCCCTCTCACCTGGTTCCATCCGCCCATCGTTCCCTCCCCATCTGGTTCCACTTATCACTGACCAGCCAATATTCCTCACTCCCCCACCTGCTACTATACACTGGCAATCGTTCGTCTTCCCTCTCAGTCCTGATGCAGGGTCTCGACCCGAAACATTGACTTACATCTTTTCCCCCACAGACGCTGCTTGGCCGGCTGAGTTCTTCCAGCGTTCTGGTTTTATTTTATTCCTCCTTTAACTTTTGCCCTCCCACAGTTCCCTCATTAACTGGTGCCCTCCAACAATACTCCCATCAATGGTCCCTCACTGTTCCCTCATTAATTGGCACTCTCTCATACTTCCACCATTAATTGATGCCCCACACCACGATTCCCCCAATAACTGGTATCCCCATAAACTGTCCTACTCAATTCCTCTGTTAGCTGGTTTCCCCCCAGTAATTATTTCATTAACTGGTGCCCATCACAATTCCCCCATAACGCTTTACAACACCAGGGACCTGGGTTCAAATCCGGCCATTGTCTGTAAGGAGTTTGTACATTTTCCCCGTGTCTGTGTGGGTTTCGTCCAGGTGCTCCGGTTTCCAAAGACGTACAGGTTAGGAAGTTGTGCACATGCTATGTTGGCGCCGGAAGCGTAGCGACACTTGCGGGCTGCCCCCAGAATACTCTATGCAAAAGATGCATTTCACTGTGTGTTTCGATGTACACGTGTCTAATAAAAATATCTTATCTTAACTGTTGCCCCTCCATGTCATTAATCGATACTCCATGATTTCCCCATCAACTGGCATTGCTCCAGCAATTTTCCCCCATGAACTAGTGACTCCCAGAATTCCTCCCTTAACTAGTTTCTCTCACAACTCTCCTATTCTGGTATTAACTGTTCCCCACAATGCCCCAATAAAGTTGCTTCCCCCACCGTTCATCCATTGTCAGATGCTCACCCCTCCCTCGTTAACTGGAACCGCCTCCCCCCCGGTCCCCACATCATATTAACTCTCATTTTCATTGGTTGAACAGCAGGAGGAAGCCATTCAGCTCTGAGAACATTAACCAAAATCTTTTCATTTCAGGCTCCAACCAAAAACCGGGAGGTGGAATTAGTGTGTATCACTTTTTCACCTAGCATGATCATAATGGGCTGAATGGCCACTGAACTTCCTATGATTCCATGTAACCTCTGCTTTGTAAAATTTGATAGATCTGATTAGAACTGTATAGAACACAGAACAGTGGATCCCAGGAACAGGCCCTTCAACCCATAATGTCTGTGCCAACCATGATGCCAGATTAAGCTAATCCTATCTGCCTGCATGTGATCCATATCCCTCCATTCCCTGCATGTTCCTGTCTAAATGCCTCTTAAATGTCATGAAGGTTAAAATAGATTCTTTCTTTATTGATAAAATTGTGATGAGGAACTGTAAAATGAGATTTTGTTTCTACCCCATTTCATTGGCATAATTAGACCAGTTTTTCTCACTCTGTATTTGAATACATTGCACCCTTTGCTGCTTATTCTCTCTCTAATAGCTACAAACAGAGGAGGGGCAAAGAAACTAATCTCGTACACTGCTAGTGCTACACCATGATCTGTATGTTCTCCTCGAGCTCTGCTCTCCATTAGGATTTTGGTAGAATATTTTGATTCAAATGAAAGTGCAATTTTTTCTAGTGTATTTGCTTGAGTCACACTGCTGGTTTTGTTGTCAAGGGACAATTATAAAATGAATTAAGAATGGGCTGCATGTATAAAGTTTGCAGGGAGAAGAATAAGAGGTTGAGCGAACTAGGGCTTTTCTCTTTGGGGAGAAGGAGGATGAGAGGTGACTTGATAGAGGTGTACAAGATGATGAGAGTCATAGATCGAGTGGACAGTCAGAGACTTTTTCCCAGGGCAACACTGGCTAACATGAGGGGACATAATTTTAAGGTGATTGGAGGAAGGTATAAGGGGGATGTCAGGGGTAAGTTTTTTACACAGAGAGTGGTGGGTGCGTGGAACGCACTGCCTACAGAGGTTGTGGGGGCAGATACATTAGGGACATTTAAGAGACTCTTAGGTAGACACATGAATGATAGAAAAATAGGGGGCTATGTGGGAGGGAAGGGTTAGATGGATCTTAGAGCAGGATAAGATGTTGGCACAACATTGTGGGCCGAAGGGCCTGTACCGTGCTGTAGTGTTCTATGTTCTAATTTTCATTTATATAGCATCCTTCACTGTCCTTGTGGGACATTCTAAAGCAGTTTGTGGCAGATTATTTTTGAATTATCCTCACTGTTGTAATGCAGGAAACACAACAACCAATTTGTACGGAACAAGCTCCGACAGACAGTATGTAATAATAACTAGGTAATCTTTCTCTAGTGATGTTAACTGAGGTTCAGTTCTCTGAATGTGCTGCTGGTGAACATCTTTGCTTAGCAGGGGGTGGGCAAGGTGGCATTGACCAATTTATTCTATCCCCTTCCTAAAACCAAAGTAGCAGAGTAGAAATGTGAACCAAAGCTACTAATTCCTTTTGAATCTCCATCTACCCCATTCAGAGAACTACTGTAGAAGAATAAGACCATATATTCTACCTGGCCAAGTTACGAATAGCAAAGTTATCGGAGTGTTTGCTGCTTGCTTCAACCTCTTGACCACAGTGCCTACCACAAAAGCAGGGTGGTTGAGTGCATCAGAGAGAGGTGGTGTATTAGTTGAGCAGTTCCATGGTGCTATGGTATGTAAGATGAATGTTTCCCGCATACACAGTTCTGTTGAGATAAATTACACTTCGATGTAATTTGTAATCAGTATTGATCTTGCACACAAGGATTGTGCCTATCTGGCCAATGCATAATGGATTGCTCCTTTGTATAAAGAGTTTGGCTTGTGTCCATTCAGTCTGCAGCAGTTGTGTTTGTTGAAATAACCACTGCACAAAAGACAAAATGTGACAGGATGTACTTCCTGTAAGTAACGCAGACCGTGGGTGAGGAAACCAAGAGTGGATTTGCACATAGTTTGATATTTTGAAATGTTATTTGAGAGAGCTCAACAACTTTCTCCTCTGAAATTGGTCACCAATAGGAGGGCTGACTGAGTGAATCTTAAAGCAGACTCTTGTGGGTTAGAGGTTGGAACCTAGAAATTGATGTGCGGTCTACAAGGAACAGTGTGGGGTTGTTGCATGGCGACCAGTGGTTCTGGTCGCTACTGAATTATTGTAATACACTACAGCATTTTGTTTGTCCCTTCAGATTCCAACATCTGCAGTCTCTTGTGTCCCCAGTCCAGGGTGAAACTAATACAAGAAGAAGATTAGGTGTGCAGGATTGGGACTCTGTCGGTGGATTGGGTTGAGAGGACCAGAATGGTCGAGCCCCAAATGGGGGCACGAGTGAGGAGCTGCACGTGGTGGCTAGTTAGAGATTGGTTTCCTCTGATGGATTGCTTGTGGGGTGGGGAGATCTGGGGCCTCAGTCAGAGAGTTTAAGTTCCAGAAAATTTAGCCTAGGCTGCACAAGGGTGGGTAGGGGAGAGGAGGGGGAGGTTAGAGGGAGGGTGATGTGCTGGGGCAGGAGTGGGGATGAGTGAATTGGGAATCTAGGTGAGTCTAAGGTCAGGCTAATAGAAGAATTAAACAATACTCCTTTTCATGTGGCATTTAGTAACTACTAACTGGTAAATCTCAGTCTCTCCCTCTCTCTTTCCTTCTCTCTCTCTTTTCCCACATCTGTATGCCTGTATCCCCAAACGCTGTGTCATTCATACAGAGAATTAGCTTTGAATGAGACAGGGTGTGGGCAGTGCTACCTCTAGGTACTCCAGATGTAATCATTCCTGCTTGTTGGAGATGTTTAATTTGTATTCCTTGCCATTGTTGACATCCTGTGTACACCAACCCATGTTGTAAGTGTTTTGGGAATGAAGATCCTAAATTGAAGATCCCATACCAAGGGGAAGGTTCAAAGAACTGAAGGACCTGTAAGCAGGTTCTGTTTCAAACAAGCTGATAGGTTCACAGATTGCCCAAGTCACCATAGATTGAGGGAGGGAGGCACATATAGAACCAGCAGTACTTCTGCTACTTGCCCGAGTAACCACTGTGTGGTGGTGTGATAGTATATTGCATTGGTGGAAGATCAGCGGATGTTGCCACACTACCTGTGTTTTGTGGAAGAGTTCTTCCAAGCAAACACCTTTGACCACAAGTCCATCAGGCAGTGGTTGGCACGGAATGTCCTGTAGACACTGTGGGACAGGGACTCTATGGATACTGTGGGGTGGCTCCCTGAGCAAACTGTCTAAATCATCTGACAGATTTCCTCATTGCCAGAACTCACCAACAACACCAAGACCTCACTTGGCTGGTGGTGAGAGGGGTCTTCTCAGTACAGATGACATATCATCCCCAACACACACTGCCCTCGGGACGACTGCTGAGGGGAAGAGATGGCCACCCACCTCTTTGCAGACTGTGGATTTAGTGAGAGGATGCAAAAGTCCATGTCCTGGTTCATCCCCAGCAGCCGCGTAACAGAGGACTCTCTGATCTACGGTCTGTTCCCAGGGGCACCCACCGAGACAGACATCAAGTGCCGCTGGAAGGTCATCAACTTGGTGAAACGCCCTTTGGTCTGCCTGAAACTTGCTGGTCTTGCAGCACAGCGAGATTTTCATAGTACTGAAGCTTGGTGCAGTCAATGCAAAGGCTCTGTGAAGAAGGACCACAGTCTAGTGTCCTTCCACTACTGGACATTGAGGGGCTGTGTCGGGTGGGGAAGCCCCTCAAACATTGGAAATGTGTATCACCCCAGGGGGCCACATGAATGGCAATGGTGCTCTGTACAAAAAAAATGCTAACAATACTATGTATAGAACCAGCAGCACTGAGTGTATAGAAAAATTGACGCTAAGAATGTAAAGAGCTTTACACTATGTTCTTCCTTTGTATATTTTGTTTTATTATGAATAATGTTTAGATTTGAAATATTAAAAAAATTTGACAGCACCCACTTTAGAGCATTGCTTCTAGACAGCAGATGTTCTGGTGATTGGCTGGTGCCCAGCACAGGGTCAGTAAGCAAGTGTCCCGCACCACATTCATCTCAAGCCTGGGAAGTTCATTCAAGATATTATGCAGCTGATGTTGTGCTTCTGAAGTCTCCTGACCAACAGCCAGTTGCATCCTTACCACTCGAGGTTTGCCAGATAATAACAAAATAAAGGTTTAAAGCAGAAGGGAGTTGCTATAGCCAAGAAAGCACACTAGCACCTCTACTCCCTCAGAAGACTGAGGAAATTCGGCATGTCCTCCATGCCCCTCATCAATTTTTACAGATGCACCATAGAAAGCATCCTATCCGGATACATCAAGGCTTAGTATGGCAACTGCTCTGCCCAAGGCCACAAAAAATTGCTGAGAGTTGGGGACACAGTCCAGTCCATCACAAAAACAAGCCTCCCCTCCATTGACTCTGTCTACACTTCTCGCTGCCTTGGGAAAGCAGCCAACATAATCAAGCACCCCTCCCACCCCAGTCATTCTCCCCCCACCCCCCCCCCCCTGGGGCAGAAGATACAAAAGCTTGAGAACACGTATCATCAGGCGCAAGGACAGCTTCTATCCCATTGTAATAAGACTCTTGAATGGACCTCTTATATGAAAAAGATGAACTCTTGATCTCTAAATCTACCTCATCATGGCCCTTGCACTTTGTCTGCCTGCACTGCACTTTCTCTATCACTGTAACACTATATTCTGCATTCAGTTTTTTTTCCTTTTGCACTACTACCTCGATGGAATGATCTGTCTGGATGGCACGCAAACAAAGCTTTTCACTGTATCTCGGTACATGTGACAATAATAAGCCAATTACCAATTACCATCACTGAGTACCAGAATATTGCTTCATGCTTGGGATTATTCACTTATTCTGCATACACTTACATGTGGGATGTTAGCCAGGCTATCGAGGAAGGCAATGAATGAAAGCCAGAAAATTGAAAGGAATATTACATGGGGAGAACCTTTCACAATCTTGGGACATCCCAAACCACTTTGCAGTTAGCAGAGTAGTTTTGAAGTACACCGCGTCCAAGCTCCCCTCTAAATCATTCATTGTTCTGACTTGGAAATGTATTGGCTGTCCGCTTATCATTCCTTAGCCAGGATGCTGCAATTACTAGCTGCACTGTGGGAGTGCCTTCACCATACAGACTGTGGTAGCTCTGGTTGGCAGCTCACAACCACCTTCATGAGAACAGTTAAGGATGGGCATTAAACGCCAGTGATGCCACATCCCATGAATGATTATAATAATGCATTTTTGTTGTATGACAACAAGCCCTCATGAATAGCAATTGATAACGGCTAGATGATCTTTGTAATAGTGTCAGTGGTTGAGGGATAACACATGGTCACGGCTACCTGGGTGATCCCCCCCATGCTTCCTTTGCCATCTGTCACCTCCACCTGTAAGGTCAGAGGGCAGTGTGGACACCCGAGTCCATTGATATTGCTGGCTGACTGGGCTTTGCCTGCCAATCACAGTGATACATAGGAGCGGGATTTTTGCCTCACTTGCTTCCTTTTGATGGCAGATGGAGTGCTTGTAGAGAATACACACTGACAACAGGCATTCCCACCCTTGAAAACACAGCCAAACTGGATGCTGAGAAAGAAAATTCCATTCTGTAGTGCTTCGTCCTGCTCCTCTGTGAACACTATCTCCTCTCATTAAATCACGATGTAAATGTGACAGCATTATAAAACAAACAACCTATCCGGTAACAGGATCGTTATAATGCACAGGGCAGGGAGCACAGTGGAGTTGTGATCTGTAATTGACAGCTGCTGTTATTGACTTCAGATTTCTGCAAGGAAGCACTTGCATTAAATCCTGTTACATCCTCATTATATTTACATTCTGTTCTGTAATTCATGTACAAAGGAAACCCTTTATGTCCTGTATGTGGTGTGGACAGACTCAAAACAATTAGATACCTTTCACAACGTAAAGTGCTGCGATAACCAGTGACAGCAACAAGCAACTTAGGTATTTTGTTTTGTTGTGCATAATATTATATAAATGCAACTGCAATTGAATGAGATGGCTTTATGCTTGGGATTCTCCACATGGTCCATGTACATTTGGGTTAGGGATGACAACCAGGCCGTCTAGGAAGCCATTGGATGGAAACCAGAGAATATTAGTGACCTGCTTATGGGCCTCCCACAACCCACTCAACCCGCCAACCCAAGATGGCGCCAGAGCGTGGCAACTCGTTGCAAGCTGCTCTCTACCGATCTACTCATTACCCTTACTATACTGTGTAATGAATTGATCTGTACGAACGATATGCAAGACAAGTTTTTCACTGTACCTCAGTACAAGTGAAAATAATAAACCAATACCTTTACCACTCTCCATGAGCTTGAGCTCATTTAAGCTCTGCTTTCCCTGAGTTCCATTCACCCATCGACCTCTACTTGCAAGCCTAGGCTAGCTCCTGGTCCAATTGTTTAATATTTTCATTTTCCAAAGCTCTCCTAGATCTCATCCTTCCTCATCTCTGTAACCTCATCTTGCCGTCATCTGACAACACGACGCTCCTGCCATTCTGGCCACTTGCACCTTCTTGATGTGCTTTCAACTGCCTAGGCACTAACCTTAGAACTCCTTCTTTAAACCTTACAGCTAACTACATTGCAAGGACAAAATAATTGCCTGGGACATTCAGAAAGGGATGTTAAAATGTTCTGCATTAATGCAAGTCTATCTTTATTTTTGGACCTCCTTATTTTTATCTCCTAAATTCACTTCTTTGTCCTCTCCTACTATCTCCTTACATGGCTTGTTGTCATATTTTATAAGATAATTGTACCTACAAAGTGGATTCCATCATTTTACTACCTTAAAGACACTATTTAAGTGTGTTCTTGGTAATACTATAATGACAGAAAGCTTTGTTGTCTTGAATGGTCTGAGCAAAACAGAAAGAAGGCATGAATCAAACAGAAATATTGCGAGTCAGGTGTACCGATGAGCATTATACAGAGTTGGTAATGGTTCAAAAATATGTTTGCTTTGTAATATATTAAAATAGTTACAAAGAGATGAGGTGCTGAAATAAATAAGGATTATCTCAGTCAGGCCATTAAAATCACGTGCCTCCATGAGGGAAACAGGCCAATGACCTAACAGGGAGTGAGGACTGAATCTGCTGAAGTACAATGAGCTCAGGAACGAGGGTGAATCACCATTTCTGAAGTTTGGCTGGGATTTGGTTGGAACATTGTAATGAGTTGAAGATTGAAAGTTTGGACAGGCTGGAGGAATAGAACTGTAAAACCTGTGAATTCTGCAGTCAACATTGAGTTAATCCTACAGTCAAGGTGAAGCCTAACTTAGAAGCCACCTCATTCCAAATGATTCTACATTGCACTAAACTAATTAATAGTGCCATATCCAACCTATATCTTCTTCCAGTTCTGGTATTAGATCACACACAGCAACTCCTCTCCATAATTTTGTTGGTGTTTATTGACCTTCTGTGCAATTCTTAAATCTCTTCATTTCTGGTTGTATTTCAGACTGTGTTTCAATATATATTTACATATAAGTGAATGTGAGAGTGTTTGTGTGTAAGATGAAAGGAATAAAGACCTCTAATACAAACATATGAATTAATAACGAGTCATAGAGCCATATGGCATGGAAACAGGCCCTTCCGCCCAATGCATCCATGCCGACTGTGTTGCCCAGTGACCCAGTCCCATCTGCCCACATTTGGCCCAGAACCCTCTGAACCTCTCCTATCCATGTACTCATCTAGGTTGCTTTTAAATGTTGCTCATGTGCCCACCTCAACCATTATTTTTGGCAGCTCATTCCAAATACGCACTACCCTCTGCAGGTAGCTGCTCCTGATGTCCCTTTTAAATCTCTCACCTCTGATCTTAAACCTATGCCCTCTTGTTTTTAGCAACACCCCCCCCCCCCCACGGAGAAAGACTATGTGCTTTCACCCTGACTATGCCCCTCATGATCTTATATACCTCTATCAGGTCACCCCTTACATTCCAGGGAACAAAGTCCTAGTCTACGCAACCGCTCCTTGTAACTCAGGCCTCCAGATCCAGGCAACATCCTGGTAAATCTTTTCTGCACTCCTTTAAAGAGAAGGTCACTCAGCCTCTCTAGTTTGCTCTGCCATTCAGTGGGATCATGGCTGATCCGACTGTAACTTCCACTTGGTATTCCCCTCTATCCTGGTAACTTTTCACCTCTTGCTTGTCAAGGACCTATTTACCTCTGCTGTAAAAATATCCAGACTCTGCTTTCACTGTCCTTTGAGGAGCAGCGTTCCAAAGACTCACGGCCCTCCAAGAGAAAAAAAATTGTACCTCATTTCTGTCTTAAATGTGCCTGCCCTTATTTTTAAATAGTGACCTCTGAATATAAAAGCATTTTATTCCTGTAGCATGGTGAATGGTTTTGGACAAAGCAAAAGCTGTTGTTGATGACTAAACCATTACTGAAGGACAACTAATGTGACATTCCTTTAGACTGGAATGTGATTTAGTGGAATGGTTTGGCCATAAAACATTTGGATTGCTGTTGCCAGGCAACCATTTTTATAGCCACTTGATTGTTAGATTTTTTTTAACCCTGCCACTGCCATTTCAGAGTGAGCAGCTGTACTTTTAATGTGCACATTTCCAACTGACTGGAAAGCAATACATTTAACTGTACATTTTATCTTACTCAGAAATACCATTTTGAAATACATTATTTCAGAGTGTTGTAGAACAGAGGGACCTAGGACACGGTTCCCTGCAAGTGGCATTGCAGGTAGACAGGGTGGTGAAGAAAGCTTTTGGCACACTGGCCTTCATCAGAAAGGGCACTGAGTACAGAAGTCAAGATGCATTATTGCAGTTGTACAAGACGTAGGTGAGGCCGTATTTGGAATATTGTGTTCAGTTTTGGTCACCCTGCTGTAGGAAAGAAACCATTAAGCTGGAAAGAGTGCAGAGGAGATTTGCGAGGATGTTTCCAGGACTTGAGGGACTGAGTTACGGAGAGAGGTTGAGCAGGTTGGGACTTTATTCATTGGAGCCTAGGAGAATAAGGGGTGATAATACAGCGGTGTATAAAATCATGAGGGGCATAGATAGGGTGAATGCACTCAGCCTTTTTCCCAGGGTTGGAGAATCAAGAACTAGAGGGCAGAGGTTTAGGGTGAGAGGGGAGAGATTTAATAGGAACCCGAGGGGCAACTTTTTCACCCAGAGGGTGGTGCATATATGGAACGAGCTGCCAGAGGAAGTGGTTGGGGCAGGTACATTAACAACATTTAAAAGACACTTGAACAGGTACGTGGATAGTAAAGGTTTAGAGGGATACGGGCTAAACGTGGGCAAATGGGACTAGCTTAGATGGGAATCTTGGTCAGCAAGGACCAGTTGGGCTGAAGGGTCTGTTTCTGTGCTGTATTACTCTATTATTGTAATTACTCCAAGCAATAGGTTGATTTTGAAAACTTACATTTTCTGTAGGGTGTGACTGGTACTGTAGAGTAGCAGTTAGCATAACGCTTTACAGCGCCAGCAACACGGG
This sequence comes from Pristis pectinata, assembly GCF_009764475.1. NCBI lineage: Eukaryota > Metazoa > Chordata > Chondrichthyes > Rhinopristiformes > Pristidae > Pristis > Pristis pectinata. The sequence goes on from NC_067407.1 coordinate 131,731,351, forward strand.
TTCAATTCCAGCCACTGTCTGTAAGGAGTTTGTATGTTCTCCCCATGTCTGCGTGGGTTTCCTCCGGGTGCTCGGTTTCCTCCCACATTCCAAAGATGTACGGTTAGGGAGTTCTGGGCATGCTATGTTGGCACTGGAAGTGTGGCGACACTTGTGGGCTGCCCCCAGCGCACTCTGTGTTTCGATGTACATGTGACTAATAAAGAAATCTCATCTTAATCCACCTGTCGATGCTGACGAAATGAGCCAAACAGTGTTGGTGTTGGCCACAATCTTTGTTCTTTTGTTACTGAATCAAAAGAGAAGATGCTTGAACTTCTCAGCAGGGCAGTCAGCATTGTCTGGAGAGGATCAGAATTAAGGTTTCGGGTTGAAGACCTTCCACCAGAACTGGGAATAGTTAAGAAAGTTGGGAGGGAAGGGAAACCAAAATTGAAGTTCTAGGATAGGATCACAGGCAAGGCAGATTCAATGACAGGAGAGGTGACGGCAATATAACAAAAGTCTAGAGGAGATGTGAGTGCAAAATTATCATCTGAAAAAGTTGAAGGAATGCTGGAAATCTGAAATAAAAATCCTGGGAATGCTCATTACCTGAACTCAAGTTTGTGTCACAGGGCATAGAATGGTACAGCACAGGAACAGGCCCTACAGCCCACGATGTCTGTGCTGACCATGATGAAGCTTAAACTAATCCCATCTGCCTGCACATGGTCTATATCCCTACCACTTCATCTGCCTGTCTAAAAGCCTCTTAAATGTTGAGAAGGCTGTGCTGAATCTAGGTAAAGATGAAGCACTGTTCCTCAAGCATTGTTCCTCTCTGCCCTCAGCTCAATGAGATTCATTGGAACAGTGTAGAAGGCTGAGGTCAGTGAGATTGGAGTGGGCATTGCCTTTGAGTTGCTGAGTATTTGCAGCATTTTTTGGTTGGTGGTGTGGATGAGATGAACATCCACTTCCTCGCGGACTGTTCGTTTGCCAAGTAAGTCTGGAAACGGATTTAGCGATCCTTGTCGAGCTTTGCCCCGAGCACCTGCATAACAGCGTTCTGTTTTGTGGCAAAAGTAGAAAGTGCTGGAAAAGCCCAGCAGATCAGGCCGCATCTGACATTAAACCATTACTGAAGGACGACTAATGTGACGTTCCTTTACACTGGAATGTGATCTAGTGAGATGATTTGGACATAAAATATTTGGAATCCATCTGGGCAACTTTCCCTACACCCCACCCCTAGTAAATTCTTTCTCAGTGAGGGAGATGGGACCCTACACAATAGCCCAGGTCCAATCCTGACAGGACCATGTAATTTCAGTTAGATATTTTTATTTTGTACTTAAGTCTTCTTGCAATAAAGACCAATGGACCATTTGCCTTTGTAATCGCTTGCTGTACATTCACCTTCTGTGATCAGTGCTCAAGGACACCAGAACCCAATAAACACCAACACCTTTCAATATTTCACCATTTAAAAAGTACTCCTACCAAAGTGGATGACCTCACATTTTTCCATATTATGTTCTGTCTGTCATGTCTGTCTATAGTCTTCATTTAGTCTGTCTACATCTCCTCAGTTGCTGAGGATGTTCAAAGCTGAGGTTGATATTTAAGCGCAAAAGGGCTCAAGGGAAGTGAAGATTGTGCAGGGAGTGGATCACATTGAATGGCAGAGCAACCAATGTAGCATGCTTCAGCTCCTAAAGAATGTGATAGCACTGGAGAGGGTGCAGTGGAGATTCATCAGGATGTTGCCTGGGATGGAGCAGTTCAGTTATGAGGAGAGACTTGAAAAGATGGATCTGTTCTCCTGGAGTACAGAAGGTTTAGAGGGGACATAAAGGAGGTCTATAAAATTATGAAGGGTATAGATGGCGTAGACTGCAGGAAACCTTTCCCCATATCAGAGGTAGATAAAACTTGAGGACATAGGTTTAGGGTAAGGAGGAAGAGATTTAAGATAAGATATCTTTATTAGTCACATGTACATTGAAACACACAGTTAAATGCATCTTTTGCGTAGAGTGTTCTGGGGCCAGCCCGCAAGTGTCGCCACGCTCCCAGCATGCCCACAACTTCCTAACCCATTTGTCTTCGGAATGTGGGAGGAAACCGGAGCACCCGGAGGAAACCCACGCAGACACTGGGAGAACGTACAAACTCCTCACAGACAATGGCCGGAATTGAATTCGGGTCGCTGGCGCTGTAATAGTGTTATGCTAACTGCTTAGGTGGGATATGAGGGAGACCTTCTTCACCCAGATTGGTAAGTACCTGGAATGCACTGCCTGAGACAGTGGTTGAAGCTGGGTCACTGACAGCATTTAAGAAGTGTCCAGATGATCACTTGAATCACTTAGGCTCAGAGGGTTATTGACCAAGTGCTGGGTGATGGGATTAAATCAGAAGGGTGTCTGCTGGTTGGAGTGGATGAGTTGGACTGGGTGGCCTGTCTCGCTGCTGTATGATTCTTTTCCTAATCCTTATCTTCATATAATTATTTGTATTTGGGGGATTTCCTTGTGAAATACCAGGTTGTGCTGACGTTGCTCACCCATCTTTATTAGTGGCTGAAGGGCTAACAGGGAGCAGTGAAGCTATGTCAGGACTGGTTAATCCACTGCTTTGCGTGAGGTGCAGTGAAAGCGCTGAAGCCCGCCGTACTTCTGCGGGCATTGGTTTCAATCTGGGCTGAGCTGCTGAGGTGAATATCCCTCCTCTGAAAGCCAAAAGTGGGAGTTGTTTGGCCCATCCTTTCACTTCCCCTTTCTGCTGTTCATTATTCAGCACCAGCTTGCATTCAACTGGAAGTCACAAATAAAGAGGCAACACGCAGCACAATGGTGGAACATGGCTCATGTGGGCTGTCAGTTTGGTATTACCTGGTCATTATCACATTCTATCTGTGGCACCTTGCTGTGTGCATATTGGCTGCTACGTTTCCTATATTTCAACAAAGGCTACACTTCAAAAGAAGTTAATTGGCTATAAAGTGCGTTGGGACATACTAAGGTCACGAAAGGTGTTTTGTAAATGCAAACCTTCCCTTTCTTTTCTCCTTTAATTGAGCAAGGTGGACAGGGTGGTTGAATTTATTAGGGTGGTTGAATTTATTTTACCCTGTATGTTGAGTGCCTGAGCTTCAGTTTATTCTGCAGCTCTGTATGCCCCTTGCCAAGTTAGGACAATCCATTCTAAACACGGTTTGCCTCCCTGTTCCTCTGTATAAAACCTAAGATTATTATTCTAAGAAATTTAGCAGTTCTGTTAATTGGTGACTCACCCAGTTCTGCTGCCACAGTTGATGGTGTTGTTGTTATCAGGGACAACTTTGAGTCCCTGTCCTCTATCTACAATCTGAAAACACTGCATCATGTGGAGAAGGAAAACCCTAACATGATTGTACCTTATTCAGGTGTACGTGCACACAGGTGATAAAAGGGAAAATGAATCTGAATGCCCACATTAATGTGAAAGAGTTTTGTTTTGTCAGAGCAGCTTTCAAATGAATTTAACTGCTGTGGAGTCTGCAGGATGAATAATTTACAGCCTTCCATATTCCAACATATAAAAATTTCAAATCACAAACATTGCCCCTTTATTTTAAGCAACAGTTGCTGAGAATATATTCATTAAAAAAGGAAAAGACTGAAAGATGTTCTAATAGAAATATTTAAGATAATGAGAAGATATGACAGACCTTACTCCTGCAGGAGAGACCAGAACAAGGGGCATAAGTCACCGTCAATGTCACTTGGTTGATCCTTTGCACCCTTTCCACAGCTTACGTTCCTGCTTAACTTTGTATTATCAATATACTTGGATATATTGCTCTCTGTCCCTTTTTGTCAGTCATTAGAGATTTCTTTATTAGTCACATGTACATCGAAACACACAGTGAAATGCATCTTTTGCACAGTGTGTTCTGGGGGCAGCCCGCAAGTGTCACCACGCTTCCGGCGCCAACACAGCACGCCCGCAACTTCCTAACCCGTATGTCTTTGGAACGTGGGAGGAAACTGGAGCACCCGGAGGAAACCCACGCAGACATGGGGAGAACGTACAGAGTCCTTACAGACAGCGGCCAGAATTGAACCCGAGTTGCTGGCGCTGTAATAGCGTTACGCTAACCGCTACACTACCGTGCCTGGGGATCCTAAATAGTTTAGTCCCCAGAACAGATCTGTCTTGTGTCCCATAACTAACCTTCTAGCCATGTTACTCCAACACTTTAAGTACAAGCCTCTTATGTGTCATCTCATGTGGCATCTCCTTTTGAAAAATCAAATATACTTGTGTGAAAAAGCTCTGGTTCCCCTTACTTACCCTGCTAGTCAAATCTCAGTAAGCTCTCTTTGAGTTATCAAACCCAATCATTACCCCTTCATAAAGTCACTATCTAGTCCTATTTTGATCCTTGAAATGTCTGGTTAATACTTATTAATCGATTGTAAGGTTTTGCTGACAACTGATGTCAATTTAACTCTTCCTTATCTTCCCCTTCTTTCTAGAGAGAGAGTGATATACTTGATACTTTCTAGACTGCTTGGACGGTTTCAGAATCCAGGGAGTTCAGGAAAATCATCACTGCTCAATGTGCTTTCACTGCAGCCACTTCTTTCAGAACCTGGGGATGTAGGGAATTTGTTGCTATCTCTTGATATGCTCTTCCCCATCTCTGTAGAACTTTAACTTTAGAACCTCCTTCAGCTGCATAACTGTCTGCAATATCTTCCCCCTCCTCCATTTCTACTGTGCAAAGCTGAGCTTTACATTCCTTCCCTTAACCTCTCCATCTCCCACTTCAAGGTGCTCCTTAAAACCTCCCTTTTATATACCTTAATGCCTCTTAATATCGAATAATAGGTGGCACGGTGGTGCAGCTATCAGAACTGATGCCTCAGGGCATCAGGGACCCGAGTTGTCTGCCTGCGTGGAGTTTGCAAGTTCTCCCTGTAACAGCGTGGGTTTCCTCTGGATGCTCTGGTTTCCCCCCACATCCCAAAAACGTGTGGGTAGGGAAGTTAATTGGCCACGTTAAATTGTCCCCAGTATGTAGGTGAGAGGTGGAATCTGGGGGGAGCTGGTGAGAATGCGGTTCCCTTATACGATGAGATGGACTCTGACATCATGATCTACCTTGTTGTGACCTTGCACCTTATTGCACTGCACTTTCTCTGTAGCTGTGACACTTTACTCTGTACTGTTATTGTTTTTACCTGTACTACCTCAATGCAGTCTGTACTAACTCAATGTAACTCCACTGTGTAATGAATTGATCTGTACGATCGGTATGCAAGACAAGTTTTTCACTGTACCTTGGTACAAGTGACAATAATAAACCAATACCAATACCAAAAAATAAAACATAGAATAAACATAAATGTGTGTTTGATGGTCTTTGTGGGCAGTGGGCTGGAGGGTTTGTTTCTTTGCTGTATGACTCTATAACTCCGAGCCTTTGTATAGCTCAGTGTCATATTTAGTTTTATGGTGCTCCAGTGAAGTTCCTTCAGAACTCTTGCTGTCATAAATGTATTGAAACAAATATGGATTGCTGTGGTGCTCAGGATATCTGATGGGGATGAGCTTCACTGGTGCAGAACTAATCCCAGTACTGTCTGTCAGGACTAGACGCTTCACAATGGCCTCGTGCTTCTTGTAGCAGCCAGCATCACAACTGTGGACTGTCTGAGAAACAGGTCAATTTGAGCCATTGATTTTCAGTTTGCAATACAGTGACTAAACATGCCGGGCTTTAGCAGAGATTGCACTCAGTGCCGGCTTTGCACAGTTTCTCCCATACACCACTTTGCCCTTCTCCCTCCAATCAAACCGGCGCCAAAAATGTATGTGTACCAAAGTTCGAAACCTCTGACCTACAGGGGATGCTGCAGATGCTCCAGGTTATTTTGACTGCTCTGGAAGAGGGCAAGAGAAGAAATATTGTGACAGCAGCATTGGCCCAGAATCAGAAGGTTGTAGGTCCGAGTCTCACTTCAGAGGTTCAAACACACAAATCTAGGCTGTCGCTCCAGTACAGCATTGGTGGAGTCCTGCAAGTCTTTATTTCCTGAGTTCCTCCATCATCTCATTTGTTGCTCCAGATTCCAGCATCTGCAGTCCGTTGTATTTCCTCTTCTTTTTTTTATGTTTGCTGTTTAATCTTCGCTTTGATCATTGGGTGAAGTGTGCACCTAATTCTATCATAGAGAACTAGATCAAAGGTCCAATAGAAAGGCCAACACCACCGCAATCTCAAGGTAACAAGGTATGGTCAATAATGAGGACCCATGTTAGGGTTTCTTAATGCCCTGGGATCAAATAAAAATGATGAACAGCTGGAAAGAAGCCGCACTTTCAGGAGGAGACAGGAGAACAAAAAGCCATAAAGGGAGAAATGAGAAAGGATGTGAGATGTTTCGTTGGAAACATTCTGGGCACCCTCTCTCCAAAGATATCTTTTATTTGGTGCCACCAACTAGCTGCACTCCTGAGCAAATTGAAATATGAACTGGTTAAAGTACTGATAATGATTGCACTGCATTGTCCAACACGGCAGTCCTTCATCGGATTATGCCTGGAGACAAAATTAAATATTGATTTTAAAGCTTATGATTTATGTGGGCTGAAATAATATCAAAAGCAGCAACTGTTCATACTGGAACTTCAGTGATTTTATTCAATTTAGATAAAATGGATACAAATTTCATTTGGCAGCTCCGTAGAGGAGCTAGGCTGCTGAAGAGAGGGATGAAATGATTTTGTGCCTGAATTGCATTAGGTTCTAATGGGAGGGAATATGTTGAATGCACATGGCAAGGAGACAGATCTGCTGATCTTTGGCTCACGATATAAGTTGTTGCCTTCTGACTCCAGTGCTGCTGATTGATGCTGAAATGACTCCCAGTTTCTTTGTTTAGAGGCATTTGTCACAACGGAGCAGTTGAAAGTGCTCTTTTGGAAGACACCCAGTTTGTCATTTAGAGCTTTGCTTGTATGAATGGCAGAATGGGGCAAGCACCTTGACTGTTATTTAATTAATGTGCTACTGCCTTGCTGTCTGATTCCAAAGACGCACTGCTCTGAGGTAGTGGTTCATTGGGTACCTGGAAATCTAGTAAACTCCACCTCTTCACTCTTAACAGCTCCATAATTTTTTACATGATGTTTAGCAGTTAGCAAGGCAACTGGATAGAATTTTAGAAAAGGGGAATTTGTTTCAGGGCTACAGGAAAGGTGGGTGAGCAGCTAAGTTGAGGGAAACTAACTGGATATCTTTTTTCAGAGAGCTGGCACAGAAATGTGGGCCAAATAGCCTCCTGCACTGTGCTGTGATCTCTGCAACCCTCATATTATTCTCTGCCTAAGATTGGTCAAATGGACACAGACTGACTGGATTAATAATGAGGATCAGTTTTCCTTAAACGTGTCACTCACCTGTTACATTTTGGCCCAAACAGTGTGGAACAGTTCACTGTGCAGACCTGGATATGTATTGTCTTGTAATTTAGCCAAAAGAAGGCAGACCTTTGATTAGGCAGGGGTTACAAGGGGTAATTCTTTTATGAGGAGATTGATGACTAGAAACTTGCATTCTGGCTCTTCCCCCTTCCTCCCCTCTGCGGACTCTGGAACCAAGGGGGCAAGGGAGAGGGGGAGAACATAGGACAGAAGAAGGGAAGGGGGAGGAAGGTGGGGAGAAAGCAGAGGGTGAGGGGATAGAGGGAGTAATAGGAGGGGAATGGAAACAAAGAAAAGGTCAGGAGATGGCAGAGAGGAGGAAGGAGGAAGAGCTAGAGTGCAAGTTCCTAGTTATTAATCTCCTCATAAAAGGGTTCCTCCGGCATCTTGTGTGTTACTCCACGTTCCAGCATCTGCCATCTTCTTGTGTCTTCTTTGTTATATTGTTAACAACTGGAGGACAAAAGCTAACATCACAAGGGATGCTCCCATTAGGAAAGATCAAAGGACATGATGTACAGCAGAGGTTTGGGGCATAGTGCTTGGGACTTGTAGAGGGACCTTGGGTGGGAGCTGTAGAGAGACTTTGGGTAGGACGTGATGGGGGAGAGCCACAATTTAATGCCGAGTAACAATTAGACTTAAAGAATGATTGTAATCACACAAATCTCCCCAGTGCATATATACAGATGTTACCTGCAGCATATATTAGATCGATGAGGAACCTTGCCCTGTGCATTTGTTTCCCCGTTTGCACCATGTTTCAACTGTCCTGATGTCAGCTTTTGCCCTCCAGTTATTAGCACTGCAGCATAGCACAGTCTATTAGGTCCAGTTTATTGTGCTTTCTCATTAGCTCAGCTTCTTCCCTTCAGACATTGCCATTTGAAGCGATAAATGTTGGAAACCAGTCTGCCGATTATTCTTAATTCATTCACCGGACACAGACCAGAATTGATGCCCGCTCCTAATTGCCTTGAGCTGAACGGCTTGTGTGGCCATTTCAGAGGAGGTTCGGGGTTGACTGGACTGGATTAAGTAAGCTCAGCAGGTTTCTGTCTTGTTAAGGGCAGTATTGAGCAAGGTGATTTTGCATAACTGATAATTCCAGAATATATTAATTATCTGTATTTAAATGGCCCCTTTCTCTGATCCCTGGTACCGTAATGCTTTCATTCCCCTTACAGAGGTTCAGCTGAATATTCTCAGATGGAATTGACACAACCAATGCTGTTGTAGGTTCTGTGTTCTTCATGAAGACAGTTTGACAGGATAACTGGTGTGCCCTCATTCCTGCCCCTGCCCCATATTTGTTTGGTAATGCTTCTGGAGTTTATGACCTCCAGTGTGTCAAATTAAAAGAGTTCCTTCCATCTTGTAATATTTGCAGTAAATTGATTTAGGCTTCAGTATCAATGAGTCCAGTAATTATATTTGTCACTGTTCAAGCACAGCTTGGTAAATTATGTAGAACGCACAGCACAGGAGCAGACCATTCTGTATCTACTCTCCACATCACTTCTACACTGTAGTCTTCTTGTTGTTCTTCGGCAATCCCTTGGGATCAGTGGTGACTTACTCTGGTTTTGTGGGTTCTGAGGTGACTGATGAGGCCAATGTGGGAACTGCAGACTCCCCTGGAGACGGGTGGGGGAGGTTCCTGATGGGGTGGGTAGTTTGTGAGGTGGTGCGCTATTTATGTAGGGCTTCTGTGTGCTGCCGATCATGGTCTTGAACTTCTCAATACCATCCTGAATTCTCCACTTTGGATGCTCATGGGCCAGAGATTCTCAATGATATCCTTTTTTCAGGGAGGCTTTGAGGACATTCTGGAATCTTTTTCCTCTGTGTGCCTGGTAATCTCTTCCTGTGAGCTTGCAATAGTGTGTTTGTTTCCAGAGTAAGGTATTGGGTATGGAAACGGTGTGGCCTACTGACGATAATTAGGACCTCATTACTGAAGAGGTTGCCCTTAGAAAGGCCACTGATGTTGGTTTGCTTATCCTTCCATTGAACTTGGAAGCTTTTGTGGGAACAGTGTTGGTGGTATTGCAGTGCCTTGAGATGCCTGCTACAGGTGTTCTGAGTCTCAGAAATATATAGGAAGGCAGGGATCCCTGCTGCCTGGTAGTCAAAGTTAAAGCCAAGTTTATTGTCATAGGCACAGGTACATATATGCACAGGTGCAATGAAAAACTTCCTTGCAGGAGCTTCACAGGCATATTGCATTAGAGACACAATGTTCACAAGAAAAACATAAATTAAGCATAAATTATGCACAATTATACAAGAAAGAACACAATTAGAACAAAAAAAAACAAGGTCCATTGTAGTGCAAAGTGGTCATAGTGTTGCTATACTGAGGTAGTGATCAGGGTTGTGCAGGTTGGGTCAAGAACTGAATGGTTGAAGGGAAGTAGATGTTCTTGAACTTGGTGCTGTTGCACTTCAAGCTTCTGTACCTTCTGCCCAATGGTAGCTGCAAGAAGCTGGTCCAGATGATGGGGGTCTTTGGTGATAGATGTTGCCTTCTTGAGGCAGCGCCTCATGTGGATACTACTGTTGGTGGGGAGGGATGTGCCTGTGATGTATTAGGTTGAGACCACTACTCTCTGCAACTTCTTACGTACCTGTGCATTCAAATTGCCGTACCAGACCATGATACAACCAGTCATGGTAGACCATGAGCTTTGTGTCAGGACTGGGGTCTTGATCTACAAACACCCTTTTTCTCAATCAACCAAATGCTGTGCTATTGCATTGACAAAATTTACCATCATATTTTTTGATATCTGAGAGGTGGCTCCCAAGATATGGGAAATGGTCCAGAGTCTTGCCCTGAACCTTTATTATTGGAGGGCGATGTTGTGCAGTGGGGAAAGTTGATAGAGAATCTTTGCCTTGTGAATGTTGACTGTAAGGCCTATACTCCTTTATGCTTCACTGAACAAGTCAATGACGCTTGACCTCTGAGTATGCACAAACATAAGCACTGTAATGGAGTCTAACTGCTGCAGGTTGAACAGTTTTCCATTAGTTCCACTTGTGTAGGAAGTTTGTTGGAGGTGAGGAGCAATATTGCAACAAGAAAGATTGAAGAAAGTGTTGGGATAGTGACTCAGTCATGTTCATGAGCTGGACGTGGTAGACTGAAGTCCCCCTTCAGAGACCGATACTCCAGTGCAGAACTGAGGGTGTGCTGTGGTTTCAGTTGCTGATCTTCCAATAAAAACAATTCGAATCCTATCTCAAAAAGCGGGAGAGTTCTCCTGGGAACCCTGGTTAGTACTTATCTCTCAATCAATACCACTAAAACTGATATAGTGTTCATTTTCATATTGCTGTTTAGGGAAGCTTGCTGTGCAGTGTTTCCTCAGTTGCAACATGCCTTAAAACTATTTCATTGAGTGTAAGTTGGATGGCCTGAAGTCATATATGCCCATTAACCTTCCTTCTGCTCCTTTCTCCCTGATAACTCATCCAGCTTCCCTTACATCAACTGCACTTGCTCACCTGAACTATTCCTTGTGCCAGTGAGCCTCACATTGTAACCACATTCCAGATAGACATTTGTCCGTAATTTCCCATTTGATTTATTTGTGGCTTCTTATATCTATGGGCCCAGAAAATCCTTCTCTGGCAAAATTGCGTTAAGATCAGATGTTTGAATGCTGTTCTAAGGTTGGTGGGTGGGGTGGAGGATGGGGAGGGGAGGGAGGAGGGGGGGAGGAGGAGAATTCAAGTTCACGTTCAAGTTCTTTGTCATAGGCATACATACCCAGAGTATAAATGCCATGAAAATTAGTTTTTTTTGCAGCAACAAATATGTTAATTTATGCATAACCTACATGACACAATAAGCAAAAATAACATAATGACATTAGAGTAAGTTGAGGGAATTTGAGGCGAATTTGTAAATGGCGTTGTAGCTATGCCTAGCCACACAGTCATAGGTAGAGAGAGAGTAGAGCAGGGGGCTGCGCACGCAGCCGTGAGGTGAAGCTGTGTTGATGGTCAGTGAGGAGGAGCGGAGGTTTCCAATCCGTACTGATTGTGGTCTCCCAGTGAGGAAGTCGAGGATCCAATTGCAGAGGGAGGTACAGAGGTCCAGGTCTTGGAGCTTGACGGTAAGTTTTGAGGGATGACGGTGTCGAACACCGAGCTGTAGGCAATGAACAATAGCCTGACATACGTATTCTGGTTGTCCAGATGGTCCAGAGCAGAGTGGAGAGCCAGTGAGATAGCGTCTGCTGTAGACATTGTGGTGATAGGTGAGTTGAAATGGGTCCAGGTCCTCGCTGAGGCAGGATTGATGGAAAAGTGTGAGTTAATATGGAAGTTTGCAATTCAGCATTTGCATGTTTAGTCTAACTTCATTGCAATCTGTAATTTTACTTACCATGCTATTAGCACCACTAAGAAATTTCTCCATTACGGTCCAAGGAACTAAACTCGTAGGCAAACACAGGTTTTGTGCAACTGAATGGGGCAGTGTTATAAGAGCACTAGTGGACATTTCCTAATGCTTTGTCAACTAGGCTGTGATCCAGAACAGAATGCATTATTTTGACACATTGCTGAGAAGATCAGTCTTCATCTGCCTGTAACATTTTTCTTCCATAACACATTCAACCAAGTCCTTGGCATGGGAGTCAGCATTTGAATCAGGAACTATATGTGCCAGATATCCCATCTGTACACTGCCATTGCTGGGCCATGCAAGTATGGTCTGCAACAAGCAAATATGGGGGAGGCAGCCATTCCAAATCCTGCTGTGTGAAGCAGTGTTGTCATCCTTTCAAGCATCCTTTATCACCGTGTTTAGTCTTGAGAGCAGATATAGATGCCACTCATTGTGCCATTAATAATGAGTATAATGTTGACCCTGGTTGTCACCTTGTGCAACAGCAGAGTCTAAATCCTAGAGCATGCTGCTCTCTCTGACTCTGAGAGGTTGCTAAGAGTTTAATAATAATGGAAGGAGTTTGAGAGGGAGAGTTTACCATGGTGATTCAGCATTCAAAGGCACCATTGAAGTACTCTCCTTAGCCCAACATTGTGACTGTGTTTTCTAAACTGAATCGGGGTAGAGCTGAGAGTACAGCAAAGAGGCAAGGTCAGAAAATGAAGCAAGACAAAAAATTTTTTAGCCAATGCATTTTAACATTTATAATGCAAGACAAATTTACGTATTATGTATTTAATGTTACATTTTTGAAGCGCATTTGGGTGCTGTTAATCAATAATATAGTCACTCTGTTCAGACATGGTAGAATCACTGGCATTCAAAGCCATGTGTGTACGTTTGTGCGCGTGCGTGCATTTGTGTCCATGCACATTGAGGCTGCAATGCCCAGACTCCAGCTGGACTTCTGTGTTCTTCTCTTTGAAATGTCACCTGGATTCTTTTCAATTTCTCTTTCAATCATGCCACGATTGTGACTTTATGTGACAAGCTAGTAATGAGGAAGACAGACACCGACACCTCAGCAGTAGATCTACACATCTGTCAGGGACAAGTTTCATGGAGCAGGAACTCTTCCGGGAATTTGGTTTGCCTGGGGCTGTGTTTGTAACCTTTAATGCAGTAAACACATCACAGTGTGTTTCACAGTGGCATTATCAAATGAAAATTGATGCCTAGACATGTAAGATGATATTAGGCCAGGTGACCTAAGGCTTGGCCATAGAGATAGTTTTTAAGCAGCATTTTAAACAAAGAGAGAAGTAGAAAGAGAGGATTAAGGAGGGGATCACAGAACTTAGGACTTTGCCAGTTGAAGGTACAGGAGTCACTGGTAGAACCATTAAAATCAGGCTCACCTGGAACATAGACATCTTGGAAGGTCGGCGGGCTGGAGGAGACTCGAGATGAAAGGACAAAACCATGACAAGATCTGAAAACAAGGATGAGAAGCTGGGAGGTGGGGTGATGAGTGAACAAGACAGTGCACGTTAAGAATCAGACAGCTGAATGTTGAAGGAGAGAGGAGACACAAGAGATTGAAGATGCTGGAGCAAAAAAATAAATTGCTAAAGGAACTCAGTGGGTCAGGCAGCATCTGTGGAGGGAAATGGACAGTCAACATTTCGGGTTGAGACCTTCATCTGGACTGGTTTTGAAATACATTGTTTATAGAGAATGGAATGAGAGAAGTTAGGAGAATGTAGGAGTTGTTGAATCTAAAGGTAAAAAATAGCCTAGCTGAGGGTTTCAGCTGCAATTGAGCAGAGGTGGTGATGTAATAGAGGTGGAAGTAGGAAGGCTTGTGGCATTGCCCTGTTATGCCTTGACTCTTCTCTAAACGATGGCTCAGGTAGTAATACATTACAACATGTCTTAAAATCACCAAAAATATTTTGGTCTCCTTGTCCACTTTAATGCATAACAAAGCTTAGTGTTATTGGTTAGAGCAATCACCTCAACTCAGATGGTTGTGGGGTGCAGACCCACACCAAGTTCATCCAAAAGACAGTCTTCAGATGTGTGGATTGATTGGTTTATTATTGTCACATGTACCGAGATACAGTGAAAATCTTTTGCTTGCATACAATCCAGACAGATCATTTCATACATAGGTACATTGCGGTAGTACAAAACGGAAAAACAGAATGCAGAATATAATTACAGTTACTGATAATGTTCAGTGCAGGTCGACAAATAAAGTGCAAGGTCCATGATGAGGTAGATTGAGAGATCAAGATTCCATCTTTATTATACAAGAGGTCTGATCAAGAGCCTTATAACAGCGGGATAGAAGCTGTCCTGGAGCCTGTGTTCTCAATCTTTTGTATCTTTCTCATTTGGATGAAGAGCAGAAATGTTATCCTTCATGTCTTAGCAGTATCAATCCCTCAAATAACACCACTATCACATTGGGGCCTTGTTGTGCCCACTTTAAAAGTGTAATCACCATTTCCCATGTTACAATAACGATTACACTTTAAAAGTATTTAATTGACTGTAATTCACTTCCAGATGTCCTGAGGTCACAAAGCTTGCCATGTAATGCACGCCTTTCTATCCTTTATTAAAATTTGAAGAGTGAGACACTGGGTTGTATTCAGTCTCTACGATCAAATCACTGTGCAAAATAATTAATCATGTGAGATGCCTCTTTGTGATAAGACATCACAGAAATGTGTCTTCACCAAGTGTCATTATTTCTGACTGTTTTCCTTGGCAGAATAATTTTCATTACTTTTAACTAACTCATTCCGCACCAACTACTTGGTAGATAACCTCTCAATCATTCCTGTCAGGCTGCTACCATTCTTTATAAGGCTGGTTGCAGATTTAGTTACCATTTGCTTGCCAACTGTTCAAGATACAGAATTGCCAAATATTTTAATTTACAGGGCAGGGGTTGGGTGAGCAGAACCCAAGACATATAGGGATATTGGAGAGTAGTCATCATATCTTAGTTCTTCCATCAGGGAGTAGCTTTTGCAGTTCCTCATTTTGTCTTGTCATTAGAGTGATCGCAACTGACAGTCCAACACACCATTGAACTCTGAATTAAAACCAAACAAAAATAAAATTAAAAACTGCAGATATTGAAAATCTGAAACAAAAACAGAAATACTCAGCAGGTCAGACAGCATCTGTGGAAAGAGAAGATAAGATAAGATATCTTTATTAGTCGCATGTACATCGAAATACACAATGAAATACATATTTGCGTAGTGTTCAGGGGGCAGCCTGCAAGTGTCGCCACATTTCCAGCACCAACATAGCATGTCCACAACTTCCTAACCCATACGTCTTTGGAATGTGGGAGGAAACCGGAGCACCCGGAGGAAACCCACGCAGACACTGGGAGAACGTACAAACTCCTTACAGACAGTGGCTGGAATTGAACCCAGGTTGCTGGCGCTGTAATAGTGTTATGCTAACCACTACACTACCGTGCCTGCCCTGGTCTGCGACCCTTCGTCAGATTTAACCATTTAACTCAACCTTTAAAGCATCTCAGTTATTTGTTTCCACTAGCTGGAGATCCAAAGGTGATACTTAAAGATTTCTTGTGTGGTTGATATGCAATTTAGTTTGTTTCATTCAATATAAGTGTGGGTGAAAGAATTTTTTTGTGGAGCTTCCTCATTATATATTATAACAGCACAAAAGCAGTGGACGGAGAAGTAGAAGCAGGCCATTTGGCCCGTCCATCATTCAATATCACAGATGACTTCTCTTTGGCCTTTATAACACAAGGCTATGTCGCACCAGTCACCTGTTGTTTCAATCACTGTACCTGCCAAGTCCTACTTGAAAGCTGCAGTGTCTCTTTGATGAGTGGCTGCCTTTTAGTTTTTCCTGCACTTTTTCTTTGCTAGGATCTATAACCGAGAGCAGTGGTGTCAAAGCAGGAAACTTGTTGACTGCACTAAGCTATATATATCAACCATGCTTTTGGAAAGCACCTCTTTGTAAAACACCTTATGACCTTTTGCTGCATTAAAAGTGCTTTATAAATAAGAGCTGTTGTTGTTGATTGTTTCTCAGAGCTGTATATGTTGGGGAGGGGATGGGGATTGGATGCACGGACAGGATTTTTTATTATGTCACCATATATCAGGCAATTTATTCATTGACTGAGATCCCCGTGATGCTCTGAAACAGGAATCTGCTCCTTTTATCCGAGCAGAGTAGATGGACAGGGAACACTGCCCCTTGGTTGCAAATAGCTTCTCTCTGCTCTGCATTCTGGCAGTGTGCTGGGTGCAGAATCCATTGCCTGTATTGGTCTGTAACAGCAGAGCTGTGGGATTGCTGTGAGATGGATGATAGTAATTTTCAGGGCTCAGGCCACCACTTCATCACAAGGAAGTAAATAGAAACCTTAAATCATCTTCTGTTACAGCCCACAGTCCCAACCAGAAACGTGCTGCTCATGTAACAGACTGCCCCTGACACTCCGTACATCATGAAAGTTGGATGCTGAGCAGGTTCGCTGTAATTTCTTTGGAAGGGCAGGCTGTGGCTCTGCAGTTTCGCAAATTAATCAAATTCAGGTTGGCGATCGCACAGCCCTGTTGATCAAAAATCTGTTTCTGTTACATCTCTGTGAAGGCAGAGGAATGAAAAATGTCTGGCAGCAACCAGTGTCACAGCTGGTCTAAGATTTGGGGCATTGCAAGGGTGTCCTGTCTGGTAATTCTCATTAACATTGAGTCAAGACCACTTGCCTGGCCAGCATCTGGGCACATCAGCTTAGCACACTCGTTTTGCATGCACAATGCAAAGCCCTCGGTGCCTGGTTACTCCTCATACAGTGGGATTTGTTCCAAGGGATGAAATTGGTATCCTGTGGATGAGTTCCACTTATTAATGATATAACTCCACTTTTCTTGTGGAATTGGAATAGGTTTATTACTGTCACATGTACCGAGGCACAGTGAAAAACTTGTCTTGCATACTGTTCATACAGATCAATTCATTACACAGTGCATTGAGGTAGTACAAGGTAAAACAACAACAGAATGCAGAATAAAGTTTAACAGCTACAAAGAAAGTGACGTGCTGGCAGACAATAAGGTGCAAGGTCATAACGAGGTAGATTGTGAGGTCAAGAGTCCATCCTATTGTACTTGTCTTTGTATTCATGTGATGAAGGTAGTTGCTTTGTGGGTGCAATTGGTGGTCCAATGATCAGTCCATTAACAAGATAACCCCAGGATTTACGGGAGTCCAAGTAAAGCACACAAGCATTCAGTTGCAGATAGGCACCTGAGGTCTTGGTAGAATACTCATAGCTGCAAAACTAAATCTTGATTGGGAATGTTCACTTTCATAGAATCATGGGATTGTTCAGCATGGAAGCAGGCCATTCAGACCAACTCGTCCACGCTGAACAGTGGGCACCCTTCTGTATTAACCCTATCACCCAGTGCTTGGTTCGTAGCCCTCTGTGCCTGAGCCATTCAACTGTTCACTACTTAAATACTACCAGCAACCTGGTTTCAACCACTCTCTCAGGCAGTGTGTATTCCAGGTACTTACCATTCTCTGGGTGAAGACAGTCCTCCTCATATCCCTGCTGAACCTCTTCCCTCCTCCTTCTCTTGCTCCATATCTCATCTACCAAACTAAGGAGTAAAGTAAGGTCTCAACTTTAGTAGCACCAGGACAAGCTCTCTTCACCAGAAGCCAACTGTAAGCTCAAAAAGGCGGGGGCTGACTCAAGAGTAGCCCTGTGAAAAGTGGAGCTTGAGGAGTTTTTCAAAGGCAGACTCTGATCTTTGACATTTTAACAACCTTGTATTTCACTTTGTTGCTGCCAGTATGTGATTGTGCAGTTTTTAAGTAGTTCAATATAAGCCTGACACTATTGACTACTATAAATAATATTGAACATTACAAACTTAACTGTATTGACCGTTACAAACTTAACAATATTGACCACTTGAGGATGGGCAGCTCGATTGGAGAAGACTGAATTCTTTTAGTCATGTAGACCATCTCAATTTATTACAGATAGAACATAGAACAGTACAGCACAATACAGGCCCTTCAGCCCACGATGTTGTTCCGACCTTTAAACCTCGCCTAAGACTATCTAACCCCTTCCTCCCACATATCCCCCTATTTTAAATTCTTCCATATGCCTATCTAGTAATCTCCTGAATTTGACCAATGTACCTGCCTCCACCACTGCCCCAGGCAGCGCATTCCATGCCCCAAACACTCGCTGGGTAAAAAACCTTCCTCTGATATCTCCCTTGAACTTCCCACCCATTGCTTTAAAGCCATGCCCTCTTGTATTGAGCATTGGTGCCCTGGGAAAGAGGTGCTGGCTGCCCACTCTATCTATTCCTCTTAATATTTTGTACACTGGATGGAGATATGTTGTTGCGTGTTCTTACCTGAGCAATGCAAGAGGCCGTTATTGAATTGAATGTTATTTTGTGGCTTAAAACAGTTAACAGACAGCTTGGGCTATTTGCCAGGTGCTGGGCCTTTGAAGATCCATGCTACTGTGTATCATCTCAAATTTCATTGGATCTAGACAAGGTCTACATTAGTTTGGTGTTTGTTCTGAGTAAATTGTCAATTTAGCCTGTGGGAAGCCAAACAGAAATCCTGAAATTCCAGTAATGTGGAGCAGAAAGATCTTGTACTTAACCCATTATCTATCTTGAGATAGATAATCTAAGATTCCATGTGAACAGTGTTGAATCTTCTGATGTAAGCTGAGCTCTGAGTCAGGAGGTTGTGGGTTCAAATACCAGTCAAGGGGTTTGAGCACAAAGACCTAGGCCATTGATTCATTGCAACACTGAGGGAGAGCTGCACAATTGGAAGTGTCTTTATGTATGGGAGATATTAAACCAACCACCTCAATAGATGTAAAGAGGTCTCATGGTACTGTCTTGAAGGGAAGAGTAGTTCCACTCAATGTGCCAGTCAGTTTTGGTTTGACGGCACTACAGTCAGGTTACCTACACCATTATCATGTATGGGATCTTGTGATGCTTAAACTCGTTGCTACATTTTCCTGAATCGCAATGAGGATTGGCAAATAGCTTTCAATCCAGATAAATGTGAAGTATTGCATTTTGGGAGATCAAACCAGGGTAGGACATACAGTGAATGATAGGGCCCTGGAGAGTGTTATGGAACAGAGGAACCTAGCAGTGCAAGAGCATAGTTCGCTGAAAGCAGTATCTCAGGTAGATAGGGTGGTTAAGAAGGCATTTGGCACGCTGGCCTTCATCGGTTGGGGCATTGAGTATAGGAGTTGTGAAATTATGTTGCAGTTATATAGAAGACATTGGTGAGGCCTCACTTGGAGTATTGTGTACAGTTTTGGTCGCCCTGTTATAGGAAAGATGTTATTAAACAAGAAGGAGTGCAGAAAAGATTTACCAGGATGTTGCCTGGATTTGGGGGCCTGACTGGGACTTTATTCCCTGGAATGTAGGAGATTGAGGGGTAACCTGATAGAGGTATATAAGATCATGAGGGGCATAGACTGGGTGGAAGCACATTGTCTTTTTCTCAGGGAGCGGGTGCTAAAAACAAGAGGGCATTGGTTTAAGATCAGAGGCGAGAGACTTAAAAGGGATATTGGGGGCAGCCTCTTCATGCAAAGGGTGGTGCGTATTTGGAATGAGCTGCCAGAAATAGTGGTTGAGGCAGGCACTTTAGCAACATTTAAAAACCATCTGGATAAGTACATGGTTATGAGATGTTTAGAGGGCAATGGGCCAAACACAGGCAGATGGGACTAGCTCACTGGGCAACACAGTCTGCACGGATGAGTTGGGCCAAAGGGCCTGTTTCCATGCTGTATGACTATGACTCTATGACAACCACAACTACTCCATAAACAGATCAGGAGCAACCACTGAACTCCACTCCGTATACTACAGTGAAATAAACAGCAACAGAAACTTGCTTTAAATGCACTTTTACAGGCAAGAACTGACAAAGACAGAGAACACATCATTGGGAGTGGTGTAAAATAAATTTTAAGGAGCATGCTAAAGAAACAAAGAATCTGACAGATAGAGGTTTAGAGAGTGAACTCCCAAGCTTGGGGCCCAGGTAACTCGGTATGATTGTCATTGGGAGTATTGGAGAAAGTGAAGGATACCTGGCTGGAATGTATGCCTGGACATTACGCACAGTGACAAGGCTGAACCCGCTTCATAGAGGCAACAGCACGTTGAAGTCCACATCCCAAATTCTGAAGCTGCTAGTGTTCACGAAAGAGAATGAGTTTTCAAAAGGTTTAAGTGCTGGAGGAAATTACAGAGGGGGGGATTTGAATGAGATATTTACTGTCAAGTTATTGCTGAATTTTGGAACAGCAAACAGAGGTGGTGGGTAAGGGAACTTGGAGAGTTTTGGATGAGCTGCAGTTTATTGAGAATAGAACAAGTGGGGCTGACCAGAGTGCATTGAAATTGTCAAATCTCTGTATAACTAAGGCATGGCTGAGGGTTTCATCTATAGGGTGACTGAGGCAGGGGCAAAGTCTGTGCTCCGGCAGTGCTATGGTAGAGTTAATCAACAGTCTTTGCAATGGAGAGGATATGAGATAAAGACGGAATTTACTGGATACACTCAGCAGGTCAGGCAACACCTGTGGAAAGAGAAAGAGTTAACGCTTTAGGTCTGGGACCTTCATCAGAACTGGGGAAGAGAGAAAACAAGTTAGTTTTCAGAGAAGATGGGGAGGGATGGGTAGAAGAAAGGAAATATCTTTGATAGGGTGAGACCAGATGAGTTAATGTTGCAGTTAGAAGCACATTATGCTTCTCTGAATGTGTTCTGTATTACTAATAGCAAGACTATGGGACATGCTAGATTATAATAGTATAAGATAAGATCACTTTATTAGTCACATGTACATCGGAACACACAGCGAAATGCATCCTTTTGCGTAGAGTGTTCTGGGGACAGCCCACAAGTGTCGCCACGCTTCCGGCGCCAACATAGCGTGCCCACAACTTCCTAACCCGTCTGTCTTTGGAATGTGGGAGGAAACCGGAGCACCCGGAGGAAACCCACGCAGACACGGGGAGAACATACAAACTCCTTACAGACAGCGGCCGGAATTGAACCCGGGTCGCTGGTGCTGTAATAGCGTTACACTAACCGCTACACTACGCCAAATGATGACAGGCAGCGTGCTCAGGTGGAAGATGAGGTGCTGTTCCTCAAGCTTGCACTGAGCTCAATGTAACAGTCAAGGGGGCCACAGAGAGATAGGTCAGAGTGAGAGTGGGATGGAGAATTAAAGTGGCGGGCAACAGGAAGCTCAGAGCCACTGCTGTGGACTGAATGCAGGTGCTCCACTAGACTATCACCCAACCTATTTCCCCAATGTAGAGGAGACCACATTGTGGACACTGAATGCATCACACTAGACTGGAAGAAGTACAAGTGAACCACTGCTGCAGCTGGAAAGACTGCTTGGATCCCTGAGTGATGGGAAGGGAAGAGGTGAAAGCGCAAGTGTTGCATCTCATGTTGGAAAGTGCCATAAGATGGGGAATGGTTAGTGGGATGGAAGAGCGCACCGGGGAGTTGTGAAGGGAGCAATCCCTTTGAAGTGCCGAAAGGAGAGGGGAAGGGGATATGTGTCTGGTGGTGGAACCTTGTTGGAATTGGGGAAAATCAAGAAGAATGATCCGTTGAAAGTAGAGACTGGTGGGGTGGTAGATGAGGATCAGGGGATCTCTGTCCTTGCTCCGTCCAAGAGGGGAGAGGGTGAGAGCAGAGATGTGAGAAGTAGATGAGATGTGGTCAGGACCTCTGTTCACTATGGTAGGAAAGAAGGAAGATACTTCAGAGGCACCTGTGTGGAATGTCTCATCATCGGAGCAAATATGACAGAGATGGAGGAATTGGGAGAATGGAATGGAGTCCTTGCAGGAGGCAGGGTGGGAGGAGATTCGGTCAGGATAGCTGTGGGAGTCTGTGGATGGATGGATGTGGCCAACCTGTTCTCTGAGAGACAGAGAGGTCTAGAAGGGAAAGGCAGAGTTAGGGATGGATCATATGAAAGGTGGAATGTGGCAGCAAAAGCGATGAAATCTTCAAGTTCTGTATGAGTGCTGGAAGCAGGACCAATGCAGTTGTGGACGAAGAGCTAAGGGAGTGGGCCTAAGTAGAACTGAAACGAGGATTATTCCATGTATCGCACAAAGACAGGCAGAGCTTGAGCCCATGTGACTGCCCATAGATAGACCTTTGATATGGAGAAACTGAGTGGAGTTGAAGGAAAAGTTGTCCAATATGAAGCTGAATTCAACCAGGTGAATATGTGCGCAGGTGGAGGGAAAGTGGCTGGGCCTCTGTTCAAGAAAGAAGCAGAGGACCCTCAGAGCCTTCTGATGTGGATGGAGAGGGATATGAGGCTGGAAGCTTGGCTGAGGGTCAACCAGATCACTGAGGCTGTGAACAGTCTGGTTCAGCCTGAGATCCAGGAGAGTGACAGAATCAGTGACAAAAAGCCTTGAGTTGTGCAATGTCTTTGGTCTTCACACCATTTAATTGTAGGAAATTTCAGGTCTTCGGAGCCAGATGTTGGACAAGCAGTTCAGACATCGCTGAGGAATTACATGGTGATGGAGTGTTGGCTGTCATCAACCGAACCTGACAATGTGATTTTGGATGATGTTGCTCAAGGGTGTGTGAGAAATGAGGGTGATTGGGGGAATCTATAGATCCTTAGGGGGCTCCAGTGACAGTCTCATTAACTGGCTATTTATTTCTCAGTCCATTGAAGGGCATTTCTGCAGCTCAATTCACATCACTTTCAATCTAGCCCTAAATGCTTAATGGCCAATGATGCACTTTTGAAGTGAAGCCATTATTGTAATGTAAGAAGCTTTCCTTGTTATGGTATAGCCTTTGTTTTTGATATTCCAGCATTTTCTGGCTGTCTTATTTTCAGATCCTTTTGCTTTCCTCTTTTTGTTTGCCTTTATATTTTCCTTACTTTTGTTCTTCTCTCAAATACTCCCTGGATGCTCTGCCTATTTCCTAGGCATCTATCAGATATATAACCAAGGAAAATACCTCTACTATTTCCCTTGGTGACCATTGCAGTCTGCTTTTCTCATTTCCTCTCTTCAGTTGACTAATCCTTGGTTGCCCTCTGGTTTGAATCTGTCTCCGTCCTTTACTTATTGTCCTTTATAATTTTCTTTACCTCTCTATTCAGCCTCTGTCTGGCTCTGTGTTTGCTCTTCATCTCCCTCCTTTATATTTTTAACTATATTTTGAATCTTTCTGTCTGCCCCTCCAAGGGGGCTAATGCAATTATCTTTGCAACTTAATATTTATTTCCCTGTGCATACTGTGCCCTTGCTTTCTCTTTACTATCCGGCCCCCCTGCGATCATCACCAATCTGTGCTGTCGATAAGAGAAGGACAATCTATTTGCAGGAACAAAATGGAGTTCAGAACCTAGAGGGGATAAACTCTTCAGTTTTCAACAAAACGTACCAGAGAAATCCATTTCAAAGCAACATCTTTCTCATTTGATGGTTGGTTGTGTTTCTTGAGCAGGAAACAAGCTCCCAGAGGTTATTCAGGCTGCTCCCAGCAATAAGAGCTGGGTTCTTATGAATTTGAGTTATATGAATGAGTGGTATTTCTGTCTTGCCGCTAGGTTATAGTTTTACAAAGAGTTACATTTAAGTCTGTCACAATCCAAGGTAGTTTTGCAAAGGGAAGCGTTCAGTTTGGAAACAAAAGTGTTTCCCTCTCACTTTCTCTCTCCCATTGCCCAGCAAGTCCCTTTCACAACCACAATCTTCATCAAAGCAAAATTCCCTTTCTGATCTTAAGAAGACCGCCTGTAATTAAGATTCTCTAGAAAGAGTTGATGACAGCTTGATTGCTGTATTAGGGATGTCATGCTAGAGAGTAATTGGCCAAGGATTCTTTTGTTTGAATCATCTTTTGGGGATGTAAGGAAACACTCAGCTCGGAGGGAGGGTGAGGTAATCTAATCTGACCTGCCAGGTAGGATTCCCACTGGCTGGGAAGGAATGTGGATTTCTGAGACCAACTATCAATGACGACAATCAGGCAGGGCATAAATCAGATGTTAACTCCAATGCTGCTGGTGTTCAACCCTGCAAAATCATATAATTTAGTATCTCTTCTCTTCCTTCCTGTTCAAGTCACATCACTTTGCCCCTGTAAGAAATTGTACAAATACTGGAGGGCATGGCTTTAACGTGAGAGGGGGAAGTTTAAAGAAGATTTATGAAGCAAGTTAGGCAGAGAGTGATAGGTGCCTGGAACACGCTGCCGGGGACGTGGTGGAGACAGGTACAATAGCAGCATTTAACAGGCATTTAGACAAGCTCATGAACAGGCAGGGCATGGAGGGATACCGACCATGTGCAGGCAGATGGGTTAAGTTTAAATTGGCAACATGGTTGAGCCAATATCGTGGGCTGAAGTGCCTGTTCCTGTGCTGTACAGTTCTGTGTTGTATGTATTGATATTGGTTTATTATTGTCACTTGTACCGAGGTACAGTGAAAAACTTGTCTTGCAAACCCATCGTACAGGTCAGTTCATTACACAGTGCAGTTACATTGAGTCAGTACAGAGTGCATTGAGGTAGTACAGGTAAAAACAATAACAGTACAGAATAAAGTGTCACAGCTACAGAGGAAGTGCAGTGCAATAAGGTGCAAGGTCACAACAAGGTAGATTGTGAGGTTAAGAATCCATCTCATCATATAAGGGAACCGTTCAATAGTCTTACCACAGTGCGGTAGAAGCTGTCCTTGAGCCTGGTGGTACAGGCCCTCTGGCTCCTGTAGCTTCTGCCTGATGGAAGAGGAGAGAAGACAGAATGACCTGGGTGGATGGGGTCTTTGATTATGCTGGCTGCTCCACCAAGGCTGCGAGAGGTATAGAGAGAGTCCATGGAGGGAAGGCTGGTTTCTGTGATGCACTGGGCTGTGTCCACAACTATCTGCAGTTTCTTGCGGTCCTGCGCAGAGCAGTTGCCATACCAAGCTGTGATGCATCTTGATAGGATGCTTTCTATGGTGCAGCAATAGAAGTCGGTGAGTGTCAAAGGGGACATGCTGAATTTCTTTGGCCTCCTGAGGAAGTAGAGGCACTTGACCATGGCATCTACATGATTTGACCAGGACAGGCTGTTGCTGATGTTCACTCCTAGGAACTTTGAAGCTCTCAACCCTCTCGACCTCAGCACCATTGATGTAGACAGGTGCATGTACACTGCCCCCTTTCCTGAAGTCAATGACCAACTCTTTTGTCTTGTTGACATTGAGGGAAAGGTTGTTGTCATGACACCATTCCACTAAGCTCTCTATCTCCTTCCTGTACTGCGACTCATAGTTATTTCAGATACGGCACACTACGGTGGTGTCATCTGCAAACTTGTAGATGGCGTTAGAGCAGAATCTGGTCACACAGTCATGAGTGTATAGGGAGTAGAGCAGATGGCTGAGGACACAGCCTTGTGGGGCACCAGTGTTGAGAATAATCACTGGGATAGGGAACCGCACAGTTGGGACCTTTAGAGGTGAGATTCGGGAATTAATAATGCGATATAGCAGACAGTTTAAATCAATTATTTGCAAAGTCTTCATGGTTGAGGACATTGTAATTATCCCAAAGATAACAGATGGATGGTTTCTAATAGCATGAAAGAAAGTCCTGATGAAGGGGCTCAACCCGGAACGTCGACTGTTTATTTCCCTCCATAGATGCTGCCTGACCTGCTGAGTTCCTCCAGCATTTTGTGTGCATTGCTCCAGATTCCAGCCTCTGCAGAAACTTTTGTGTCGCTTTGTAACAGTCCCAACCAAGAAAGACAAGGTATTGGAAAAAATAATGGGACTAAGGTTGGACAAGTCACCCGGACCCGATGACCAGAGCCCATGAGTTTTAAGAAAGGTGCAAACAGAGATAGTGGAGCCATTGTTTGAAGTTTTTCAAAACACTCTGAGTTATGGGACAGTAACAGTGGATTGAGAGAGTGAGCTCGCAACTCTTTAAACTACCGCTGTGCCCAAGGGCTCGCGGGAACTGGTGGGGAACGTTTAGGATACCCTGCTTGGGGGCAAAGGCAGTCTGAGAGAGGTGTGACCGGAAGTGTCCCGCTCAGGATGAAGGGCGTGAGAGAAAAAGTGGGAAACTATCGACATGTTAGTTTAACTTCTACTTTTGGTCAGATGCTGGAATCTGTAATCAAGGAAGAAATAACTAATCATTTATAAAAGCACAATGTAATCAAACCATGTCAACATGGTTTTATGAAAGGGAAGTCATGTTTGACAAATTTGTTACAGCGTAACGCTTTATAGCACCAGCAACCCGGGTTCAATTCTGGCCGCTGTCTGTAAGGAGTTTGTACGTTCTCCCTGTGTCTGCGTGGGTTTCCTCCGGGTGCTCCGGTTTCCTCCCACATTCTCAAGACGTACGGGTTAGGAAGTTGTGGGCATGATATGTTGGCACTGGGAGCGTGGCGACACTTGCAGGCTGCCCCATAACACTCTATGCAAAAGATGTATTTCACTGTGTGTTTTGATGTACATGTGACTAATAAAGATATCTTATCGTATCTTCACGGATACAGCAAGCAGAGTTGATAGATGGGAACCTGTAGATGTGGTATATTTGGATTTCCAGAAGGTGTTTGATAAGGTACCATATAAAAGGTTGTTGCATAATTTAGGAGCTCATAGTATTGAAGGAAGTGTGTTTGCATGGAGTGCTTCTCATGCTGGAGACAGAGGGTTGGAATAAATGGGTCTTTTTCAGGCTGGAAGGATGCAAGTTGTAGAATGCCCCAAGGATCCGTTTTTGACCCTCAGTTATTTACTACCTATAGTAATGACTTGGAGGAGGGGGCAGCGAAGGAAACCAAGTTTGTCAATGACAAGACGAAAGGTGGGAGGGACTGCTGCAATGAGGGTATTTGGACTCTGCAACAAGATATATATGGGTTGACTAGTTTGTGAAACCCTGGCAAATGGAGTTTAATGTGGGAAAGTGTGAGGTTATGCACTTCAGTGGGACGAATCAAAAGATAGACTATTATCTAAATGGAGATAAATTGCAAACAAATGCAGTACAGAGGTAGCTAGGTGTTCTTGTGTATGGATCATGAAAGGTTTGCAGGCAGGTGCAGCAAGTAGTTAAGAAGGCAAATGGCACATCACAGGTGGACGCTCGACAGCTGTGGCAGGACTTGCATAATATAACTTCCTACAAGGCGAGATTGGGTAGCATAAATGGTAATGACCCGTCAATCCCGGATCAGCTTAATACCTTTTATGCACACTTTGATACCCACACGAGCCCCCACATCTCTGAATGACCCTGTAATTTAAGTCTCTGAGGTTGACGTATGGCATCTTTCAAAAGGGTGAATCTGTGAAAGTCGCCCAGACAGTGTATCTGACCGAGCATTAAAGGTCTGTGTGGACCAACTGGCTGGTGTACTTACGGACATATTCAGCTCTTTGCTTCTGCGGTCTGAGGTTCCCAGCTGCTTCAAAAAGGCATCTATTGTACCGGTGCCCAAGAAGAGCATGGTGACCTGCCTCAATGACCACCGTCCAGTACCGCTTACATCAAGCGTAATGAAGTGCCTTGTGAGGTTGGTTATGGCGCAAATCAACTGCTGCCTGAGAGGTGACCTGGATCCACTCCAATCAGCCCACAATCCACAGCAGATGCTCTTTAGTCTGCTCTGGACCATCTGGACGCCAGGAACTCGTATGTCAGGCTGCTGTTTATCGACTACAGCTCAGCATTCAACACAATCATCTCATCCAAATTCATCATCAAGCTTCATGACCTGGGTCTCTGCACCTCCCTCTGCAACTGGATACTTGACTTCCTCATCGGCAGACCTCAGTCAGTGAGGATTGGTAACAACATCTCCTCCTCGCTGATCATCAATACAGATGCACCTCAAGGCTGCATGCTTAGTCCCCTGCTCTGATCTCTATACACACATGACTGTGTAGCTAAGCACAGCTCCAATGCCATCTTCAAATTCGCTGATGACACTGCTGTTGTTGGATGAATCACAGGTGGTGATGAGTCATCTTACCGGAGAGAGATGGAACAGCTGGAGTGGTGCTGCAGCAACAACAACCTCTCGCTCAGCATCAGCAAAACTAAAGAGCTGATTGTTGACTTCAGGAAGTAGAACATGCGCCAGTCTACATTGGGGGATCGGCGGTGGAAAGAGTCAGCAACTTTAAATCCCTGGGCATTAACATATCAGATGACCTGTCCTGGGCCCAGCACATAGATGTAATAGTCAGGAAAGAACGCCAGCGTCTTTACTTTCTTCAGAGGTTAAGGAGGTTCGGCTTGTCACCGAACACTCTAACAAACTTCTACAGATGTACTGTTGAAAGTATCCCGACTGGTTGCATCATGGTCTGGTACGGCAATTCAAATGAGCAGTGGACTCGGCCCAATACATCACGGGCACATCCCTCCCCACCATTGGTAGTATCTACAGGAGGTGCTGCCTCAAGAAGGCAACACCTATCATCAAGGATTCCCACCATCTGAGCCATACCGTTTTTTCGCAGCTGCCATCGGGCGGGAGGTACAGATCCCCAAGTCCCACATCACCAGGTTCAAGAACAGCTGCTTCTCTTCAACCATTTGGTTCTTGAAACAGGCAAAATCCTAATCACTACAGTTTAGCAACGATTTGATCACTTTGCACTAATATAGATTTTTTGTTGTTCTAATTGTATTCTTTCTTGTAAAAATTGTGCATAATTTATGTTTCTGTTTTTCTTGTGAGTGCTGCTTATCTGATGCTATGTGCCTGTGATGCTGCTGCAAGTAAGTTTTTCATTGCACCTGTGCATCCATGTACTTGTGCACATGACAATAAACTCGACTCGACTCAACATTGACCTTTATTGCAAGAGGTTTGGAGTTTAGAAATATGGAAATTAAAACTATAAGGGTTTTGGTGAGGCTGCACTTGGAATATTTATGTACAGCTTTCATCTCCTTATTTAAGAAAGGATATACCAGCACTGGAAGCAGAGAAGATATTAACTCAGCTAATTCCTGGGATAAGGGGGTTGCCCATCACAAATGGCTAAAGAAATTGGATCTGTATTCTTTGGAGATTAGAAGAATGAGGAATGATTTTATTGAAACATATGTCAGGGTAGATGTTGAGACATTTTTACTGGTGGGAGAGTCTCAAACAAGGGGACAGGTTAAGGGGGCAGTCATTTAAAATTGAGGGGTGAGCAAATTTCTACTCACAGAGGGGGACGATTCTGGAGGTATGAAAGGAGGTCGATAAATTTGAAAGATTGAGGACTGTGGGGACTGGCGCAGAAGAATGCAACACCTCGCACTTATTCAGATAAGTGCAAGTTGTTGTATTTTGGGAAGACGAATGAGGGTAGGACTTTCACAGTGAATGATAGGGCCCTGGGGAGGGTTGTAGAACAGAAGGACCTTGGAGTACAAGTACGTGGTTCCCTGAAAGTGGTGTCGCAGCTAGGGTGATGAGGAAGGCTTTTGTCATGCTGGCCTTCATCAGTCAGGGCAGTGAGTATAGAAGTTGGGATGTTATGTTGCAGATGTGCAAGATGTTAGTTAGGCCACGTTTGGAATATTGTGTTCAGTTTTAGTCAGCCTGCTACAGCCTCTCAGAGGAAAAATGCCATTAAGCTGGAAAGAGTACAGAGGAGATTTACGAGGATGTTGCAGGACTAGAAGGACTGAGGTTGAGCAGGTTGTGACCTTTTTCATTGGAGCGTAAGAGAATGAGGGGTAATCCTATGGAGGTGTATAAAATCATGAGGGGCATAGATAGGGTGAATGCGCACAGTCTTTTTCCTGGGGTTGGAGAAGTAAGAACAAGAGGAAATAGGTTTAAGGTGAGATGAAAGAGACTTAATAGGAAGTTGAGGGGCAACTTTTCACCCAGAGGGTTGTCCGTATATGGAATGAGCTGCCACAGGAAGTGGTTGAGGCAGGTACATTAACAATATTTGAAAGGTACTTGGACGGGTACA
Source organism: Pristis pectinata (assembly GCF_009764475.1). Lineage (NCBI taxonomy): Eukaryota > Metazoa > Chordata > Chondrichthyes > Rhinopristiformes > Pristidae > Pristis > Pristis pectinata. The sequence continues at coordinate 131,761,341 of NC_067407.1, forward strand.
TGGATAGGAAAGGTTTGGAAGGATACGGGCCAAATGCAGGCAAATGGGACTAGCTTAGATGGGAATCTTGGTGGCCATGGACCAGTTGGGCGGAAAGGCCTGTTTTCTGTGCTGTATGACTCTAAGTTTGGGGTAAATTGAATGGCAAGGTAGGCTTCAGTGATCAGGTGGCCTACTCCTATTCCTATTTTCTTAAGCGTGTTTTTAAGGACAAGCTTGGCAAGTTTGTGAGAAAGAAGGGAATAGAAGGACACGCTGATTGGGTTTGATGAAGTGGGGTGGGAGGAGATTTTGCCAACATGGAGCAGCTGGGTCAAATGGGCCCTTTCGCTGTTGTTCTGTGCTTTCACCCATTCTCACAACATACAAGAATGACCTTAGGCATGGTTGACATCACTGGTGCAGGTACTGTGTAATTTTTTTTGTTTTAACTTGCATCACAGTGCATATTGAATTATATTCCCTGTCAGCTGTCCTTCCCCTATGGGCCAATTACTCATGAAACGTTCTTCAGGGCCCTCGACTGCCATGCTCAATACTTCATTATCCGCCGAGGTTGAGCAAGGGGCAGAGCAGTGAACTCCACAGTACCTTTGTGCACATTGTTCTGCCCTAATTTGGAGGTGTTGTCACAGCCATGGTGAATGCTATGTGGCTGGGAATTTACAATTGTCACCAGTGTTTGACTGAAGTTGCTGCATCTGCTGCTCAATGTTAGCTTCCTTTTGACTTCAAGAATCAAATGCAAATGGTGGAAAATAAGTTATTGTTCATAAGCAATGGGGAATTTCTACCCCGGTGTGTTAGCACAGTGTTTAGTGACATTACTGGCATTGGGATGATAGAGTTATATAGTTCAGAAACAGGCCAATGTCCTTAACGGCATTGATGTACAGAGGAGCCTTGGGGTCCGAGTCCACAGCTCCCTGAAAGTGGCCGCACAAGTTGACAGGCTGGTAAAGAAGGCGTATGGCACGCTTGCATTTATTGGTCAAGGCATTGAGTTCAAGAGTCAGGAAGTTGTATTGCAGCTTTATAAAACTCTGGTTGGGCCATATTTGGAGTATTGCATTCAATTCTGGTCACTCCATTGTAGGAAAGATGTAGAGGCTTTGGAGATGGTGCAGAAGAGGTTTACCTAGACGCTGCCTAGATTAGAGGGCAGATGCTATTAGGAGATGGTGGACAAACTAGGGTTGTTTCCTCTGGAGTAAAGGAGGCTGAGGGGAGACCTGATAGAAGTTCATAGAATTATGAGGGGCATAGTAGCATTGTGGTTAGTATAATGCTATTACAGCTCCAGTGACCTGGGTTCAATTCCTGCTGCTGTCTGTAAGGAGTTTGTACATTCTCCCCATGTGTCTGTGTGGGTTTCCTCCGGGTGCTCCGGTTTCCTCCCACATTCCAAAGACGTACAGATTAGGAGCTGTGGACATGCTTATGTTGGCTCCGGAAGCATGGCAACACTTGCAGGCTGCCCCCAGCACATTCGCAGTGACAGAAAAGGACACATTTCACTGTGTGTTTCGATGTACATGCGACAAATAAATAAATATCTTGTCTTATCTTATCTTGGAGCAGATAACCTGTATCTTTCTCTGAAAGATCCTTTTTTGGTCGAAATGTCTAATACTAGAGGGCGTGCATTTAAGGTGAGAGGGGGAGCATTCGAAGGAAATGAGCAGGGTGAGTTTTTTTACACAGAGAATGGTGAGTGCCTGGAATGGTGGGTGCCGGGGTGGTGGTGGAGACAGATACGATAGAGGTTTTTAAGAGGCTCTTGGATACTTGAATAAGTAGAGAATGGAGGGATATGGACCATGTGCAGGCAGAAGGGATTAGTTTAATTAGGCGTCGTGGGCTGAAGGGCCTGGTCCTGTGCTGTACTGTTCTGTGTTCGTCCATAGAACATAGAACAGAACATAGAACATAGATGTGGTGCCTTCCTGAGCTACTGATGGGCAGTTGTGTATTGTGGCCAAGCTCACGGGGGCAAGGGAATATTTGCAAGCACCCTGCCACTGCTGACAGTATCTCACTTATACCAGACTCTGCTCAAGATGCTTAATGTGGCCTGACGTGTCCTGATATTATACCTGTGAGCATTATCTTTTCAGAGCAGAAGTGCTGGTTGCTGGCTCCCCTGGTAAATGCATTGCTCAGCAGCAGTGTAGACCAGGTTTGTGCTGCTGGCTGGTCCAGTTGTACATCACAGTAAGCTCCCAGAGTGGTTACAGGAGAATTTAAAGCTATGCCGGCACCTGACTTGTTGAGTGATTTCAGCTGGGTGGTGTGAGCTCATGTGAATGACTGTCAGCTGGAGAAAGCATCTCTATCAAATGACTCTCCCTAAAGGAAGAATGGCACCTTGGAACCTTGTCCAAATAACTGCAATTAATCGTCCTGATTCTCCTTGGCATCTCTCCACCCCTTGTCAGTTATGTCATCACTCCACACTCCCTACTCTTTCATGCTGTGCTATGTGTAAATACTTTATGCTTTCATGTGCCGCTTTAACATCAGGCTGAGATTTCCCGTTGTGAAATCCGACAGCACAGCACACTAAGACAGTTGCCACCCCTTCTGCCCTGCTCACTCCCGACGATAATAATGTGCATTCCTAGAGTGTCTCTAACAGACCAAAATATCCTAAGACACCATCCCCTTCAGACCCTCCATAGATTGCCTCTGGATGGATTTCTACATTGACGCTGCTACAGAAATGTAAGCAGGTGTTTCCTTTGACCTATGCCACCACTTTGCAGTTCATTATTCATTGTTTGATCTGTAATACTGACCAGGGTTGCTCGTCCATCTCCACTGATGGTAATAATCCGGATTTCAAAACCTCGTTCATGTTCTATTTTTTTCACTCTCTCTTCTCCCTCCAACAAATCACTGGCCTTTCACCCTGCATAAGTTACTGACGGAGTCTGCATTGGATTGATGGATTGTTGAGTTAAACTACCCCAGACAATGGGCATACAAGAGCATTACTGAGTGGCCAGTGAATATAGCAGAGCCAGTCATTGTCTGAGCTGGTTGATACAGTCATGTGGCTTAGCAGAGTGACATTTACAGCCCTGTTATGTGCTGGGTAAAAGATGGAGGTCATTAATAACGTGTGATACACCAGCACTTGTGTATTTGTCCTACAATTAGTCAAGAGTTACAATTGCCATCAATCAGAAGTGACGAATTCAATAACTCAGTCGGTATTTTTTAAAGCTTTCCTCAGATTCCTTTATCCGGACTGGAGGTTTGCCTGCAGTAGCTGAATCAGCCCTTACTGCAAGACAGACGGTGTGCTTAAAAGACTGTGATCATCTAATAAAAATGTAACTGCAAATCCCATCATTTGCATAATTTATTCCTCATTTGGTTCACTGCACACCATATTTTCACTTAATTTTTAAAACGATATTGGAATAACTAGTGGGGAGCAAAAGAATGCATATCTTAGTCTACGCAGGGTGTTTACAAATTCCTTATGCCTTCCTTATTCGAATCGATTATCCATTACATACCTATTGTTCAATTACCTTTTAATACCATTTTAGTCTTGCTCCAGTGGTTAGTATTTATGTTCTTGCATAGTGGCTTTTGCTTTGATCCATGTCATTCCATTCCTTGTTTCATTTCTTGAGGGAAGGACCCACATTTGTGTTTTTCCATTGCTCAGTATCAACAAATAAATGTCCCAAGGCAATTCACGGGGGCAGTGAAGGAGATATTAGAAGGGTCAGAGAGGTGGGCTTGGAGATTAAAAGAGGTCCATGGGTTCTGAAGGCATGGCTGCTGATGGTGGGCTGAAGGGAGGTGAACTGCACAGAAGACAAAAAGTTTGGTACTCAATAAGAATTCTGCTTCAGCAGTCTACTGGATGGCAGACTATCTCAGTCTGAGCACAGTAACAGGTACTTCAGTCCAAGCTGGTATTTCTGCTCCACACATCTCTTCCAATTCTTCAGCTAACCAAATCAACAGTATTCTTTTATCTCAAACTAATCTAGTTTAATTGCAGCTCTGCTTTTTGCTTCATACATTCATTGTAGCAGCATTTTTGTTCTCTCTTTACTTGATATCCACACAAGTTCACTTTCCAGTAAAGGTCATCATATTCCCATCAGGATCAATGTTACCTAGCTTTTATTTGAAGAAAAGTTGTCAAGTCTTTACTGTGGTTCTGCCCAGTGCCAGGTAATACCACTTAAATCAGATATCTAACCTTCAGCTTTCTTGCACATCTGAATGCTGCCTAGCCTTAGCCAGCCTGTGTTGAGATTTGAATTGGAATTGGTTTATTATTGTCACATGTACAAAGGTACAGTGAAAAACTTGTCTTGCATACAAGTCATTACACAGTGCATTGAGGTAGTATGAGGTAAAACAATACAGAATGCAGAATAAAGTATCACAGCTACAGAGGAAGTGCAGTACAGGTAGACAATAAGATGCAGTGTCATAACGAGGTAGATTGTGAGGTCAAGAGTTCATCTTATCATACCAGAGAATATAGTACGATAAGATGGACTCTTGTACTTCAATAGCCTTATAACAGCGGGGTAGAAGCTGTTCTTGACCTTGTTGGTACGTGCTTTCAGGTTATTGTATCGTCTGCCTGATGGGAGAGGGGAGAAGAGAGGATGTCCAGGGTGGGTGGGGTCTTTAATTATGTGGGCTGCTTTACTGAGGCAACGAGAAGTATAGACAGAGTCCATGGAGGGGAGGCTGGTTTCCATGATGTGCTGAGCTGTGTCCACAACTCTGCAGTTTCTTGTGGTCATGGGCAGAGCAGTTGCCATACCAAGCCATGATGCATCCAGATAGGATGCTTTCTATGGTGCATCGGTAAAAATTGGTGAGGGTCGATAGGGACATGCCAAGCTTCTTTAGCCTCCTGAGGAAGTAGAGGCGCTGGTGAGCTTTCTTGGCCGTGGCGCCTACGTGTTTGGACCAGAACTGGCTATTGGTGATGTTCACTCCTCGGAACTTGAAGCTCTCAATCCTCTTGATGTCAGCTTCATTGATATAGATAGGAGCATGTGCACCGCCCCCCTTCTTGAAGTCAATGACCAGGTCTTTTATTTCGCTGACATTGAGTGAAAGGTTTTTGCCACTGAGCTCTCTATCTCCTTCCCGTACTCTGGCTCACGTAGATCCTCTGTTGTTCTGTGTTTTGTGAGGTAATTCAGGGAAATGAGTGTGGTTCTCTAACACACCAAAAGTTGTTGGGTCTTGAGTGACCATCTGAGAAACATTTTCATCTGTGTGAGCCGCATATTGCCACTGCTACTCAAAGTGCGTAATCTCAGAAAATGAGCATGTATCGTCCTCATGTGGGTTTTGCTCCGGCATATCAGCACTTAGAAGGTGGTGAGAGCTTTCTCCTTGTAGGCTGGTATTCCCACGATGAGTTGGCCTCTTTGTTGCTGAAACCTTTTGCTGAGATTAATTAATCCAAATCTGTCTTTGGAAACCTCCCATCAAAAGTACAATGTCAAAAATAATTTGCTCATAACCCATCCTTCACTACCTCCAGTGCGTCAGTCACCTTTGCCTTCTCCAGCCCATACTAACTAAGATAAGATAAGGTAAGATAAGATATCTTTATTAGTCACATGTACATCGAAACACACAGTGAAATGCATCTTTTGTGTCGAGTGTTTTGGGGGCAGCCCGCAAGTGTCGCCACGCTTCCGGCGCCAACATAGCACGCCCACAACTTCCTAATGTGAGATGTGGGAGGAAACCAGAGCACTCGGAGGAAACCCACGCAGACACAGGGGAGAACATACAAACTCCTTACAGACAGTGGCCGGGGCAGTGATAGGTGGACAAAAGAGGGGAGGCGGAGTGGGCACAGGGTGGGGTTTTTCAGGTAGGTTCAAGAACCTGACGGCAGTGGGGGAGAAGCTGTTGTCGAACCTTGAGGTGTGGGTCTTCAGGCTCCTGTACCTCCTGCCTGATGGCAGCATCGAGAAGAGGGCATGGTCCGGATGGTGGCGGTCCCTGATGATGGATGTCGCCTTCCTGAGACATCGCCTCCTGTAGATGTCCTTGACAGTGGGGAGAGCTGTACCCATGATGGAACTGGCTGAGTCCCACCGCTCTCTGCAGCCTTTTGCGTTCCTGTGCATTGGAGTTCCCACAAAGAGAGTGGTGGGTGCCTGGAATGTGCTGCCAGGGGTGGTGGTGGAGGCAGATACGATAGAGTTGTTTAAGAGGCTCTTAGATAGGCAGATGAATGTGCAGAGAATGGAGGGATAGGGACCTTGTGTAGGCAGAAGGGATTAGTTTAGCTAGGCGTTCAATTACTAGTTTAATTAGTTAGGCACAACATCGTGGGCTGAAGGGCCTGTTCCTGTGCTGTCCTGTTCTGTGTTTGTTGCCCCTCACCTACCTCTGTTCAAGATTCAGGACTTCATCAGAATTATGATGAAGGGTCCCAACCTAAAACATCGACTGTTTCTCTCTCCACAGATGCTGTCTGACCTGCTGAGTGTTTCCAACAGTCTCTGTTTTTATTTCAGATCAACATTTGCAGAACTCCCTTTTCCGCCACAACACAGAGTTAAACAAAAAGTTCCCATTGGCTCTGCTCTTCAGTCTTGCACCCTCCTCCTGCGTGAAACCTCCTCCTCTTCGCTTCCATCTTCAAACACCAGTGGATGAGTGTCCTACTACAGTTCCTGTGTTCTGTTTAACCATCTGCTTTTGCCTGGCCTTTTATGAAAGAACCATTGGTTATCTTGGCTCACTTCTCTGGGACTCCCTCTCTCAAACCGCCAATAATACACACAACCTCCCCCCACCCTGATTGTTCTCCAACTGCTTGCTCGTTCTTTAAAAGCCTTCTGAAAAGTTATCCTTTTGATCTTGGCACAAGTCCCTGACCCCAGCTTGGGCCCTGTTCCTTTTCAGTATATCGATGTGAAGATTGAAATAGTTTGAATGTTAAAGTCGCTATCAGGAATGAATGTTTCAATTGTCATCTCCCTTGCCTGCTAGCATTGTGCTGGAGCTCAGCTGTGATTGGAAAGTTAGCAACACTGTGAAACTGAACTGCCATTTCCATTGGGTGCAGTTGCCGTGTTCAGCATGGGCCAGGTCCCTCCATTGTGTGGATGGAAGTAGTTCCTACAACCATTGAGCATTGGAATAAGTGTTTGTGTTTTGCTGACACATAAAGACACAGTATATTAACGTAGTTACAGGTGGAAGATATGTTAAGGTGGATTTATTGTTTCTTTGGATAACGTTCTTCATATATATTTATAAAAGATTTACAGGACATGCACTGAAATACTTCACAGTGAGAAGAGCGTAAAGGAATACAGCCAACAACAGATCACATGAAGGGGGAAACCAGTCACTGTCCTTGTGCTTTCCTATTGGATCCTTCAAAAAATGCTTTCTTGTAGAAATCTTCAATCAGCAGAGACAAGTTGCAACTGTTGTATTACCTCATCTCAGCATAAAACTATTTTTGACGGATGGCCTTTGTGCAGAAAAGGAAAGTGACTTGGTGCAATATTAATCGGCCCATAAAGGCTATCATTATTTCTTTGAGTAATCTGAAGCATCTTTATGCCTTTCTTTATTAAAATTGTTGAAAATTGCTGCAGTTTTAATGTCATTGCATTCATCACTTTTACTGGTGTTCAACTGTGACTCATTTCAGGCTTGTAGCACCCTTGATGCTTCAGAATTAATTAAGGATTATGCAGACATATTGACAGAATCCGTGTCTGATTTTGTATTTTAGTAACTTTATTGGAAGGTAAAGTTCAAGTTTAATTATATCTGTTTAATTGCTGACTTCTTACTTTTGGTTCTTTGTTTATTATTAAGGAACGTAGAAAACTGTGAGATGGATAGAGGCCATGCTTCTTCTGCCCAGTCCTCATCACCCATTCAAGATGATACAGTGATGATGAGCTGCTGACTAGTCATAGCAATCAATGTCTCAGCAATTAATCTACTGCAAAATTGCTTGCACGAGGCCAGTGAGAAAGCAGGATTAGAGTCATCATTGTTAGCAGGGAAATATTGAGAGTGTTATCTGAGTCTAAAAGACATAGCCACACAGTTTTCCATTCTTACCCTATGCAAATGTTTCTTTTCTCAGTAGATTTATTACAAGAGTGACCTTCTTTTATCCTTTTTTTAAAGAATTCATCTTCAATTTCTAAACTCTTTATTTAATTTAACTGAGCAATTTTCTTGGGCCTATTGTGTGTTGTTTTTCCCTGTAGGCCATGACTTTGAATAGATTGAAAATTTCACAGGGAGATGTAATACAAAAGCAAAACGCTGCAGATGCTGGAAACATAGAGTCATAGAGCCACATAGCACGGAAACAGGGCCTTCCGCCCAACTCATCCATGCCAACCAAGTTGCTGACCTAAGCGAGTCCCATTTATCTGCATTTGGCCCAATATCCCTCTAAACCTTTTCCTATCCATGTACCTGTCCAAATGTCTTTTGATTGTTTTTATACCTGCCTCAACCACATCCTCAGGCAGCTCGTTCCATATACGCACCACCCTCTGTGTGAAGAAGTTGTACCTCAGGTCCCTTTTAAATCTTTCTCCTCTCACCTTAAACCTATGCCCTCTGGTTATTGATTTCCCATAACCTTTGGCCCATAACCTTCTAAACCTTTCCTATCCATGTCTCTCTCCAAATGTCTTTTAAACATTGTAATTGTACCTGCCTCTGCCTGAAATAAAAACAGAGAATTCCCAGAATACTTAGTAGGTCAGCAGCATCAGCAGAGAGAGAAATGGAATTAGCCTTTCCGTGTCAATTGATTTAAAATATAAATAAAATTCTTAGCGATTAATTAAATTTGGAAGTCAATCAAAAAGGTATATCAAATTTTGACTGGCCATTTCTGCTGTAATCATCCACCTGTGATATTGACTCTGGTTTTCTCCTGATGTCAGGTCTTGACCCAAAATAGTTGACCATCTCTTTAGCTCCACGGATGCTGCTTGACTCACTGAGTTTTCCCAGCAGTTGTTCTTTTGCTACAGATTCCAGCATCTCTTGTGTCTCAGTTTTCCTTTCAATTTGTGCAGTGTGACCTGCTGGGCATGTTCCACAGCCCTGCTATTAGCAACACTATCACACAGACAAAGGAGTGTAATCACCATCTAGCTTGAATTGAATTGGTTTATTATTGTCACTTGTACCGAGGTACAGTGAAAAACTTGTCTTGCCTACTGTTTCCTACAGATCAGTTCATTACACAGTGCATTGAGGTAGCACAAGGTAAAACAATACAGAATGCAGAGTAAAGTGTCACAGCTACAGAGAAAGTGCAGTGCAGGTAGACAATAAGGTGCAAGGTCATAACGAGGTTGATTGTGAGGTCAGGAGTCCATCTTTTCGTACTGGAGAACCGTTCAATAGTCCTTATAACAGCGGAATAACAGCTGTCCTTGAGCCTGGTGGTATGTGCTTTCAAGCTTTTATATCTTCTGCTTGGATGGGAGAGGGGAGAAGAGGAATGTCCAGGTTGGGTGGGGTCTTTGATTATTCTGGCTGCTTTACCGAGGCAGCGAGAAGTGCAGACCATAGAGGGGAGCCTGGTTTACGTGATGTGCTGAGCTGTGTCCACAACTCTCTGCAGTTCTTATGGTCCTGGGCAGACCAGTTGCCGTACCAAGCTGTGATGCATCCAGATAGGATGCTTTCTTTGGTGCATCCTCCCATTAACCCATTTGACCTGGCCTCACCCTGTCACAGATATTCCCTTTGTTGTGTTCATCCCTTCTGCCACATTCACCTTTTCTCTTTCTTTCCCACTTCTGATGAAGGGTCTCAGACATGAATTATTAACTCTTTCTCTCTCCATACATGCTGGCTGACCTGATGAGTGTTTACAACATTTCTTGGTTTTATTTCAGATTTCCAGAATCTCCAATTATTTTTAATTTTCTGGCCTTGGCTGACTTTATTTCATGCATCTTACCAAAATAAATTAGAAAGGAGATAGTTAATTACACTGGACAACTTCAGTTAGTCTTAACTGCATTAGAAAATGTCGAACATGGAACATAGAACAGTGCAGCACAGAACCAGGCCCTTCAGCCCACAATGTCAGCTCCAACCAAGATACGATAAGATGTCTTTATTAGTCACATGTACATTGAACACACAGTGAAATACATCTTTTTGTGTAGAGTGATCTGAGGGCAACCTGCAAGTGTCGCCACGCTTCTGGAGCCAACATAGCACGCCCACAACTTGCTAACCTGTACGTCTTTGGAATGTGGGTTGAAACCGGAGCACCCGGAAGAATCCCACACAGACACAGGGAGAACATACAAACTCCTTACAGGCAGCGGCCGGAATTGAACCCGGGTTGATGGCACTGTAATAACGTTACACTAACCGCTAACACTACCATGAGAATATGCCAGTCTGACTAATCCCACCTGCTTTACATGGTCCATAGCTCTCCATTCCCTGCCTGTTGATATGTCTGTCTAAATGCCTCTTAACCATTGCTATTGTATCTGCTTCTACCACCTCCCCTGGCAGTGCGTTTTCAGGCTCCTACCACTCTCTGTGTGAAAAAACAAACACCCTCATAAATCTTCTTTGAACTTTCCCCCTCTATATTGGACATTTTCACCTGAGAGAAAGACTCTGTCCAACCTTTCCTCATAGCTTATGTACTCCAATCCAGGCAACATCCTGATGAACCTACATTTTCATCCAAATCTTCTTTATATATATTACAAAACAACAACGTCCCAGCACTGATCCTTGTGGAACACCACTGGTCACAGACCTCCACCACCACTTTCTCTCTTCTATTACCTCGCCAATTTGTACTCAACTTACCAACCTCACTGTGGATCACCGTGACTTAATTTTCTGAACCAGCCTACTGTGAGTGACCTTGTCAGATATTTTAATAAAGTCCATGTAGACAACATCCACTGCCCTACCATCATCTTCATTGCTTCCTCAAAAAACCCAATCAAATTTGTGTGACAGGACCTCCACGCATCGAGCCATGCTGACTATCCCTAATAAATGCATGCTTTTCCAAATGCTAGTAAATCCTGTTCCTAAGGATCTTCTCCAATAATTTCCCTACCACTGACGCAAAGCTCACCAGCCTATAATTTCCTAGATTATTCCTGTTGGCCTTAAATGAAGGAACAACGTTGGCTGTTCTCCATTCTTCTGGCACCTCACCTGTGGCTAAAGAGGATACGAAATCTCTGTTGAGGCCTCAGCTATCCCTTCCCTTGCCTCTGTCAGTTCCCTGGACACTTATGCACATTAATGTCTTTCAAGACACGCCACTCCTCCTCTTCCTAATATTGACATGCCCTAGAATATCAACATACCCTTCCTTGATCTCACCATCATCTACATCCTTCTCCTTGATGAATACTGATGAAAAGTACTCATTTAGGACATTGCTGACTTCCTCTGGCTCCATGCATAAATCTCTACTTTTTCCTTGAGCGGACCTACCCTTTCCCTAGTAACCCTCTTGCTCCAAATGTATGTATAAAATGACTTTAACCCTACTTGCCAAGACATTTCATGGCCCCTTTTAGCTCTCCTAATTCCAAGTTTAAATTCTTGCCTTCTTATTTTATATTCCTCAACGGTCTTGTCCGATTTAAACCTTACATATGCTTCCTTTTTCTTTTTGTCTAAAGTTACACAATTTCATGTCATCCAAGGTTCTTGAACCTTGCCATTCCTTACCTTTCATCCTTGCAGGAACGTGCTGGTTCTGAACTCCAACTAGCTAGTCATTAGAAGACATGTCAGATGTGGATTTACGCCCAAACAACTGCCCCCAATCTAGTTTCCCCAGTTCCTGCCTAATACTGTTGTAATTAGCCTTCCTCCAATTACCACTTTCACCTGAGGACCAGTCTTATCCTTATTCATAACTTTTTGAAAACTTATGGAATTATGATCACTGTTCCCAAAATGCTCCCCCACTGAAACTTCATAAGATAAGACATCTTTATTAGTCACAAATACATCGAAAACACACAGTGAAATGCATCTTTTGCATAGAGTATTCTGGGGGCAGGCCCGCAAGTGTCGCCACGCTTCTGGCGCCAACATAGCATGCCTGCAACTTGCTAATCTGTATGTCATTGGAATGTAGGAGGGAAACCGGAGCAACCCAGAGGAAACCCACACAGTCACACGGAGAGAACGTACAAACTCCTTACAGGCAGCGGCCAGAGTTGCTGGCACTGGTAATAGCGTTACGCTAACTGCTACACCACCGTCCCCAGAACAAGGTCTAGGATGGGGAATCTTGGATCAAACAGTTGAACAGGTGCCAATTCTCCAAAATTGATTAACAACCTGTCCTGGAAAAACCACGTGGATGCCATGGCCAAGAAAGTTCACCAGCGCCTCTACTTTCCTCAGGAGGCTAAAGAAATTTGGTTTGTCCCCTTTGACTCTCACCAACTTTTACCAATGCACCATAGAAAGCATCCTATCAGGATGTATCACAGCTTGGTATGGCAACTGCTCTGCCCAAGACCGCAAGAAGCTGCAGAGAGTTGTGGACACAGCCCAGCGCATTACGGACACCAGTCTTTAACCTCTCGTTGTCTTGGTGTAGCAGCCAGCATGATCAAAGACCCCACCCACCCAAGACATTCTCTCTTCTCTCCTCTTCCATTGGGGTAGAAGATACAGGAGCCTGAGGGCACGTACCATCAGACTTAAGGACAGCTTCTACCCCACTGTGATAAGACTATTGAACAGTTCCCTTATACAATGAGATGGACTATGACCTATGACCTCATGACCTCACGATCTACCTTGTTGTGACCTTGCACCTTATTGCACTGCACTTTCTCTGTAGCTGTGACACTTTACTCTGTTACTGTTATGGTTTTTGCTTGTACTACATCAATGCACTCTGTACTAACTAAATGTAACTGCACTATGTAATGAATTGACCTGTAAGATCGGTTTGTAAGACAAGTTTTTCACTGTACCTCGTACAAGTGACAATAATAAACCAATACCAATACCAAAGGAGTGGGCTTTACAGTTTAAAACACAGACTTGGCAGGTGGCGGGAGATGGCTGGCAAAGGAAGGGGAAAGTGCAAAGCACTAGAGTCAGATAAATCTCATGAATCTTGTGGACACTGAGGTTATAAGGAAAGGATTTAAAGAATTAACAAAAAATTCCATTTATCTAGTAGTGTCCAAGACTACTGGATCGCAAAGCCAATTTTGGCAAAAAAATTCATGCAGTCAATGCTAAACATGCTATATGGTTGTTTCAGTGGAAAGAATTTCAGAGGTCGGGTCAATGTGCTGACATGATTGTTTACTGTGTTTAGCAACACCTACCTGAAATAAATTTCTATTCATTTACAACCAATGAGTTCTTTTTTTGAAGGATGACAAATGTCGTCACATAAGAAGCACGGGAGCCAATATTTGCACAAACATGTCTCATAAATAGCAGTGCCAGAAAATATCTTGCATTAGGTGATTTTGACTGAAGAAGAACTATTAGTCAGTTGTCCAATAATCTTCAAAATAACAACGTAGAATTGAAAGTTGATACAAAATTGGCTTGGTCATACATGACAGAGGGTAGTGGTGGAGGGGTGTTTCTCTGACTGAAGGTCTGTGACCAGCAGTGTTCCGCAGGGATCAATGTTGGAACCTCTGTTGTTTTGTGATATATGATCTGGATGAAAGTGTAAGTGGTCTGATTGGTAAGTCCGCAGATGGCACGGAATTGGTCGAGTTGTGGATAGTGAGGAAAGTTTATCAAGTGATACATCAGGATATGAGTCAGTTGGAAACTTGGGCAGAGAAATGGCAGATGGAGTTTAATCCAAACGAGAATGAGGTGTTGCATTTTGGGCAGTCAAATGCAAGAGGAAAATATACAGTAAATGGCAGGATCCTTTGGAGATTAATGTACAGAGGGATCTTGGAGTACAAGTCGATGGCTTCAATGTGGCAACACGGGTGGATAGGGTAGGTGAATGGCATGCTTGACTTCATCGGTTGGGACATTGAGTACAAAACTCAGGAAGTCCTGTTACAGCTGTATAAAACTTTGGTTAAGCCAAATTTGGAGCTTTGTGTGCGGTTCTGGCCACCACACTATAGGAGGATGTGGAGGCTTTGAAGGGAGTGAAGAACAGGTTTCACCAGGATGTTGCCTGGATTAGAGAGTATTAGCAATAAAGGGAGGTTGAACAAACTTGGATTGTTTTCTCTGGAATATTGGAGACTGAGGGGAGACCTGATAGAAGTATGGAATATTATGAGAGGCGTAGATGGGGTAGTCTTTTTCTCAAAGTGAAAAGATCAAATACTAGAGGACATAGGTTTAAGGTGAGGGGGGTAAGTTCGAAGCAGATGTGCATGTCAAGTTTCTTACACAGAGAGTGGTAGGTGCCTGGGGCATGCTGCCAGGGCAGGTGGTGGAAGCAGTTACGATAGCATTTAGGCAGACACATGAACAGGCAGGGAAAGGAGGGAGATGGACCTTGTGTAGGCAGGTGGGATTAGTTTAGATTGGCATCATGGTCGGTGCAGACATGATAGGCCAAAGGGCCTGTTCCTGCTCTATTATTCTTTATTCTATGTTCTATGAACCCATGGTCCTCTCTGCTACTCACTTAGCCATAGCTGATGTCCTTCAAAAGAATGAGAGTTTCAATTTTGAGGTATTTCTACACGAGACATTTAGTTTCATGATTGTTGTATGGGAGATGTTGGGCTTGTTGGACCAGAGCATTGTTATTTTATTGTGCCAATGTTGAGGGAGTTAAAAATGAGGCATTGACTAGGAAAAGAGGGGAGGTTTGGATGCAGTATCACCAGGTAAAAGTTTAGAGAACATAATGATGCTGTGGATTGAATAAACTGATCTGACATGCTTACATTTCTATCTAGCAGCATTGCCCGCACTGTATGTCCATGTGGAAAGTGTGCTGCGTCTGTCTCTCATATTATACTGAACACATCTGCCTGTCCAAAAACCCTTGAGAAAATTAAGGAATCTGGAGGGGAAGAGATTGAGAGTGGCTGAAGAAATCCATTTTAGAAGGGTTCTGAAGGCAGGTTGTGTGTTAGCGAGACAAAGTGGTTTCTGAAAGGAATTTGTAGAGGGCTGGTGTGAAGTTGTTGAACGAGCCATTTATCTTAATCTTTCTCTATTTTCCTGTTCTTGAGATTGACTAAGAAGCTACTTGAAAGGAACAGCCAATGATGCATTAACTGCACTGGGCTCAGTCCTATCCACAGATGAGCTCTTTGTTTAACAAGAGATGTTTTTTCTTAAGCTTAGCTCTCGCTTTCCAGTTCTGAAATATTTTCTCTCTGGTTCTATTTTTTGAGTTTGATGTGGAATGAGTCGTCTCAAATCATAGTGTTGCAAAGATCTAATCTAATTGCTCTTCAGCCAGCTTTTCTTTAATGAGTGTTAACCCTGCCCTTTTAACCCATTTTTTTTAGTGCTGTTGCAAGTGCAGTAACTATACGAATCGCACTCCTACATATCCATTCCAATCCATTAATGTCCTTTTACAATCGTGTTGATCAGACTTGTAGTGTTCATAATAATGAGTTAGAGGAATAATAAATGTCCTTCATTATCAATAGATGTCCGATCAAGCCTGAAGTCTGCTTTGTTATTTTAGTCTTTACAACAGTTCTTCAGATCTACTTCGTTGCCTATGAAGTGCTTCGGTCTGTCCTAAAAATCAGTGAAAAGTGCTGTCTGATGCAGGTTCCTTGTCTAAAACCATTTTGGCCTGGTTAATCATTGTTTGTGGCTTAATGATTGTCTTGGAAGAACAATTCACAACTGCAAAATTACTTTCCTGTTTGTCCTTTCAATTTTGGCTCACCATGTTGCAGTTGTGATTTTCCCCTGACACCCGTGGATTACACCGAACTTCTTTACTCTGGCATCCTTCAGTGGATTGGTGTCACTCTCTCAATTGCATTTTGATAGGTTTCTGTTGAGCAGGCTGCGTGATAGTGAGAGTGTGGCAAAGCATAATTACAAGACATTTATCTTCTTTGCTCACCTTTACCTGAATCTTCCCCAGAACCAGCCAACCACCATTGGATGCTAACCATTGAATAAAGTGTCTGGGAAATGAGGGGTTAACCTCCAGATTTGTAAGGTTTCAGTGAATAATGAAGGGCTGGTACGACTCTGTGTGGAACTCTGTTCACCAGGCAGCCCACTGTGAACAGGCAGGCACGGTAGTGTAGCAGTTAGCGTAACGCTTTACAGTGCCAGTGACCCGGGTTCAATTCCGGCCACTATCTGTAAGGAGTTTGTACGTTCTTCCCATGTCTGCGTGGGTTTCCTGCAGGTGCTCCGGTTTCCTCCCACATTCCAAAGACGTACGGGGTTAGGAAGTTGTGGGCATGCTATGTTGGCGTCGGAAGCGTGGCGACCCGTACAGGCTGCCCCCAGAACACGGCGCAAAATGATACATTCACTGTGTGTTTCGATGTACATGTGACTAATAAAGATATCTTATATCTCTTATCCCTGAATGGTCTCTTGGTTCCACAATACTGACATGTTATTTCTCACCCAGTTTCCCAACTTTAGCCATTACTTTACCTGAAAACCTTGTCATGCCCCATGGAGGTCCAGATATATACAACACGCTCACCAAAGTTATTCTCCAACCTGGTTTCCATTTTGTAGATAAACATAGAAATTTGTTGCATTTTAGCTCTTCTATTGTAATCTGGAGTAATATAAAACAAAATAACTCCTGTTCCCTCTCCATAGGATTGTACCTTCTCCTGTTTTTCTTTGAAGTCTTTTCTGCCTCAACTTACCCCTGTGTCAGGGCATAGAGTCATCGAGCTTACAGCACAGAAGTGGGCCCTTTGCCCACATAACCATGCCAATCTTTTTACCCCACCTACACTATTCCCATTTGCCTGCATTTGGACCATATCCTTCTATGCCTTGCCTATTTAAATTCTGTGTAAATGCCTCGTAATTGGACCTGATTCTACTACCTCCTCTGGCAGTGTGTTCCAGATATCAACCACTCTCTGTGTCAACAACTCACCCCTCAGATCCCCTTTAAAATTCGAACCTCTCACCTTAAACCTAAGCTCTCTTGTTTTTGGTGCCCCTATCTTGATGCAGTTGTGCACTCACAGCTCAAAGGAAGACCATTAGTATTAAATAACTTTCTTCTTCATCTTAAGCAGTTCCCAGGGTGGAGGATAAGTTGATTCCACTCCAGCTTTGTGGGTTCTGAGGTGACTGATAAGATCAATGTGAGAACCACATCTTCTTCCACAGATGGGGCAGGAGGTGCTTGAATGGGGCAGTGGATAACTTGTGAGGTGGTGCACTCTTTACGCCCTGTACGCAGGGCTTCTGTGTGCTCATGATGCACGGCTTCAAGGTTCTTAATAACCATCCCGAATTCGCGACAAGAATTGGGCCGGGTTGGATACAGTTTGTTGCAATCGTGTCCTGATCAAGGCCAACAAAGAGCTTGTTGAGGAATTGGGTGTTGATCCTGAAGTCTACTTTGGGGACTGTTCCCTAAATCTACTGTTGCTTGGTCGTGGCACAGTCTAATCCATGAAACGGGCAAATGTTCCGTTCCTCAACACTGCCTTCAACTTTATGAGCACGAAATTCACAAAATAGCCCATTAATTTTCTCTTGTAATTGGTACGCCCAGTTTGCTACTTGGTGTGAAATTCTGTTACTTTTGTTTGGTCTGATTTTTTTTTAATTACTGTACTGTTTCTGCTGAGGCTTTATAGCATTTAAGGTTGGTCAAAATGGGTGGGAGATGACAAGCTAAGCAGGAGAGCCTGTTGTGACCAGGTTAGTCCTCTACTCTCAGATGAATGACTTCCTTGAACTAATTAAGATGAGGCCAATGGGTACCAATGGGAACTTGGACTACTTGCCTGGGTTCAAATGGAGTACATTAGAACATAGGGCAGTAGAGCACAGGAACAGGCCCCTCACCACGATGTTGTGCCGAACTAGTTAAGCTAAAGACAGCTAATTGTAAATCCCCTCCGCCTGGACGGTGCCATATCCCTCTATTCTCTACAAATTTCATGTGCCATCCAAGAGCCTCCCACATGCCTCCATCGTGTCTGCCTCCACCACCACCCCCAGTGGGGCATCCCAAGCACCCACCACTCTCTGTGCAAAAAAACTTGCCCTGCACATCCCCCTTGAACTTAAAGCCTCTCACTCCAAATGCACGGCCTCCAGCGCTAGGCATTTCGACCTTGAGTAAAAGATAACTGGCTGTCTACTCTATCTGTGCCTCTCACAATCCTGCAAACTTCACCAGGTCTCCCCTCAGCCTCCGCCGCTCCAGAGAAAACAACCCTAGGCTGTCCAACCTTTCCCCACAGCACACACCGTCCCTTGTAGGCAGCATCCTGGCAAACCTCCCCCTGCACCGTCTCCAAAGCCTCCGCATCCTTCCTATAATGGGGCGACCAGAATTGAATGCAGTACTCCAGGTGTGGCTGAACCAGAGTTTTATAGAGCTGCAGCATAACTTCCTGACTCATGAACTCAGCACCTCAACTCAATAAAGGCAAGCAGGCCATACGCTTTCTTTATCACCTTGTGTGGCCACTTTCAGGGAGCCCTGGACTTGGACCCCAAGATCCCTCTGTACATCTACACTGTTAAGGTGCTGACATTAACTGTGTACTTTCCTTTATATTTGATCTGCCAAAGTGCAACACCTCACACTTGCCCAGAATGAGAGCTTTGAGAGAGGATGGACAGATACAAGGCTGTTTCCTTGGGCTGGACAGTCAAGAATTAGGAGGCAATGTTCTAGAGAAGGGATTGGCCATTTAAGACTGAGCTTTTTACTCAGGCTGTTCTCTTTTTTAAAAATCCTTCTTAATGATATAACAGTTATTAACAAAACAATGCAAAAGATGTTGGAACTCAGCCCCAATCTTAGTCTACTGTTCCCACCCCCTCTCCCTGTAGATGCAAGCTTCCTAAATAAACATCTTAACTGCAAGCTTCTCATGAGCACGAATACCTAGTTCAAAATCCACACACCGATTGTCTGTTGTAACCTATTGTAAATTCCCTGTGAGAAATTTGTGACAAAGTTATCTATTGAAAGTGAAATTGATTAACAATTATGTTTTAGTACACATACTTGATAAACAGGGCACGGCAGGAAAAGTAATTTGGAAAACAGTGCAGACTCAGCTCTTGATTTCTTCCCTTGTGCATTATTGGGTCATCCATATGTAATACAGCACATTGGTATTCATGCTGCATCCCCTCTATTTCAGAGCAATAGCCAGAACCTATGTTTCAGTCTCATTTAAATGTCATGCTCAACGTGTGCCTTACACAAGCCAAGTGTGGAAGAACTGAGGTGTACATTTCACTGTTCAGGGATGTGCATCAGACATCTGAAAAGTACCTGCTCCATCCCAGTGGCAGACCTCACTGAAAATAACTTCCCGGTGCGCTAACACGTGTCACGTTATTTTAACAATGCTTCTGAGAGGTAAACAGGCCAAATTATCACATTTTGCCTTATTGCCTTCCAGTTCTGTGGATTGTTAAATGTACTGACACTTAATGCTAATAACTGCTTCCTGCAACTCTCTGAAAGATCATGGAAGGAATAATGAGATTGCCATTTATTTAATTTACAGAAGTTATACCTAAATGCAGTGCTTATTTATATGTAACTGGTGGGGGTTGGGAGGAGTGGGAAATTATTGTTCTACATGCGTAGCTCTATGAAGAGGTTGCTGAGAGTGTTAGGAAGCAGTGCGATGGGATAGCATGCCTAATAAAGCGCATGGTGTCAAAAGAGGCTTCAAAGCTTATTAGATATTCTGAACAGCAGATTAAGTTGGCACAGTCAAAACAAACCAATTATAACATAACATTTTACCCTCACTGAAGTGGGTTGATTATGTATCAGTGTTAAGGAAGAGCTGGTGTTTTGAGAGGGGCTTAGAAAAAGATATTCACCCTCCATCCAATTTAGTACTGAACTGTCCTCCAAAAGCACATGTTGAAAAGCTGCATGGCATGCTAATCACAGTTTTCATTGATGAGAGGGAATTAATGATAACCACTGTAATGAATTTTAAATAGTAGAAACTATTACCATTTTCAGGGGTATAATTAATCGCCAAAACAGATATTTAACGTCATTACAGATGCCACTGAAATGTTTCTATATTCTTGTGTTTTCTTGAACTGTATAATTCAGTTCAGAGGTGCAGTTGTGGATAATGAGTTGGGAATTAGTCCAATAAATAATTCAGCTAATAACACTGGAAGTAGTTTCAGCCTTTTGGGAGTGCTCCAGGTGACATTGATTAAGCAATCTTCATAGCCAAACCAGACCACTGTGTTACCACACTCAATTTATTTTTTAGTATGTGGATTTGAGCCAGCTTACTTGGTCTTTGACGCTGGCGAAGGCTGTGTCTGCACATTACTCTCGGTCCTGGTAATTTTAATCGCAGCCATGCTGAGATGAATCAGGAATGCCTGAAGACATTATACCACCACGTGGGACCAGGAGTCACTCACTTAGACCTGTCCACCACTCAGTAAGGTCATTAACTCCATAATCCTACCTTAGCCTCACAACCGTAGAAAGCTATCCAGAAGCATCACAGCTTAGTATGGCAGCTGCTCTGCCCAGGACCGCAAGAAACTGCAGAGAGTTGTGAACGCAGCCCAGTCTATCACGAAAACCAGCCTCCCCTCCATTGACTCTGTCTATACTTCCTGCTGCCTTGGGAAAGCAGCCCAACGTAATCAAGGACCCCTCCCATCCTGGTCATTCTCTCTTGGGCAGAAGATACAAAAGCTGGGGAACATGTACCACCAGGCTCAAGGACAGCATAAAAGTAGGTGTTTGATGATTGGCGCAGACTTGGTGAACTGAAGGTCCCGTTTCCATACTGTAACCCTTTCTGACATGAGCTTAACTTCAGTTTTCAGCTTTCTAGTGACTGAAGAGGGCCCATAGTAAACACAACATCTGTTGACAATGGTAGTAGGGCAGGCACGATGGTTTAACAGTTAGCGTAACGCTATTACAGCGCCAGCGACCTGGGTTCAATTCCCGCCGCTGTCTGTAAGGAGTTTGTACGTTCTCCCTGTGACTATGTGGGTTTCCTCCGGGTGCTCCGGTTTCCTCCCACATTCCAAAGACGTATGGGTTAGGAAGTTGTGGGCATGCTGTGTTTGCACTGGAAGCGTGGTGACACTTGTGGGCTGCCCCAGAACATTCTATAACAAAGATGCATTTCACTGGGTGTTTCGATGTACATGTGACTAATAAAGATCTTGTCTTGAGGGCAAACAAATTGCTCAGAAACAGATACTGCAGCTAACATCTCCATGCTGACCATTGTACTTACCTATAGTAGTCCCAATGGCCTGCATTTTTTTAAGGAAGAACAGAGCTTGTGGTATAGGGCTTCAGTTTTAAAAAGATAAATTATTGCAGTGTGATAATAAAATAAAGCTGCTGAAACCCAGGCCTTTGGATTATTGTGAAGAAAAGCCCCAAATGTCAAAACCCAGCTCAGAATTCTTGGCCCAATTCTGAATGGGACTGTGTCGCTGGCTCAATCAAAAACCATGAGATACCAGGGACAGTGAGGTTCAACAATTTTAATATCTTAATTAAGGATTTTGGATAAATCTGTCAGAGGCAGAGCATAGGAAGTTATCTTCAGATTGATGTTTATTGTTTAAAGTCATCCGGATTAATATTGAGCAGGTTGAGATAACAGTGAATAGGGCATCACACTCTGCTGTAATCGTGAGTGAAGGGTAGTGAGGTTTATTTTCTCATAGACTATACAGAGTCTTTCACAACATGTGGGGCCACATTGACATCAATTTCTCTAACCTCCGGTAACTCCACCCCTACTTTTCCTTCCCTCCCCCACTCCTTGGTCTTCCCTTATTCCTATGATTCCCTTCCCCTGCCTTGATGACCTGCCCATCTCCTCTCCCCCACTCCCCCATCCTTTATTCCATGGTCCACTGCCCTCTCCTACTGGATTCCTCCTTCTTCAGCCCTTGGCCTCTTCTACCTTTCTCCTCTCAGCTTACTACATCTTCCCCCATTCCCCCAGACCCACTTACCTTCACCCTCTCACCTGGACTCGCCTATCACCTGAACTCACCTATCACTTGCCGGTCTGTGCTCCTACCCCTCCCCCCACCTTCTTATTCTGGCTTCTGCACTCTTCCTTTCCAGTCCTGATGAAGGGTCTTGGCCCTTCATCAGGACTATTTATTTCCCTGACCTGCTGAGTTCCTCCAGTGCTTTTTGTGTATTGCTCCAGATTTCAGCATCTGCAGAATTCTTTGTGTCTCTGTCTTTGTTGTATTCTTTGAAGGGCAGTTGTTCACAAATACTTGACAGAAATGTTCATTACCTCTCTCCCCTATGTTCAGCAGTTGAAGGATTGAGGGGACTATCAAACCACCAGGTGAATCAGAGGTGTGCACTCTACCGGGCCAGTAACCAATTCAGACAGATTAGATGGTAAATGGTAATGTAGACTCTCAGTTTTGGAATTCCCAATCCTCCCATCTTCACATGAAGTCCCCACTGAAAGGAGTTAACTTTTAATGTGTTGGGCCAGTAGCGCATTTTAACAGAGATTGGTTTGAACATCAGAACCAATCTTGTACCAACAATCAGTTATTTGGCATCCACATCTCATAGTGAAATACTAAAAGAGCAACAGAAACTGAGCCATTTGACCTGGCCAATGTTGGATTTGCACATCATAAAAACAGAACATCTTTGTCTTTATTTCAGATTTCCAGCATCTGCAGTTTTTATTTGATATTCATTGGATTTGCACAATCTATTTCCCCCTCTGCTTTTTGTCCTGGGGTTAGTCCCCAATTTAATCCTTATCTAAACCCCTCCAAAACCTCGAATATTCTCTGAACAGCAACGACTGCTATCTCTCCTTTATCCAATTTCATAACCATTCTCATATTTATGCTTTCTATTCCCAGAAGTGAGGCTAAGTCACAGCCTTTAGCATGGAACTTAATCAGTTTTCTTCTGACCTTTTATTACACTGTGAGGTTGGCCACAGTTGCCTTGGGTTGACATGACCTCACACAAATCAAGGAGTTCTGCCCAGTCAGAAATTCCCCTCAAGAAACCAGGCTGGTTATAGGCTCAATGACAGTAGATGTAAATTAATTATATTTTAACAGTGAAACTTGACTGGTGACAATTGTGGCTGAGCATCCTGTTTTCATTTGGAATCCAGGCTGACATCACTGGACTAATATCCCAGAGGCTTGAACTAATGATCAGGAGTTCAGATCTCACTGTGGGAGATGAGGAATTTAAATTGAATTAATCATATAAATCTGAAGTAAAAAGCTAATGTCAGCAATGCGACCATGAAACTACTGGAATTTTGTAAAAAAAATCCATCTGGTTCACAAATGTCCTTTGGGACAAAAAGTCAACCATTCTTCCTTGGCCTAGCCTTCAAATTCATAGCAATAGGGTTGAATCTCAGAGATGGCCTAACAGGCCACTCTTTTTAAGGATGATTGCAGATTATAAATAAATGTCAATCTTGACCATGACCCCCAACATCCTGTGAATGAATTTGAAAAAAAAAAGCACAGCAAGGTCAGGCTCACATACTTATGAGCAGAACCGTACTAATCCTATGAGCAATGTGAGCGAACGTCGACACAAAGTCAGTTTTGCACAGCTTTTCCCTTGAGACTGTCCCTAATCCTTTCCAGGGATTGTGAGTACATTTTTATCCCATTTAAACAGCTGAATTGTTCTGCGGTATGGTCAGATTAGTTTTAATGCTGGGTAATTAGGAGGTATTAAGTAACATGGAACTTGCATTTATGCATCTCCTTATCACATCTTTAGGATGTCCCAAAACAGTTCACCATCAGTGAGGAACTGTTGTAGTCATGTCGGCCAAGCCAGGAGGCAGCTTTCTGCTCAGCAAGATTCCACAACAGCAGTGGGATGTCTGACCAGTTAACCCATTTAGCTTTTTTTTGGTTCATGTTAGTCAGGGCAGGAATGTTGGCCCAGGACACCTTGACAATAAAAAAAACTGCAGATGCTGGAAATCTGAAATAAGAACAGAACTTATTTCAACCTTTCCATGCAAGGAAAATGGCTAACATGGGGGGCATAATTTTAAGGTGATTGGAGGAAGGTATAAGGGGGATGTCAGGGGTAAGTTTTTTACACAGACAATGGTGGGTGCGTGGAATGCACTGCCGGCAGAGGTTGTGGGGGCAGATACATTAGGGACATTTAAAAGACCCTTAGATAGCCACATGAATGATAGAGAAATGGGAGGGAAGAGTTAACATTTAGGAGGGAAGGGTTAGATAGATCTTAGAGCAGGATAAAATGTCGGCACAACATTGTGGGCCGAAGGGCCTGTACTGTGCTGTAGTGTTCCTATGTTCACAGAAATTACATTTAAAACAGCAGTAAGGTTATACTGGATTATAGAACTTGTATAAAATATAGAGATTGTATAACTCAATGAATCTATAAAAAAACATTTGTTCCACTCAATGCACTCCCCCACCTTCTCTGTTACTTAAACTAACTTGTTTTCTCTCTTTCTCAGTTCTGATGAAGGGTTTTCGAGCTGAAATGTTAACTGTTTCTCTTTCCAAAGCTGCTCTCTGATCTGCTGATTTTTTTCCACCAATTTTCGTTCTTATTACCTTGAGCCTCTCGCTTGGCAACATGGATACTTTTCTCTTTGTCTTGTTCACCTGAACAGGAATATCTGTGCTCTCTGTCTGTGACTCTATCTATGGCTCTATAATGTAATGTGCCATCAGCAAGCTAGTAGCTCTGATGATGCAGCCCTAATTGCTACTGGCCTGGAGCAATTATTGAAGTGTAGCTGGGAACATCCAC
The DNA here is from genome assembly GCF_009764475.1 of Pristis pectinata. Classification (NCBI taxonomy): domain Eukaryota; kingdom Metazoa; phylum Chordata; class Chondrichthyes; order Rhinopristiformes; family Pristidae; genus Pristis; species Pristis pectinata. Next base: position 131,786,332 of record NC_067407.1, read on the forward strand.
ACTCAGTCCACGGCATCCTGTCCCTACAGTAGGGGTTGTGGAATGTTTGGCGATATGGGGAGAGGGTGGCCAAGGATAGGATGGGGCTGGGGAGTAGATGCAGAATCCGTGCAAGGGCAGAACTCTCAGTTACATTATGAACAGAACAGAACAGTACAGCTCAGGAACAGGCCCTTCGGCCCACCATGTCTGTGCCAACCAATTAAACTAATCCCATCTGCCTGCACATGATCCATGTCCCTCCATCTGCTGCATATCAATGCACCTATCTAAAAGCCTGTTAAGCACCGCTATCAGATCTGCTTCCACCACCACCCCTGGCAGCCCGTTCCAGGCACCTACCACTCTATGTGTAAAAAAAACTTGCCCCGCACATTTCCTTTGAACTTTCCCCCCTCACCTTAAAGCTACGTCCTGTAGTATTTGACATTTCTATCCTGGGAAAAAGATTTTGTCTGTTTACCCTGTCTATGCCTCTCATAATTTTATAAACTTCTATCAACTTCTAAGCTGCTAGTCATTTTATTGAAAGACAACATAAACATCTCGTCTAATACAGTTGTAATGTTAAAAAGCTGAATAGAAATTATTGAACATATGGTTACAGTAAGATTGGTTTCCTTGCGGCAAAGATGTGCACTTTATCAAAATACATCCCTATGGTCTCTGTGGCCTTCTTCCCCTGGCCCCACACCCTCACCTCTTGTGTCTCTGACTCAGAGGTGATGAATAGCACCAGCATTGATCCTGCAAGATTCTCCAAATCCATTGGCAGGATGTGAACCAATGTCCTGGTTCACATCCTCTTCCAGGCCAGCATTCCCAGCATGGAGTCTCCAATCGCATTCTGCTGGCTTCGATTAAGAGGCTCCCTCAACACTTCCCTCTGTAACTGGATCCTTGACTTTCTAACAAACAGACCGCAATCAGTGAGAATAAGCAGCAATACCTCCGGCACGATTATTCTCAACACTGGTGCCCCACAAGGCTGTGTCCTCAGCCCTCTACTCTACTGCCTATACACTCATGACTGTGTGGCCAGATTCTGCTCTAACTCCATCTACAAGTTTGCAGATGATACCACCGTTGTAGGCTATATCTCAAACGGCAATAAGTCGGAGTACAGGAAGGAGATAGAGAGCTTAGTGGAATGGTGTCATGATAACAACCTTTCCCTCAATGTCAACAAGACAAAAGAGCTGGTCATTGACTTCAGGAAAGGGGGCGGTGTACATGCACCTGTCTACATCAATGGTGCTGAGGTCAACAGGGTTGAGAGCTTCAAGTTCCTGGGAGTGAACATCACCAACAGCCTGTCCTGGTCAAATCACGTAGATGCCACGGCCAAGAAAGCTCACCAGCGCCTCTACTTCCTCAGGAGGCTAAAGAAATTTGGTTTGTCCCTTTTGACTCTCACCAACTTTTACCGATGCACCATAGAAAGCATCCTATCTGGATGTATCACAGCTTGGTACGGCGACTGCTCTGCCCAGGACCACAAGAAACTGCAGAGAGCTGTGGCCATAGCCCAGCGCATTACGGATACCAGCCTCCCCTCCTTGGACTCTGTCTTTACCTCTCGTTGTCTTGATGAAGCAGCCAGCATAATCAAAGACCCCACCCACCCGGGACATTCTCTCTTCTCTCCTCTTCCGTCAGGTAGAAGATACAGGAGCCTGAGGGCACATACGACCAGAATTAAGGACAGATTCTACCCCACTGTGATAAGACTATTGAACGGTTCCCTTATACAATGAGATGGACTATGACCTAACGATCTACCTTGTTCTGACCTTGCACCTTATTGCACTGCACTTTCTCTGTGGCTGTGACACTTTACCCTGTGCTGTTATTGTTTTACCTGTACTACATCGATGCACTCTGTACTAACTCAATGTAACTGCACTGTGTAACGAATTGACCTGTACGATTGGTTTGTAAGACAAGCTTTTCACTGTACCTCGGTACAAGTGACAATAATAAACCAATACCAATACCAAGGCTGCTGGACACCCTGACCCTCTGTTCCAATCTCTGTCACAGCAAAACTTATCAGTCAAGGGTGGAAATGATTCAAGGATATTCTTGAAGCCTTCATGAGAAAGTATAATGTCCTATCTGGCCTGTGGGAATCTCTAGACCATGACTGCTCAGAGAAGAGGAGGAACATTTGGGATGGCATTGAAAGCCTGGACTCTTTTTTGCCAGGAGCACACACAAAGGTTCAACCTAAGTGGCAGAAGGAATGCACCATCTCCCATCTTACCCATCCACCTAGGCCATCAAGACTTCCTGCCCCCATCTGTGCTGGAAAGAGTGCAGAGGAGATTTACAAGGATGTTGCCAGGACTTGGGGGACTGTGTTATGGAGAGAGGTTCAACAGGTTGGGATTTTTTTCATTGGCGCGTAAGAGACTGAGGGGTGTATCTTATGGAGGTATATAAATTTATAAGGGCATCGATAGGATCAATGCACACAGTCTTGTTTCCCAGGGTTGGGGAGTCAAGAACTAGAGGGCATAGGTTTAAGGTGAGAGGGGAGAGATTTAATAGGAACCTGAGGGGCAACTTTTTCACCCAGACATTGATCAGTGTCTGGAATGAGCTACCAGTGGAAGTGGTTGAGGCAGGTACATTAACAACATTTCAAATATATTTGGACAAGTACATGGATAGGAAAGATTTAGAGGGATCTGGACCAAATGTGGGCAAATGGGACTAGCTTAGATGGGAATCTTAGTCGGCATGGACCAGTTGGGTCAAAGGACCTGTTTCTATGCTCTATGACTCTGACACTGTGGCTGAGTCTGCAGGTCCCACATTGGAACATTGGCCACTTCAGACCTCACAGAAGTTAGTCATCCTTGACCTTGAGAAATTCCTGAAAGAGAACAGAAAAATGTACCATTGCTACCAAGCTATTGCTTGGTAAGAATTCTGCTGGCCAATTGAGAAGCAAGATGACTGAATTGCTTCAGTAGTTTATTTATTGTTTTAAATAAATAAAATTGGTTTTATCCAATGCTTTATACCTCTCGGCTTCAAGTCGATATCTGAATATTTCCACAGAGGTGAGCAAAGGTTGATAACAATGGTGCTTGTCATCAGTAATTGGAAGGTACCCAGGGGTGTGAATAGTAACAGAGGTCAACATGCACTTGCTGTGTGGATGGGAATGTTTTATTCTATTCACACCGCCGAGGGAGCTTGTGCAGTTCAACAGTTGTTTTCCCTTCCTGAGCAGTGTAAATTATCCCAGTGATTCTGGAGGCATGACCTTGGCTTTCTGAAAACTTCATGAGGAAGAATTATATGACGTTTGGATTTTTCTCTTGTAGAGGGCTGCCTCGCTTTTTTAATTATATAGTTTGCAATACATAACCATACCACTTTAAACTGTTCATTTTATTGTGCCCCCTGAGATATAGTGGTATATAATGTCTTCAATTGTGGCCTAAATGCAAATTAATATATTAACTATGACCTTGTTGCCTGAGATATTATGATCGTTACTGTAAATATTATAGAACCTACTTTAACTTGCAGCTTTTAATTTGCAACTCTGCTGAAGTGTGACCCTTACCAGTATTTTGAGAGTGGTTGTGTGATGGTACAATTAAATTTACTTAATTCATTCACAAAGCTGCCTGTGCCCCAGAATCACTGAAATAAGATAAGATTTCTTTATTAGTCACAAGTACATCAAAACACACAGTGAAATGCACCTTTTGTGTAGAGTGTTCTCAGGAGCAGCCCGCAAGTGTCACCACACTTCCGGCGCCAACATAGCATGTCCACAACTTCCTAACCTGTACGTCTTTGGAATGTGGGAGGAAACTGGAGCACCCGGAGGAAACCCACGCAGACACGGGGAGAACATACAAACTCCTTACAGACGGTGGCCAGAATTGAACTCAGGTGGCTGGTTAAGCTAACCGCTACACTACTGCACCTGCCCTTTATTATATATACTTAAAGTAAAATAGATCTATAGACAGTTATTGGGATAACAAAATAACTAAACCTGATAATAGCCTCAGGCTAACCAACAATATGCTGCTTTGCAATCTACCCTGCTCAGCACAAACTATACCACAACATGAGAAGTGGCCAGGCTTCCAAATCCTGCATAGGCCCTCTTTTTATATCACATTAACATTATGCAGCTTAACTGTAACACAGGCATTGTCTGACAAGACCACAAACTATTCCACCAGAAGGCTGTTACTCCATACATTAAGATGGAATGAAAGATTTGAGTGAAGAAGTGTAGTCTTCAGTTTTAAACATGCTACACACGGTGAAGAGGAACTACCCTGACATGTGGTGTGCACCTCAGACCTCACCGTCCCCACACTAAACCCAAAAGCAAAACAGCCAGTAGTACTGATGGAATTGTAGGAATGGGACCAGGAAAGAACACTGGTATTTGCACTAATTTCCTTATATTATTTCCTGCTGGTGACACATGCACGTTGTAAAGAGAATTGTTCCAAAAGCCGAACCTTTCCAACTCAAATAAAAGCAGTGCCGTCATGTTATTTTTTTTTACTTCTATTCCAGAAGATGAAGTGGTAACCCTAATTTCCCAGAGCATCAGTCCCCCTGCCCACGGACAAATCCTCACCCTGATCTCCCAGAGCATCATTCCCCCTGCCCATGGACAGATCCTCACCCTAATTTCCCACAGCATCAGTCCCCCTGCCCACAGACAGATCCTCACCCTAATTTCCCACAGCATCAGTCCCCCTGCCCACGGACAAATCCTCACCCTGATCTCCCAGAGCATCAGTCCCCCTACCCACGGACAGATCCTCACCCTAATTTCCCACAGCATCAGTCCCCCTGCCCACGGACAGATCCTCACCCTGATTCCCAGAGCATCAGTCCCCCTGCCCACGGACAGATCCTCACCCTGATTCCCGGAGCATCAGTTCCCCTGCCCAGCTAGAGAGGGGACAGATAAGATTCATGAGGACATTGCCAGATGGTGAGGGTTTAGTGATGGATGCCACCTCCTTGAGGCACCACCTGTTGATGATGCCCTCGATGGTGGGGAGGGTTGCGCCCATGTTGGAGCTGACTGAGTCTACAGCCTCTTGCGATCCTGTGCATTGGAACCTCCTCACCAGGCTGTGATGCAACCAGCCAGAATGCTCTCCGCCCCCATCTCTGGAACATCCTTCAGCTGCACAGTCCTCTCAGGTAACTGCAGTCTGCCAATTTTGGCTTCTTGCTTATCCCCTGTTTTAATCTCTCCACCACTGGTTGTTAAGCTTGCAGCTGCCAAGCGCAGGTATTCTCTCCCTAACCACTGCTCCTCTTGATATCGATCTGCTCCCTTAAAACATTCTTTAAAACTACCCCTGACCAGGATTAGGTTATTTGCACCGATATCTCTTTGTGGTTCTATCAACTTCTATGAGGTACCACTTGTGTGAAGTACCTTGAGATGCTTCAGTCCATTAAACCCACCTGCCTGCATATATACATCTCAATGACCGTGGCAACCAGTGTCCGCTGAACAAGCTGAGTTTCCTACTGTACTGGGCTGATAGACTTTGTTTTTCTCATTTAATCCTCTGCAAGCTTGCTTCTGAACTGACAGGGCTTGCTAGTTTTTTTGCCATGTTGGTCGAGCATTGCAATGGGGGAGAGAAAGTGTGTGGACAACCCATTAGGTGTGGGATAAGCACCCTCTACCTTTGTGGATTCACGGGAGTTGTGAAGCAGAGTCCTACTAGCTGTGCCACTGTGCTGCCCAACTCTAAACGCCTAATGTAGTATGCAATCTCCAGAACATTTTAAAAGGGTTATTATTGCCAATCGCATGATTTGTAAAGTTAGATAGTTTTGTTTTGATTGAGTTAGGATATCATCTCAATGGGCTGTGCAATGTGTACATAAACACAAATTAGTGATTCCAATCTACAGATTGATCAAATTTCTGATTGAAGCATTACATTTTCTGGCAGTAACTCTCTCCATCTCAATGATTTTGCCAACATTGAGACATTGCCCAATTTCCGTAGATTTAAGCAACAGATATCTTAACATCAACTAAGTCATTGGAATTCTTCCACGTCCTAACTGTGATTTTATACTGGTGAAGCACTGATTCGCTTTCCCTGTCTCGGTGAGGATAGTTACTAAAATACATGTCATCCAGCGGCCTGCCCTTGGTTTACTTACGTGTTTGTGTGCATTAATTTATACCTGAGTAACCTCCCAAGGAGGAATAGGTCAAACATCAATATTTAGAGTTATGACCCTAGGAATTCTACCTTGTAACACAACGTTTTATGCGCTACATGAAGCAATATTATCAAATCCTGGTTCACAAAATGGTCGTACACTTTGTGCTTTGTCTGCATCTGTTCTGAAATTTTCATTTGATCCCTGGCGTTAACAGATTCTGGGGGAAAAGTGTACCACACTTCCACCACCCATTGTGTAAAGGAGAGCTTTCTAATACCACCCTGGGATAGCCTTGCTCTAATTTGAAGGTTATGCCTCCTAGTTCTGGGTTACCTACCAGGGAAAATAATTTTTCCCCATCTGTCCTAACAAATGACAGAAATAGCCCTCGGCTGCTTGCAAGTTCCCTGAGTGTGTGAGAAGCTTGAGCACTGAGGGTGTTGGGTACATGGAGAATCAAGCAGATCACTCTGAGGAGAACCTGTGTTGCGTCCACGAGAGTGACCTTGAGCTTCTGTTTGCCTGCCACTTTAACTCACCATCCCACTCCCACTATGACCTATCTGTTTGTGGTCTGTTACAATGAGGCCCAATGCAAGGTTGAAGAATATTCCATCTGGGCATATTGCAACCTCCTGGACTTAATATTCAACTATCCAACATGTTTTATGGATAGGAAAGGCTTAGAGGGATATGGGCCAAATGCAGGCAAATGAGACTAGCTTAGATGGGCATCTTGGTCAGCAGACTTGGGCCAAAAGGCCTTTTTACGTGCTGTATTACTCTACGATTCTATGAGGTAAATTTCTCTTTCTTACTGTCTGTATCAGAACTGGCCATTTCTGCCAGTTATGTCCCTGTGATTTTTGGCTCAAATTTTCTCTATCTATTAGTGGAACCTAGCCTCCTTAGTGTGTCCCACATCTGTGCAATTCACAACACTTCTAGCTGCCACATTAACTCATTTGGTCTCTCCCTATCAGAGATATTCCCTTTGTTCTCTCCATCCCACCCCCATCTTCACTGCTACCACAAACGGATCTGTCTTCTCTCTTTCCCAGTTCTGACAAAGGGTCTCAGACTTGAAATGTTAACTCTATTTCTCTCTCCACAGATGCTGCCTGCCCTGCTGAGTGTTTCCAGCATTTTCTGTTTTTATTTCAGATTTTCAGTCAAATATTGGAGCTTAGTAGCCTTGGCTAAAACTGGCACCCAGTACACACGCAGTGCTTCATCATTGCAGGTTTTCACCTGTTCTTCAGTAGTTTTCTTCAAAAGTAGTAACCAGATATCTCAATTTGTGTAAAATCCCAGTTCTAGATCAGAGCTGGCTGTACAAGATTTGGCATGGAAATCATGATCATACAGGCCAGAAACAGACACTTTGACCCATGTAGGCACGGTAGCATAGTGGTTAGCATAATGCTTTACAGCGCCAGCGACCCGGGTTCAAATCCGGCCACTGCCTGTAAGGAGTTTGTACGTTCTCCCCATGTCTGTGTGGGTTTCCTCCGGGTGCTCGGGTTTCCTCCGGGTGCTTAGGTTTCCTCCCACATTCCAAAGACCTACGGGTTAGGAAGTTGTGGGCATGCTATGTTGGCGCCGGAAGCATGGCGACACTTGCGGGCTGCCCCCCAAAAAATCACTACGCAAAAGATGTATTTCACTGTGTGTTTCGATGTACATGTGACTAAATAAAGATCTTATCATGTCCTCACTCACCCTCAGCCACTTGTTTACAGCCATCCCACTTGTAATCCCATTTTTTTTATTCTCCACACATTCCCATCAACTCCTCTAAGATTCTACCACCCAACACACTTGGGGTGATTTACACGGGCCAATTAACCTACCACCCCCGCACTTCTTTTGGATGTGAGAGGAAACCCACAAGGAGAATGTGAGGACTCTACACCAACAGCACTGGAGGTCAAGGTCAAACCAGCTGTGCACTGCTCTTTGACTGTTTATGAGTCAAGGATTGTGGTATAGGAATGCACGATAGAGGAACTAACCTAGAAATCTGGTTGAATCAGACTCAAATTATTTGTGCTATGCAATGCTGTAGAATGTATAGATTGGATCGGGGGAGACTATTCAGCTCCTAAAGCCTGTTCTGCCATTCACCTGGAGAAGGGCTAATCTGTACCTTATATACAATGCCCTACTTTGGTTCCTTAGCTCTTAAAAGGCTTGCTTACTAATAGCTATTGATCTGTTCTGAAGTTTTCATTTGATCCTTGGCATTAACAAGTTCTTGGGCAAGAGTGTCCAACATTTCCACTATCCTTTGTGTAAAGAAGAGCTTTCTGATACCACCCCAGGACAGCCTTGCTCTAATTAGAAGGTTATGCCTCCTAGTTCTGGGCTTCCTACCAGAGAAAATAGCTTTTCCCTATCTGCCCTAACAAATCTTTTAATGCCAAATAACTCTCCACTGTTTACACAAAAGAATAAGGGTTGCTCTTTAACGAGTGTTGCCACAGCCAGGATGCTCATTAACGGGTCCATCCTCTATCTCAAGTCTTGTCCTACATTCATTATAAAGAGAAAGCCAATATAGTAATTTGGTCTCTTTTATTCCCTCCAAAACCGTTGACCTTCAGCGTGACAGGAAATTGAATACAGTTGAATGTAACTAGCACTTCAGATTTTCATTACACAATGAGCCTGCAAGTCTGAAGTGGCTGAAAAAGAACCTGTGCATTTGCAAGATTGAATGCAAGACTTTGAGCATAAATGTTGTTTTGCACGGGTAATTGAACAAGGCATTAAAACAAAATATTTGTTTGAACTAGCCGAGAGTCATTAATCTCTGAATGAAGACACCTGATTTTCTAAGGAGCCTCAAAATTGATACTCGCTTCGAGAGGAAGAGAAGAAAAGGGCAGGGAGATTGGACGAGCGCACAGTGTCTACTTGTGTCTGGTGCAGTCTCTGCTCCATACTGCTTGTTTCTGCTGATAATGAATTCGTAGTCTGTGCACATGAGGTTCTGTGAAATTATATGGCTTTGGCATCATGTAAAATTTTGAACTGATTTATGCCAGAGCTGAAAAAATGAGGCATAACATCCACTGTATTAACCTTGAGACTAAATAACTGCAAGGATGGCTTGACTCCAGCATGGAGAGTTCGGCAGCATAGAGCGTGCTTTAATTATTTTTTAATGCCTGCAGGAAATGAAAGGGGCTCAGACTTGGAAACTGTGTCACAGTGCAGAAATGGTTAATGAGGTTGTTTTAAAGCTTCTGGATGGCATCTTTTTGCCTTTCCTCTTTGGGACAAGAGAGGGAGGGAAAAATAATTTTGAAAACATGGATGAATCTGTGGACAGTAACTTGAGGAAGGGGGATCCTCACTGTTGCTGCCAGTTGCTGTACCTGAAGGAAGATGTTTAAATGGTGCAGGCATTTGATCCAGAGGTTACCAAGGTCTTCAGCACCTGGAGTGCCAGCATTGGCTTCTGGGTAGCACTCTTGGCTTTGAGTCAGAGGGGAGTGGAATCAAAGGGATGAGTAATGGGAAATAAATCTTTTGTATCTGTCTTCATGACAAAAGATGTTAAAGCATCCCAATAATAGTAGCAAATCCAAGGGAGGAGCAACCTCAGTGTCACTAGACAAAAGGTATGAAGTAAACTTTTGGGAATTAAGGCTGACAAGTCCCCTGGATGTGATGGCTTGTGTCCTAGGTTGTTAAGTAGGTGCAGAGATAACGGATGCATTGTTTATCATCTTCCAAAATTTCCTAGACTCTGGAAAGGTCTCACCAAATTATAAAATGAAATGCAACTATTAAAAAGAAGGGGGAGATAGAAAGCAGGAAACTATTGGCCAGGTAACCCAATATTTGTAAGATAAGATATCTTTATTGGTCACATATACATTGAAACACACAGTGAAATGCATCTTTTGCGTAGAGTTTTCTGGGGCCAGCCCGCAAGTGTCACCATGCTTCCGGCACCAACACAGCATGCCCACAACTTCCTAACCCGTACGTCTTTGGAATGTGGGAGGAAACCGGAGCACCCGGAGGAAACCCACGCAGTCACGGGGAGAACGTACAAACTCCTTACAGACAGCAGCCGGAATTGAACCCAGGTTGCTGGCGCTGTAATAGCATTACACTAACCGCTGCACTACCATGCCAATGGGAAAATTCTGGAATACATTAGTAAGGAATTAGCAACACGTTTAAAAAATCATAATACAATCAAGCAGAGTCGACAAGGCTTTGTGAATAGGAAATCAAGTTTGACAAAATTATTATAGAGTTCTTTAAGTATGTAATGAACTCAGCGGAAACCATTAATGTAGTGTATTTATGCAGTGTATTTAGGTCTCCAGAAGGCATATGATAAGGTGCTGCGTATGATAAGGACACTGCACAAGAGTACTGCTGTACAAAGGATCTGGTTATCCTAATATGTGAAACAAAGTTGTGATGTAGATTCAGCAAGTAATTAGGAAGGGAAATCAAATGTTATCATTTATTGCAAAGGGGCTGGAGCATTAATGAAGGGAGAACTTGTGATAAGTGGATCATATTTAGGTTGGTGAGCTGCAGCAAGTCCTCAAGCCTCAATGATTTGTATTCAGGACTCAGATGAAGGGACTGAGTGTATTGCAGCCAAATTCCAGACAATACTAAGACAGGTGAGCAAGCATGATGTGAGGAAGACTCTCAAAGGGGGATTTTTTGGGGTCTGAATGTCACTGGCAAGCCCAGCATTTATTGTACATCCCTAATTGTCCTTGAGCTGCCTCCTTGAACCAGCGTGGTTCTTGTTTAAATGTAGCAGTAATGGTGCAAGCAAGTGGCTTGCTAGGCCAATTCAGAGGACATTTAAGAGTTAACCATATGTGGTTGGTCTGGAGTCACATATAGGCCAGACCAGGTAAGGATCCAACCTTATGACAGGAGCTGCATTATAAATTAGTATTTAGTTGGATGTAAAGTGTGAAAGGCACAATGTACTGTATATAAACTTTTTAGAGTGCAAATTTGCTAATTTTAACCAAAGAACCCCCATGCAAACAAGAAAATGGAAGATGAAACACGATGATGCTGGAGGAACTCAGCAGGCCAGGCAGCATCGTGGAGAAAAGAAGGTGGTCAACGTTTCGGGTCAGGACTGAAGATAGGAAAAGGGGAAGCAGAGCTGTGATAGGAGGGAAAAGCAGAGCTGTGATAGGTGGACAAAAGATGGGAGGCGGGGTGGGCACAGGGTGGTGATAGGTAGATGCAGGTAAGAGATAGTGAGAGGCAGGTGTTGGGGAGGAGCGGAGAGCAAGGATTAGGTTCCGTAACCGCGACCTGCATCTCCCCGTTGCCAGTCACTTCAACTCCCCTTCCCATACTATCATTGATATGTCAGTCCTCGGCCTCCTCCACTGCCAGGAGAATTCCAAGCGCAAACTGGAAGAACAGCACCTCATTTTCCACCTTGGAACCTTGCAGCCTAACGGCATGAATATTGAATTCTCCCACTTTAGGTAATCCCCACCCCACTTCCCCACAAACCCCTCCGCCACCACCGTGCTTCTCCTCTTCTTCCCTTTCCTAGCCTCTTTTTTCTCTCTCTTTCTTTTATCTTCTAACCATTGACCCATCCCCCGGTGGATCTGCTCTCCCCTCCTCCCCTGCACCTGCCTATCACCATCTCTTACCTGCATCTACCTATCACCGCCTTGTGCCCACCCCGCCTCCCCTCTTTTGTTCACTTATCACTGCTCTGCTTTTCCCTCCTATATATTGGGCTTCTCCTTTTCCTATCTTCAGTTCTGAAGAAGGGTCCTGACCCGAAACGTTGACCACCTGCTTTTCTCTACGGATGCTGCCTGGCCTGCTGAGTTCCTCCAGCATCATCGTGTTTTTCATCTAGATTCCAGCATCTGCAGTCCTTTGTTTCTCTAAGAAAATGGAAGGTTTGAACTTAGGACAAGCATAGCTTGTCTTTCCTTCTTTATAAAATGTTCAACATGTTTCCTGAGGAAGAAACCATTAACTTTAACTGGGAGATTCTTACCCTTTGGCCTCTTAGAGATACTCCTTGGCAGGAGTGGAATCACTTAATACGAGCCTCCTCAATTAAACAACACCATTAGCTTGGTCCCCCCTCCGTTTTCCAGTCTGTTCCCTGATCCTCAACTCCCCTATAGCCCAATAATCTATCTTGGCAAATATATTGAATGGTGTGGTCTTTACAGCTTTCAGGGGTAGAGGATTCCAAAGATCCACAACCATCCAAGAGAAGAAATTCCTCCTCATCTCCACCTTAAATGGGCAACTCGTTATTCTGAAACTGCCTGGTAGATACCCCCATGAGGGGAAACATCCTCTCAACGTTTACCATGTCAAGCCTCTCAAAATCTTTTACAATTCAAAAAGCTCTCATCCTTCTAAACTCCAAGAGCAAATTTCTCTTAAAATCTATCTTCCCAACTTATTCCTGACTGTCATTTGTTGTGTGAAGACTAAAGGTGATAAGTTTATTCTGTGTTCTGCATTCTGTTATTGCTTTCCCTTGTACTACCTCAATGCACTGATATGATGAAATGATCTGTATGTATAGCATGCAAAATAAAGTTTTTCGCTGTACCTTGGTACATGTGACAATAATAAACTAATTTACCAATTTAAGTCTGAGACCCTCGTTCAGTGGGATACAGGAGAAATACCTTCAGCTAGAATGATTAGGAGGTGCAGACACAAGAGACTGGACTATAGAACAAAAAATGAGCTGCTGGAGGAACTCAGCGGGTCAGGCAGCATCTATGAAGGGAAATGGACAGTCGATGTTTTGGGTTGAGACCTTTCATCTGGTATTGGTTTATTATTGTCACTTGTACTGAGGTACAGTGAAAAACTTGTCTTGCATACCTTCGTACCGATCAATTCATTACACGGTGCATTGAGGTAGTACAGGGTAAAAACAATAACAGAATACAAAGTGTCACAGCTACAGGGAAGTGCATTGCAGATAGACAATAAGGTGCAAGGTCATAACAAGGTAGATTGTAGATCAAGAGTCCATCTCATCGTATAAGGGAACCAATCAATAGTCTTAGTCTTATAACAGTGGGACAGAAGCTGTCCTTGAACCTGGTGGTATGTGTCCTCAGGCTCCTGTATCTTCTGCCTGATGGGAGAGGGGAGAAGAGAGAATGACCCGGGTGGGTGGGGTCTTTGATTATGCTGGCTGCTTCACCAAAGCAACGAGAGGTATAGACAGAGTCCAAGGAGGGGAGGCTGGTTTCTGTGATGAGCTGGGCTGTGTCCACAACTCTCTGCATTTTATTACGGTCCTGGGCAGACCAGACTGGATCCGTCCAGATGAAGGGTCTCAACCCGAAACGTTGACTGTCCATTTTCCTCTACAGATGCTGCCTGACCCACTGAGTTCCTCCAGTAGCTTGATTTTTGATTAAGAGGTGTAACTTGCAATGACGGGGTGTGGATGAAGCAACTAGTGTTTATACCTTTGGGAAAGTTGGATAAACAGATGCAGGGAAAAGAGATCAACTGATATGTTGATGGGTTAGATGCAGTATTGTGGGAAAGAGGCTCGTATGGAGCAGAACCCTTCATTAGACTTTTGGGACAAATGGTTTGTTTTTGCACTGAAACTTCAATGTAAAAATTGTAATCCAATCCTTTTGCAATTTGTAATGATCCAAATCTCATTTTTAAGAGCCACAGATGGCACAGTGGTGCAGTTAGTGGCACCTCACAACTCTGGTGACCCAGGTTCACTCCCGACCTCTAGTGCTGTCTGTGTGGAGTTTGTACGTCCTCTCCGTAACCGTGTGGGTTTCTCCCAGGTGTTGTGAATTCCTCCCACATCCCAAAGATGTGCAGATTAGTGGGTCATTTAGCCATAGTAAATTCCACCTAGTGAATGATAGAAACTGAGGATGTGGGGTCAAAGGGAAAAGTAGTGTGAGAATGGGGTTGCTCTGTGAGCTGGCAGAGATGTGATGGGCCGAACTGGCCTCCTCCTATGTCGTAAGGTAAATATGGGAAGTCTGTTCAGATCTGATGTTCCTTCTGGCACCCATCAGTGGTGCCAGATAAAATATAGATAAAATGTAGATATATAGATAAAATATAGATATAAAGATAAAATATGTAATATAAATTCAATCAGAGCAAGTCTTGGACCAGGCACAAAATACATGCAGGAGCTCTGTCAATTGTTAGCTGCCTGTTAATATTCAGAATTACAGCGGAATTATTTCTCCTGTTCCTCTCCCCATATCTGCTTTTATCAAATAAAGTTTGATGGTTACTTCTGGCACAGAGTGTATAAGTAGAACAATGGTGCCTATTCTAAGCTTCTGCAGTGTAATTGCTATGTTTAGTTCAGTCGGACTGCAGTTTTAAGTGGCAGGCTGGGAAACTGGATTGTGTGGTTTGGGCTGTGGATGGTTCACAGCCCACTGCCTTTCACCAGCACAAACCTGTATGTGAGGCTTGAACAGACTACAAAAACCAGTCATCTGCATGTTTCCATTTGTAGTTTTAAAGAAGATTGGGTGGGGCAGAGTGTCATAGAATCGAAGAGTTTTATGAAGGAGGCCATCCCATTTTTCCATCTCTTTGTTAAGAATTATCCAATTGGTCCAAATCCTCTTTTCTTTAGGCTCTGTATTTTTCCCCCTTTAAGTATATAACCTTGAAACTTTTGAACATTACTATTGAAGTTTCCTGTGCCATTCTCTCTCAGGCAATGCATTCCATATTGATACCGACAGTTCTTGTCAACATCCAGTCCCTTTTGAAGCTATTCTGGATTCCAGTATCCCCTATTTCTGGCCAAAAATTCCCACATGTGAACCGCCTTCGGCTTAAGAGGACTGCGCCAACCTTGTCGGAGGTAGTTCCCAGTTGGAGCCAGGGAGCCTGCACATTGGCTGTAGGTGGGTCATTGTAAGAAATGGCCGACTGGGGCATTCAAGGTTTGGTTTGGTTTTAGTTTATATTGTCATGTGCACCGAGATACAGTGAAAAGGTTTTGTTTTGTGTGCCATCCAGACAGATCATTCCATAAGGTCACCGAGGTAGTAAAAATAAAACAGAAGGCAGAATATAGTGTTACAATTACAGAGAAAGTGCAGTACAGGTAGGCAAATAAAGTGCAAGGGCCATGACGAGGTAGGTTGGGAGATCAAGAGTTCAGCTTTTACTGTATGATTGAGGGCCATTCAGGAGTCTGATAACCATGGGATAGAAGCTGCCCTTGAGTCTGGTGATTCGTGCTCTCAGGCTTTTGTATCTTCTGCCCGACAGGAGGGAGCAGAAGAGAGAATGACCAGGGTGGAAGGGTCCGTGATTATGTTCGCTGGGGGAAGTGCAGACGGATCCAGTGGCGGGGAGGCTAGTTTGCGTGATGCATTCACAACTCTCTGCAACTTCTTGTGAAAATTCCAGGAGTATGCTGGGGAGGGAGGACTTGAAAGAGCAAACCAGTTCTGACAGAGTATGTACTGAGGGATACACTGAAGCTCGGTGCAGCCAATACAAATACTTTGTGGGGTAGATCCACAGTGTTGAGACCTGCTGCCATTGGTCACTGAGGGGCTGGGTCCTGAATGTAACCACCTCTATAACACTTTGTGCTATTTAAGGAGGAAACTTGAGTGGTGTTGTAAGAGAATGTATTGAATTGATGGTGTAATAAATGTCGAGAAAACTGTGTCCCAAATATATTTAGTATATATTATGAATAAAGCATATTTTTGAAATAAAAAGTAATTGTGAGAAATGAAAACTGCCACTCTCTTGCATGTGGTGAGTTAACCTGAGGCATGAGCAGAGTTACATCCCTTGTGAAGTGAGAGAGGGAAAGAGAGAAAACACTTCTTTTATGCTGCAGTTATCTGTAGTGCAACTAGACGTGCCTGATGCCAACATAGCCTGACTAAGGAGTATTCCACTCCACGGGCTAGTGTTGCTCCCAACTAATAGTCCTCGCGTCTACCGTCACCCTCGATTAACACTGCTAATGGCCCTCACCTTTAAAGACAGATTGTTCTTTGCATGAGACTTATAACTGATGGCCAGTTTTCACACTGATGGTTATCCGTTGTTGAACTGAGCAGGAAAGTACAGGCAGCTTTGGAGGTAACTTTGTAATTTTCTCCAACATGTGTAATAGCAAATTATTAGAGGAAAATGGAAATCAATAATTGAACCAAACACGACAGTGGCTACATTAGTGCCATATTTATCGATTTAGACTTTCTGGATTGTTGTATTGTTGAGAAGTAGAGGAGAGGAGATAGTTAATGAGAATCAGTCTTGAATCTTGAGTAAATAAGTTGTTTTAGCCACTGGGCAGAATAGGAGGACCTGAAACCCTTCATGATGCTCTGGCAATGGGCTTAAAGAGAATGCACCTTTTGGTCACTTGATATCATCCCATCTTGTTAAAATTGAAAAGCATAAGATTTTTATAGGGCTTGTGAGATGGAGGGATGATATTTTTCTTGGCTGAGCTATATAGAACCAGGGGTCACAATCTTACAATAAAGGGTAGGCCATTCAGGATGGAGATGAGAAAAAATATCTTCACCCAGAGGGTGGTGAATGTTTGGAATTCTATTCCAAATGTGGAAGATCAGTCACTGAATGTATTCATGACAGAAATCAATAGATTTTTGGATTTTAAGGGAATCAAGGGATATGAGGTTAGTGCAGGAAAGTGACACTGGGGTAAAAGATCAACCATGATCTGATTGAATGGCAGAGCAGGTACAAGAGGACAAATGGTTTGCTCCTGCTTCTGCTTCTGTTTCTTATGTTTTTGTAAACATTCAAATGTCAGTGACTATTTTCCTGGAGTTTTTTGTTAAAGCAACAGCCCCACTAATTTTACAAGCAGCCACTCAAGGATCAGAGCACTACATAGTCTTATAAGGTGATGATGGTGTCACAAAGATCCCTTCCTCTCTGTCACAATGCAGCATTGAATGTACTGAAGTGAGGTAGCTCCTGTGAGGTGGGAGCTGTGGAACAGAAAGAAAACTTGCTGGTTTCACTGGGCAGGCCAAGCAGCAAATTTAGAGGGAGGAAGATTGGTGACCCTGACCAATTGCCCATCTCTCTATCTACATTGTTGTATGGTTAGCACTCAAAGCATGTGTTCTGATGCTCTACCAGAAGATTTTGTTCTATACTTACTACTTTTTCAGGATTTGGGCATCACTGGCAAGACCAGCATTTATTGTCCATTGCTAATTCCCCTTGAGAAGAACCTCTTTAACTACTGCGGATCTTCTGGTGAAGGTGCTCCCACAGTGCTACGAGGGAGAGAGTTCCAGGATTTAGTGATGATACATTTCCAAGGTGAAAAACAAATTGCTGGAGGAACTCAGTGGGTCAAGCAGCATCTGTGGGGGGAAAGGAGTTCTCAATATTTTGGGTAAAGAATCTGTACCAGGACTGTTTTCTTGCTCCAGACTCGAGCATTTGAATCTCTTGTGTCTCCTGATATATTTCCAAGCTGGTATAGTGTCGACACAAGGGACTGCAGATGATGGAATGTGGAACAACACACAACCTGCTGGAGCAACTTAATGGGTCAAGCCGCATCTGTGGGAGGAAAGGAATTGTCGATGTTTTGGTCCTGTTGCAGGGTTTTGACCTGAATTGTCGAAGTGTCCTCCAGCAGATTGTTTGTTGCTTGGGATAGTGTGTGATTTGAAGGGGAACATCATGGTGGTGGCATTCTCATGTGTCTGCTTGCCCTTGTCTTGTTGGGAGATCACAGATAGGGGAGGTGCTGTCAGAGCAGGCTAGGCGAAGTCCATGTGATCATTGATTGTGCCTTAATTGTAGCATTCAGAACCTTTAGCTTGAGATATAAAAGCAAAATGCTGCAGTTGTTGGACATCTGGAATAGAAAAGAAAATGCTGAAAATACTTACTAGGTCGTGCAGCATCTGTGGAGAGAGAAAGAGAGTTAAAATCTTCAGTTCAAAAGCAAGTCCAGAATTGAGTCAGCTCACACCGCCAGTATTAATAGATCTTTTTCCCTTCCCCTTTCTGCTGGTGAAACATTGGGTTGTTTTTGTCATATGTACTGAAACACAATGAAAAGCTTTTTTTTGCATGCCATCCAAACAGATTATTCCACTGAAGTAGTGAAAACGAAGAAACAGAATGCAGAAAATAGTGTTACAATTACAGAGAAAGTGCAGTGCAGGTAGACACATAAAGAGCAAGGGCCCCGACAAGGTAGATTGGGAGATCAAGAGTTCTAGTCTTCTTACCAGACCTACGTCTTTGTTACTTACTAATGCATTTACTGCACTCTCTCATTCAGCTCTGTCAACTCTTTTCTATTTTAATCTCTCCAGCCTTTGAAGAAATGTTTGCTATTTTTCTTCTCCCCTCTACTTTCCTTGTATTTTAGAACTTGTTTTTACCCCCTAATGTTTTCCAGTTCTGGTCATTGGGCTGAAATATTAATCGCCCTTCTCCCTCCATAGATGCTGCCTAACCTGCTGAGTGTTTCCAACATATCCTGTTTTACTTTATAGTTTCAGGTTGGTGAGCTGTCATTGTAAGTCTGGAGAGATGAACCTGCTTGTTTTGCCTTTGGAACATATATAGATCCAGAGAATGTGATATTTGTAAATGAGCTTGATAGTTTTGAAATCTGTTTGTTGGTCTGGGAGCCAATGGAATTAAGCGAGAGTGGCAAATGGGATTAGGACCCACAAAGAGGCAACAAGATTATGTTTATGCATATGGGGAGGTGAATTCAACATACACTGGATGGGCCAAATGGCCTACTTCCATGTTGTAAGAAGATATGAGCAAGTTGAAAGGGAAGAAAGGGGAAGGGAGTGGTTCAGTGTTGGAGCTGAGACAAGGCTAAAGCTGGGCGAGTTCATCAGAAGTAAATACAGATTAAGTGGTCAGGTCCTGAACCTTTGGCAGCTGAAGGAGGCAGAGTAACACCAGGCTGAGGCAGTTCTTTGATTTGAAATAAGTTGATAAGTAAAAATAAATTATGAGAGATAGGGGTGGCAAGATCTGGGAACCTTGGATGACAAAAGATATTGTAAGGTTAGTCAAAAAGGAAAAGGAATTATAAAGGATTAGGAAGCTGAAATTGGACAAGACACTTGAGGAAGCAGAAAATAACTTAAACAAGGAATTAGATGGGCTAAAAGCTATCATAAAATGTCCCTGGCAAGTAGGATAAAGGAAATAAGATATTTAGATAAGATATTTATTTATGAGTCACATGTACACCGAAACACACAGTGAAATGTGTCTTTTTGCGTTACTGAGAATGTGCTGGGGGCAGCTCGCAAGTGTCGCCACGCTTCTGGTGCCAACATAGCATGCCCACAGCTCCTAACCTGTACGCCTTTGGAATGTGGGAGGAAACCAGAGCATCCGGAGGAAACCCACGCAGACACGGGGAGAACGTACAAACTCCTTACAGACAGCGGCTGGAATTGAATCCGGGTCCTGGCACTGTAATAGCATTACGCTAACCGCTACACTACCGTGTCGAATCCCAAGGCATTTGATACATACATTAGGAGCAAGAGGGTAGCTAGGGAAAGGGTAGATCCACTCAAGAACAAAGGAGGGAATTTATGCATGGAGTCAGAAAAAGTGGGCAACAAAGTGAGTACTTCGCATTGGTATTCACCAAAGAGAAGGATGTGGATGATGGTGAGACTAGGGAAAAGGTATGCTGATATTTTAAGGAATATTGATATTAATAAAGGGGAGGTTTGAGGTGTCTTGAAAAACATTAAGGTGAATAGGTCCCCAGGGCCTGATGGAATCTATCCCAGGATACTGAATGAAACAAGGGAGAAGATTGCTGGGGCCTTGACAGAGATCTTTGTATCCTCTTTAGCCATAAGTGAGGTCCCAAAAGACTGGATAAAAGCCAATGTTGTTCCTTCGTTTAAGAAGGGCAACAGGGACAATCCACAAACTTATAGGCTGGTGAGCCTTTCATGAGTGGGAAGGAAAATATTGGAGAATATTCTTAGGAACAGGATTTGCTCGCATTTGGAAAAGCATGGGTTTGTGCACGGTAGTGTAGCGGTTAGCGTAACACTTTACAGTGCGAGCGATCCGGGTTCAAATCCAGCCACTGTCTGTAGGGAGTTTGTACGTTCTCCCCGTGGGTTTTCTCCAGGTGCTCCGGTTTCCTCCCGCATTCCAAAGACATACAGGTTAGGAAGTTGTGGGCATGCTATATTGGCGCCGGAAGCGTTGTGACACTTGTGGGCTGCCCCCACAACACTACGCAAAAAGATGTATTTCACTGTGTGTTTCGATGTACATGTGACTAATAAAGATACCTTATCTTATCTTATCTTATCTTATCTTATCTTATCTTATCTTATCTAGGAGATCCTGTATCACAAATTTGATTAAGTTTTTTGAGGAAGTGACAATGGATGTTGTCTACGTGGAATTGCACTCCAAGATCCCTCTGTATATCAATGCTCCCAAGGGTCCTGCCATTTACTGTATACTTACTGTTTGATAAGGTCCCTCATAGCAGGTTAGTTCAGAAGCTTAAGTCACATAGGATCCACAGTGTGTTGGTAAGTTGGATGCACAATTGGCTTGGTCATACAAGACAGAGGGTAGTGGTGGAGAGATTTTATTCTGACTGGAGGTTTGTGATCAGTGGTGTTTCGCAAGTATCAGTGCTGGGACCATTGTTTGTGATAAGTGATCTGGATGAAAATGTAGATGATCTAATGAGTAAGTTTTAAGATGACACAAAAATTGGTGGAGTTGTAAACGGTGAGGAAGGTTGTCAAAAGGATACAGCAGATATAGATCAGTTGGAAATTTGGGTAGAGAAATGGCAGGTGGTGTTTAATCTGGACAAGTCTGAGGTGATGCACATTGGGAGGGAAAATGCAAGAGGGAGGTATACAGTAAATGGCAGGACCCCTGGGACTATTGGTGTACAGAGGGATCTTGGAGTGCAAGTCCATAGCTCCCTCAAAGTGACAACACAAGTGGATAGGGTAGTAAAGAAGGTGTTCGGCATCTTGCCTTCATCAGTCAGAGCATTAAGTGTAAGAACTGGGATGTCATTGTCACAGTTGGACAACACGTTGGTTAAGCTACACTTGGACTATTGTGTGCAGTTCTGATTGCCACACCATCAGAAGGACGTGGAGGCCCAGCGGGTCTACTTGGCCGCGTCCTCTGCCAGGATCAACTGGGCGAAGTGTTCGGGCCTGCTGGTGGGGCCGTGGCGGGTGGACTCCCTGCCGGAGGAGTTGCGGCCCTTCGAGTGGAGCACGACGCACCTCCTCTACCTGGGGGTCTACCTGTCCCCGGCCAAGGGCTCCTGGCCGGCCAACTGGCAGGAGTTGGGGGCGAAAGTCTCCGCCCGGCTGGGGCGCTGGTCAGGTCTGCTCCGGGCGATCTCGTACCGGGGCAGGGCGCTGGTCATCAATCAGCTGGTGGCCTCCATGCTGTGGTACCGGCTGGCCACACTGGTGCCGCCCAACGTCTTCGTCGCCACCACCCAGAGGAGGTTGACGGACTTCTTCTGGGGCGGCCGGAGGCACTGGGTCTCCGCGGCGGTCCTGAATCTGCCGTCGGCAGAGGGGGGTCAGTCGCTGGTGTGCGTGCGCACCCAGCTGGCGGCCCTCCGCCTCTGGGCGCTGCAGAGGTACCTGTACGCGGAGAATCCCCCGCGGTGGCATGCACTGGCCACCTACTTCCTCCGCCGGGGACGCTGCCTCCGGGAGGGGGCGCGTCTCCCGGCGGCGGGCGTCGGCCGAGCCGCCCCGGGGGAACTGCCCGGTTTCTACCGGGATCTGATGCGGGTGTGGGGCGCGGTGTCGTGCGGCGAGCGCACGGCCGCTCCCCCTCCGGTCACGGCGGGCGCCGGGAGGGTCCCGGCTGTGCCGGCGCCGGCCCCGCTGGAGTTGCTGGTCGGGCCCAGGGCCCGGCGTCTCTCGCGGGAGGCAGCCCGGCACAACTGAGCCGCCTGGCGGACACGCCGACGGTGCCGTTCCGCGAGGCGCCGAGGCGGTTCTTGTACGGGCTGCTCCTGCACACCTTTCACTTCCTCGGCCTGGTCTGCCAGCCGGACACGCCGTGGCGGTCCGTCTTGCCGGCGGGCAGCAAGGGCGGTCCCCGGTGGGGGTCTCTCTACGCAGGAGTCCTCCCACTGTACATCAGGGACCTGGGGTGGAGGGTGTTGCACCGGGCTGTGCCGTGCAACCGATTCTTGAGCCGGTTCACCGACACCCCGGCCACCTGTCACTTCTGTGGCCAGGAGGAGACGGTGTACCACGCGTACGCGGAGTGCGAGAGGTCGCAGCCCCTCTTCGAGTATCTGCAGGGGCTGCTGCTGAAGTTCTGGTTGCACTTCAGCCCGGCGCTGTTGGTCTACGGGCACCCAGTGCAGCGCGGGGAGGGGCGCGCAGCGGATCTCCTGGTGGGTCTCCTGCTGGGCCTGGCCAAGCTGGCCATCCACGGGACGCGTTGGCGGGCGGCCGAGGGTCCCAGCAGGTCGGCCTGCCTGCCCGTCTTCCGCGCTTACGTGCGCGCGTGGGTGCATCTAGAGAGGGAGCACGCGGTTTCCGCGGGTACCCTAGCCGAGTTCCGCGCTCGGTGGGCCCCTCAGGGGATCGCGTGTGTTGTGGACGGTACGGACGCGATTCTTATTTGAAGTGTCGCGTTGACAGGTGTAGAGTTGCGTGTGTGTTTCGGTAGTATTAGTTTGCATTCTCTACCGTAGTATGTCGTTGCGTAGTTTCTTCTTTTCTGTATTAGAAGTAGTGTATTGACACTGGTTGTCTTTTGTAGTGCTTTTAGTGAATAAACGTTTATTATTAAAAAAAAGGACGTGGAGGCTTTAGAGAGGGTGCAGAAGAGATTCAGCAGGATGTTTCCTCGATTGGAGTCTATTAGCTATAAGGAGAGCTAGGACAAAGTTGGATTGTTTTTGCTGCAGTGTCGAAGGCTGAGGGGAGACCTGATGGAAGAGTATAAAATTATGAGAGGCATAGGTTGAGTAGATAGAGTCTTTTTCCCAGGTTGGAAATATCAAATACTAGAGGGCATAGCTTTAAGGTGAGAGGGGAAAAGTTTAAGGAAGATAAATAAGATCTTTAAGATATCTTTATTAGTCACATGTACATCAAAGCACACAGTGAAATGCATCTTTTGCATAGAGTGTTCTGGGGGCAGCCCGCAAGTGTCACCACGCTTCCAGCACCAACGTAGCATGCCCACAACTTCCTAACCTGTATGTCTTTGGAATGTGGGAGGAAACCAGAGCACCCAGAGGAAACCCACGCAGACACGGGGAGAATGTACAAACTTCTTATAGGCAGCGGCCGGAATTGAACCCGGGTCGCTGGCGCTGTAATAGTGTTACCCTAACTGCTATACTACAAGATGTGCAGGGCAAGTATTTTATACAGAGACTGGTAGGAGCCTGGAATGCACTGCCAGGGGAGGTGGTAGAAGCACTTGCATAGCTACTTTCAGTGAACTATGGATCTGGACCCCAAGATCTCTCTGCACTTCAATGCTGTTAAAGGGCCTACCATTGACTGTATACTTTCTCCTTTCATTTGACCTCCCAAAACGCAACACAATGCGCACAGTCCTTTTCCCCAGGGAAAGGGAATCTAAAGGGCATAGGTTTAAGGTGAGAAGGAAACGATTTAAAGGGCACCTGAGGGGCAACTTCTTCATGGAGAGGGTGGTGTGTGTATGGAACAAACTGCCATAGAAAGTGGTTGAGGCAGGTGCAATAACAACATTTAAAAGACAGTTGGACAGGTACATGGATCGGAAAGATTCAGAGGGATATGGGCCAAACGTGGGCATGTGGGTCTAGCTTAGATGTGCATCTTGGTCAGCGTGGATGAGTTGGGTTGAAAGGCCTGTTTCCGTGCTGTATTACTCTCTGACTCAATTCCACAACTTAATGACTCAGAGAAGAACGTGCTGAGACACTACTGGTGCACGGGGGACTTCTGTACTTAAATATTTGTCAATGTTGAGGATATTTTTGAGTTTGTGTAGTGAGGGAAATCTAGCCTCACACCCATCTAACTTGTTGGGCTTTCAGATTGAGATTTTGCTCACTGCACTAAAATGCCTCTTTTTTTTGTAAGTAGCATTGGTCTGGCAAAGGTTCACTTTTGACCGTTAACATTTCTGGAAATAATTTAACTGTGTTTCCATGTCTTCAGAATTTATAACCTCAGTTGCCTGCCTGTGGTATATCACGAGAGTGGGTTAAGGAGCTTGTCTGTTGACATTAATATTGTCTGCGTATTGAGCAGTTTTGGATTAACGAGGCTCCATCACTGAAAATGAAGCACAGACAAGGGATTAGAGAGATTTCTTTTGGGCTATGACTCACAGCCTAACTAGTATGATCAAATCTTTCCGAGACACTTTATCTGTAACACAGTCCATTTTCCTAAGAGCAGACTACATTGAATGTAGTCAATGTAGGAAGTCTGAGAGTGACTTTGGAGGCTGTGCAAAAGCATCCATTTAGAAACTAGGCTGTGTAGATTGGAAAGGTCCCAGTTTCACTTCCCTTCCTGAGTTGGGTTGGGTGATAGAGGGTTCCTAGCAGAGGCTGTTAAATGTAAATTGGCCTCAGTTTGTGGTTTAGGAAGAAGTCAATAACAATGTTTATACTTGACAACTAAACAGCAATCCTTCTGAGGGATGAGAACTTCCTTGAACACAAATCAGAGAAAGCTAACATACAGATAACTGGACGTTTTCCTATAAATCTCAAGTACTTCGATTTCACTTTGGTTTTTTGATCTGTTGCTCTGTCGAAGACTCCAAGGCAGCCTGTGTCTCCTCACCTGTCATTGAACTCTTGTGTCCAAGTCTAGACATAAAGAAGTGACGAGACCTGGACCCTGGTGGTTCTGGATAAGCCCTACCTGATGAATAAGCAACAACACTGTGATTTCTTCCATCGCTTTACTTATAACTTGTGAAGGTTGATCCTCCTGTGTTTAGTAACTGGTCCTCAGCTGGATCTTATGTCTAGGTTGAGTAAAGTATTAATGGTCCTTATCATTCAGGCTTCAGCTCCTGGTTACAAAGATGGGTTTGCTTCACCAGTACATAAAAGATTGCTGTACTGTAATCCAACTCAAAGCATTTAAAGCATTTAATAGATTCTCACTAACTCCACTCTCTTCTGCTTAAGAGTCCAGAATAAGGGAATATTACAAGGCATTTCCTCTTAAATATTAATCATAAGCCTTTATGTTGCTGGGATTCTCAGGGGGCATGTCTATATCTCTCCCACTAGAAAACTGTTGAGCAGGTCAAGCAGCATCCGTGGAGGCAAAAGGTGTAAGTCAAAGTTTCAGGTCGAGACCCTGCATCAGGACTGAGAGGGAAGAGGAAAGATTGCCAGTGTATAGCAGTATGTAGGGAGGTGGGATAGAGGCTGGTAGGTGATAGGTGGAACCAGATACCAGATTGTGTTGGGGTGGGGAAGAGATGATGGGCAGAAGGAACCAGGTGGTAGAGGGGGAGGGGGGGAGTGGATGGAAAAGGTGAATAAAAGGAGATGAAACCTAGGGGGACAGTGAGTATGTGTGGGAGAAGAACACTGGGGTGTGAGTTATCAATGTTCATAAGTAAGCTGCCCAAGCAGAATACGAGGTACACACAAAATGCTGGAGGAACTCAGCGGGTCAGGCAGCATCTATGGAGGGAAATGGACAGTCATTGTTTTGGGTCAAGACCACAAATTTGCGTTTGGTTTCTCCAGAGCAACAGTGAAGGCAGAGGGCAAACAGGTCGGTGTGGGGTGGGGAAGAGAGTTACAATGATGTCTAGCCAGAAGTCCGAGATGGCCACATATGCTGCCGGACCCGCTGAGTTCTTCCAGTGTTTTGTTTTTGTTCCAGATTCCAGCATCTACTGCCTGCTTTGTCTTCTTAAAGGCACTGAGACTGGGATCAAACTGAGATTGATAGATTTTTATTATCCAGGCGTATTAAAGGTAATGGAACCAATGCTGAATAGATACAGAGTAATCATGAAATGTAGGAAGGGTTTAAAGGGCTGAATGGCCTTCTCCATCTGGTTCCTTTGGAGGTTTAGTACCTGGTGCCGTGTCATTGGTCATTCAGATGGCAGTTCTAATTCACTTGTTGGGTTGTGGGTTTGGAGAGTATTGGAACTGCAGAAGCTGTTCACCAGCCTCAGGAGATACAGCTTCATACTGATAGAAGGTGCAGCTTTGTATTGGTTGGTGCTTAGGCATGGATTCAAACCCCTAGTGTTGCACAACTTTAGACCACACACCAGTTGACCCTGTTGATGTATGAAGGCATCTGTGGGCATCTCGAGCTTCTGGTTGCACATCATTTTAACTCTCTTCTCCACCCCACACCAACCTGTTTGTCCTTGGCCTTAACTGCTGCTATTTGAAGAGACCAAATGCGAATTGGAAGAACAACATCTCATATTCCACTTGGGTAGCTTATGACTCAATGGTATGAACATTGAATTTTCCATTTTCAGATAACCCACACCCTAGTGTTCTTCTCCCACACATAATGTTTGATATTTGGCTAACTTTAAAGCTGTTGTAGCTTGTAATATTAACTATTCAATGCATGAAAGGGATGCGATCCTGGAAAATGTTTTGTTCAGTAAAATTTTGTGAATAGACAAACTTAATTCTGGGCATTTTGGTACTGTCTAATCCCACACATGGAGAGTAAAGTGCTAATTGTTGTGGTAAAAAATAGCTTTGTAACTCAAAGACATACTGAAAGGTGAATGGCATTATATCGCAAATTCATAAATTGAGTATTTGTGAACTAAGGAGTTTTGGTTGGAACACTGTGCAAATTGTTGGAAAATAGAACTGCTGGTTGTGATTGGTAGTGGATTCATGTTCATCTTCTGTACAATGTGTGTTTCTACCAACAAAATGCTTTGAATATGTTTTAACACACCTTTATCCTACTGATTATCATAATTACATGCAAAAGCTTTTCCATAGAAACTGTGAGAGTGCTCCTAACAGTGATGATCAGAATAAGATGACTATTGATCAAAATGTTTCCATTTAATAGAATCACTGTTTGGATGCATAAGCATAAAGTTAAAATTTGGTGAAAAAAATACTCTGAACATTTCTTCCCGCATCAAAGTAAATCTTTTGATGATGTTTAAGGGATCCTTGTCCCTTTTAAAACTGTACAAATCAGAATGAAATCAGCAATACAATGAGCCTGAAAGTCTTCCTGAAAACAACATTAATTGGAAAGTTGAAGAGAAAGAACTTCAGATGGCAAAATGGTCATTTGAATAATGACCAGTTTACTTGGAGCCTTGAAGCCAAATGGCTGATTGAGTACGTGGTTTTGGTAAAGGCCCCTTTGATGGGAGGCAGCTCCTTCAATAGATGCCATTGGTCACAAGCAACTAATTGCACTGGCTGACACGACAATTTACACCTAATGTAGCCAAGACAAAAAATCACTTTATAAAAACTAGGAGAGAGAAGGGAAAAAAAACCTCTCCCACTAATCTAAAACTGCTTCTTTTACAGAACATTAAAACGTCTGTTCAATAAGCTGTGCTTTTCTGTCAAGAAGGCTATCCCAGAATACACCAGTGCGGTTGTGTGGCACTATTGTACCAACCTTTAGATTAGTCTTGAGTTAATTATGTGAATGTGTACAGCCTGATTTGAGGTATTAACAAGCATTGGTCTGGGATTACATTTTGAGTTGCTTAACTATGACAGGTTGAGTGGTTGAGTTCTATGCCATTTGGTGTGGAACTACAGCAACACTTCCTCATATAAATTACCAACATCAATAGCCATC